>NC_069659.1:218671590-218974621 GCF_027244095.1 Hemicordylus capensis | reverse complement strand
AAAAGGGAGTAGGGACCCCAGCAAATGACTAAGGATTTTATTGGCAAACCAGTATTAAACTGAAAAATAAGAACAAGGAATGTGGCATTTGTACTTAGACAATCCATATAAAAAATTAAGACAGGCATAACTAAGAAATCTCTTCTTGTATAACTCTAGCAAGTAATTTGCTAGAGTAAAGTAAACCTAAACCTAGCAAGCAATTTGCAGACAGAAGAAACACTACCAGTACTATGGGGCAGATATTTCTTTGTTTCTACAAGAAACTGTGGATATTTTGGCACAAGTACCGCAGTGAGGCTCACTAGCAAAGTTGCTATTTGTTATTAACATTAGGAGTGTGCAATTCGGATTTTTGGTGTTTCGATTTGGATCCGAATTGTAACACCCCCGATTTGTTTCGGATCCGAATCTGACCTGTCCGAATCACCCCCGATTCGATTCGGATCCGAATTAATCCGAATCCGAATCGGATTAAAAACCGGGTCCTGGGGGAAAAAGAGTGGGGTGGGGTGGTAGTGCCTAATGGGTGGAGGCTACCACCCCAATTGCAGAGGGATTGGGCAAAGGGCTGATTTTTGGTGAATTGTTGAAGTTTACGCGTCTTTAAGGGTTTCCCCCATTAGTTATAATGGAGGGTGTATCGCTTCACTTCGGGGGGAAAGGGGTGGCCCAGAGCAGTGTGGGGTTGGTGGTAGTGCAAGGTAAGGGCAAGAAAGCTACCAGATTTTTTTCAAAGGATTTGGGCAGAGGGCTGATTTTTGGTGAATTGTTGAAGTTTACGCGTCTTTAAGGTTTTTCCTCCTAAGGTATAATGGAGGTTTCAGCAGCCCCATAAGTGCACTTGGGGGATGCTGGGGTGGCCCAGAGCGAGTGGTGGTGTAGTGCACATAGGGGGCCAACCACCCACATGGGTTTCTAACCCATGGGGTACAGGGTTCTGTTGTTTCTTAGGTGTTCTGAGTGTGGATTCTATGATAGCAAATGAGATTTTCAATGAGACACCATGAATCCACTTGCTCTGGGCCATCCCAGCACCCCCCAAGTGCATTTATGGGGCTGCTGAAACCTCCATTATACCTTAGGAGGAAAAACCTTAAAGACGCGTAAACTTCAACAATTCACCAAAAATCAGCCCTCTGCCCAAATCCTTTGAAAAAAAATCTGGTAGCTTCCTTGCCACTACCTTGCACTACCACCAACCCCACACCGCTCTGGGCCACCCCTTTCCCCCCAACGTGAAGCGATACACCCTCCATTATACCTAATGGGGAAAAGCCTTAAAGACGCGTAAACTTCAACAATTCACCAAAAATCAGCCCTTTGCCCAATCCCTCTGCAATTGGGGTGGTAGCCTCCACCAATTAGACACTACCACCCCACCCCACTCTTCTGCCCCAGATCCCACGTTATGCCCCCAATCTGCCCCAAAGACACTAAAACTTCAGAAATTCACCAAAAATCAGCCCTCTGCCCAATCCCTCTGCAATTGGGGTGGTAGCCTCCACCCATTAGGCACTACCACCCCACCCCACTCTTTTGGCCCTGGGACCCAAAATTCGAGTAGACGTCACATCAGACCTTTTTGCATTGAAGTCAATGGGAGGCAAAAAGGTGGGAAATTCAAATTGACGTCATTGCTCAAAATGGAGGTGGAAGAAGAAGGCATTTATCGGCCACAAAATGGAGGGCCGAAACAACAGATAATTCGGAGCCGAAACGGGGGTGTTTCGTTTCGGCTCCGAAAAATTTTGGGGGCCGAAATTTGTGATTCGTTTCAGATCCGAATCACCCGAAATTGGCTGTTTCGGGTACAGATCGTTCTGTACCCGAAATGTTTCGCACATCCCTAATAAACATTGGGCTTGTTCAGACATCATGTAGAAGCACAGTTATATCTTAGGTTCTATGTGACATCCTCAAGTCTTTGGAGTGCGCATTCCCCCCAACTTGCCTGCATGCATTGGAATACTTCAATTATTCTTAACTATAAAGATAAGTTGTGAATCCAGACCATCTGTTCCTGGTTTATTCTAACCAACTTCCTGAAATAAATCAAGATCTGAACCCAATGTTTGAAATGGTTTTCATATCTCAGATGATTTCAGGCAAGTTGGTTAGAATAAACCAAGCTTGATCGATTCAGATGTCACGACCAATCTTGATTTGCTTTTAGCGGCAATCAGAAATAAAATTCTTCTGAAGCTCTTCTGGAGCGCAGCAGCACATGCTCCAAAAGCTCAGGGACAATACACAGAACCAAGATTTAACTGAGGTTGCGCATGATGTCTGACCCATCCCAGCACAGAACTAACCAAGTACAAGGCATTGTGGTGGGTGCAGTGTGTGTTAGTGTGTCTGTATATGCTCTGCTCATGGAGACACACTGTACCTGCTGAATGTGCAATCCCTGTCAGTGGAGGCTGGGTCACCAGTGTTGGGAAAAGACAACTACTCTTGTCCTCACTGCAGTAGTCTCCCCAAGTTCAGAACCTTATTTTTCCTCATTGGAATGGTGACCATTCACTATGATACTAACAACTAAAAGGAACACATAGAGACACCAATGGGGTGAGAGCTAAACCTCCTATTTCCATTTTTGTCCCCAACTCTAAAGTTTGATACAATGGAACAAGTCAGTTGAAACTGATATATATTTGGTGTGTGTGTGAGAGAGAATGCATATACATGAACACATGTGCCCCAATTAGAATTCTTTATGTGCTACACTGTGTAAATTGAGCTTTTACATTTGCGCTCTTCCACACTCACTTCAATGGAAGGTTCCAACTGTACATCCCTTTGTACACTCACAGCCGCCCCTCCATTGAAATCAATGGGGCAGTATTTGTGGGCAGGGGAGTTCTATGAGTTCATTCAAATCTATAATTAGAGGATCAGTGAGGCATCTGAGGGCCCCCTCTTGTTTTTCATCTCCTTGATGGTGCCTTCACCTTCCCTTTTGCTTTTGGATGTTTTGAAATAATTATACTTTGAGGAGCTGGGGAAATGTTTCTTACCTTGATCTGTCCAGTTTTCCTGAATTTGTGATCTATAGATTGGTAGGCTGTTAGTATGATGAAAGCCGGGATAATAAAATTGAAGAGGGCCAGAGGAATAAGGTATGTGATATAATTTCTAGAAAAAAAGACAAAGAGATCTGTTATTCTGTTCATAACGTATGTATCTGGTAATTGTCTCACTAGTCATATCGTATTTATTTTATTTATTGTTCAATTTATATACTGCCTTTCATAAAACGTATCCCTAGGCAGTTTGCAAAAGTTAAAAGAATAAAATTCCATAAAATCACATTAAAATATTAAAACCAATTAAGACCATAAAAACATAAAAACACCAAAAAGTAACAGATATAGAAACAAAAACAGAGCAGCCAGAAAGGAGAGACTGGTAACCCCTAAGGGGTAAAAGCCCGAACAAATAAAAGAATTTCCAGTTGCCAGAGAACAGAACCCACCGGGAGAGCATTGCAGAGCCTGGGGGCAACAACAGGGAAGGCCCTGTCCCACATGCATGGCAGTCGAGCCTCCCTCAATGTCAGCACATGGAGCACAACCCCCTCTGATTGATGACCTTGTTGAGTGGGCAGAAACCCTTGGGAGCAGGTAGTCCTTCATGTACCCAGGGGCGGGCCAGGGCCCAAACTGTTAAGGATTTTAAGGTAAAAACCAACACCTTGAATTGGATCCAGAAACAAATTGGCAGCCAGTGCAGGTCTTTCAAAATAGGTGTGATATGTTCTGTACGAGGGATTCCAGAGAGAACCCTAGCCACTAAATAGTTTTGTCAGGTTCTGCCTCCTCCCATACAGAGGGCTCCAGACGGCCTCAGAATTATGGCCACTGCAGGAGCGATATTCCACCTTTCAGCAATCTGTTCCCTTCAGACTGCCCCAGGGAACTGCTATCTCCAGCTCTCCAAGAACTACTTCTCCTGTCAGCTCTCCTCCTGAATTGGCCCCTGGTTCATTTTGCCCTTGGCAGGTGGGGCAAGTCTCATGAGATCTCAGCCCAAGATCTCATGTGAGTTGCCCCTGATCCTGTGACAACCCACCTTCTTCAAGCGATGGCATGCTGCTATCCTGTGGGGGCCAGACAGATGCTTCCTGGCCGGGGCAAGTAGCCACTCCCAGGGCTGCATGGTGGGAAGGGACCAATACCGGCCGCAGCGGGAGGATAGGCTCCTGAATGCCGGCCCAATCTCTATTTGTGGCCGTCAGCCTGTTGGGTGATCCCCGACAAGTTTCCAAATATTCAGTTAGAATTAGCAAAATATCTTAAGGGTCATCTTGGGATTGCAGCTGATCACAAAATGAACATGGGTCCACTGTAAAGCAGGCTAACATGAATATAGGCTGCATTCACAAAACCATATTCCCATGTCACGAGAAGTAATCACTGCACTTTATTCCATATTGGTCACACCTCATCTGGAGTACTGTTATGGGTACCACATATTTAAAAAGATGTAGACAAAGAGGGCAATGATCAAGGATTTGAAAAACAAGCCCTATGAGGAAAAGTTGAAGGAACTGGAAATGTTTATCCTGAAAAACAGAAGATTGAGAGGGGACCTGATAGTCTTTTTCAAATACCTGATGGACTGTCACATAGAGGACAGCAAACATTTATTTGCTGCCACACCAGACCACAGGACTTGATCGAATGGCCTTAAGTTATAGGATAAACTTCTTAATGGTAAGAGCAGTATGCAATGGAACAAATGAACTAGGGGGTGGTGGGCTCTCCTTTGCTGGAGGTGTTCAAGCAGAGGCAGCACAGCCATCTTTTAGGAATCCTTTAGCTCTGGATAGGACATCCAGCAGGAGCTTGAACTAAGTAGGCTATAGGTCCCCTTCAGCTCTATGGTCTATCTGTGCTAAATGTAACTGCTGGTCTTTTAGGAGGATTTCCCCTATAAGGCACAAGAAGACTGTTGTGCATGTCTATAAGGTGGGACAGGCTGGAAAACATTGTAGCCTGCCAAGTATAAACTTGGCTGAAAGCACTAATGGGGAGAGCAGGTAGCATAAGCATAGTGGAAAGCAAAGGCTCCAAATAGATGCTGGTGGTGTGCAGAACACACTGCAGGATGTGGCAGCAATGGTTGCCTGGTACAGGCAGGGGGGTGGTTGCCCAAAGCTCTGACAGAGGGGCTTTTCACAAAGGGTTAGGGCGTGGTTCTGACAGAAAAACAGAAGGCTGCTCTTGAACCACTAATTTTGAACTTGGAAGCAGCTCTTGAGAAGTCAAGGCTCAGAACAGGGGAAGCATCTAACTTTTGTTTTCTTTTCTAAACAAGCAAGCAAGCCAGCAAGCCAACCAACCAAGCAAACAAGGGGGAAAGGACAAGGTCCGTTTGTTAGGGCTAATCTTTTCTAGGGTTTGATTTCTGGCTGCTTACGGGTTTGTTTTTGACAGGGCAGTTTCTTTTGTGCCTAAAGATAACGTGGATGGGGATTAGCTGCAGGTGGATCACACAGCTTGTGGGAGGGCCACATTCCTGAAGTGGCTCAGTTTGGAAGCAGCACTTGAGCAGGACAGGAGTCTGCTAACAGATATCAAGAGGGTTTTGCGTGGAGTTTAGCGAGGAAGTGTCCAGTGAGGCACACAAACAGTCCCCATTTATTGCAAAGGAGACAACCAGCACGAGGAGAAGGTGAGTACTATCTCACTTCTCTAATTTTCTGGAAGACAGAGCTTAAAACCTTTAATTAGCTAATAACTGCAGTTAAGACCTAGTTTTCAAGTAAACAAGCTCTATATACTCTAAATAACCAATAAAACCAGTTATGAAGGTAGAATGCCAGCAGGGAGTGCTTCCCAGTGTATTGCACGGAGTGTTGCATGTATGACTACCTGCATGAGGGGCAGAATTTGTGGGTGTGCACTTAGTGCAAAGAGCTCCTGGCTCTCAGGGAATGTTCCCTCGGAGCTGAGATGGCTGACCTGGACAAGCTTGAGGCAACAGAGAGGTATGTGGGTTAGACCCTCAGGGATTTGATAGAGGTATCCCACTCCCAGGCTGACAGCTACTCTGCTATCATTGGGGAATGAAGGTCTCAGGGAAGGAAAACATCACTCTGAGGAAGAAGAGGATGCTTCCTTAGAAGGACCCCTTCCTTGGGTGATGCGCCTATATCTTCCTGCACAGAAGATACTCCTCTGGGTACTGGGCGCCTCCTAGTAGTGGGTGATTCAATCTTTAGGGGCATAGAGAGATGGATTGGTGACTTGTGTGTAGCCTGCACGATGACTTGTCCTCTTGGTGCGAAGGTTGTGGATATCATGCAGTGTCTAGATAGGCTGTTAGGCAGTGCTGGGGAGGAGACAGTTGTTATAATGCATGTCAGCACTGTGCACCATGTCAGCCATGTTGGGAAATGCAGTTGGGAGGTCCTGGAAGCCAAAGGGCCAGGAGCACCTTCCTTATGAGGCAAGGCTGCAGCATCTGGGGCTTTTTAGTTTGGAAAGGAGGCGACTATGGGGAGAGATGTATAAAATTATGCATGGAGTAGAGAGAGTAGACAGAGAGAAATGTTCCTCCTTCTTGCACAACACTAGAACTAGGGGTCATCTCATTAAACTCAAGGCCAGGAAATTTAAGACCAACAAAAGGAAGAACTGTTTCACAGAGCACATAATTAACCTATGGAATTCTCTGCCACGGGATGTGGTGATGGCCATTAGCTTGGATGGCTTTATAAGGGGCTTAAACAAATTCCTGGAGGACAGCTCTATCAATGGTTACTAGTCTGGTGGTTATAGGCCAGCTCCAGCCTCAGAGGCAAGATGCTTCTAAATACCATTTGCAGGGGAGCAACAACAGGAGAGAGGCCATGCCTTTAGCTCTTGTCTGTGGGCTTCTCATAGGCATCTGGTGTGTCACTGTGTGAAACAGGATGCTGGACTAGATGGGCCTTGGGCCTGATCCAGCAGACCTTTTCTTATGTTCTTATTCTATGAACCAGAAGGACAACCACCCAGTCTGATATTTCATTCTTGTGTCTACTCTCCATTCCACCTCCATGATATTTCTATACAGAGCAGTTCCTCACTTGATCATGCAAGAATTTGCACATGTAAGTATACTATCACAGATTGAACTGAACAGATATACCTTTCCAACCAAGTCAGAGCATCCATTCAGCTGTGAGCCTAATTGTGATGCAGCAGGCTTCTGCTTCGCTTAAATATGTACTGCAGCCATTCCTATAATCAGTCAGTCAGTCTTGATTATGGTCTTTGACCAATATCAAAACATCTAAAACAAATGTAAAATTTAAACATAGCCATATTGATAACATATCTGTACACTGGATCTAACCATTAGCGAGCAGAGTGTATCAAACTTGTATTGAACAACAGAATTTTACAACTGTCTGTGTAATAGACGGATTCATATCTGTTAACAAATATTTGACACAGAATTTGTCCGATTGTCCTGGCAAGTTATGTAAAACAGGGTCAATTAACCATTGCCTACGACCTATATAAAAGCCACACCACAGGAAAACGTGTGCAACTGACTCAATCTCCTCAGAGTTACAGGGGCAATATCTCTGCTCAGTTGGAATTCTGCTATATCTGCCAGCCAGTAGTTCTGAGGGGGAGGGCATTCATACAGGTTCTCGAGAAGGCACATCTATGTTTAGGGAAGGTGAGGAGAAATAGATAATCTGCTGGGCAAGTTTTTATCCCACCACTGAGCAGGTGGAACGACCTAGATGTCCTCAACAGATCATTCTGAAACTCAATATCCCAGATCCTTTGTTTAATAAGTTCTTTGGCCCTGACCAATCCCACAGAGGGGATTGCCTCAGGTGAAAGACCGTAGGTATGGAGTTTCCTAACATAGTTCTCCCACCAACTTGAGCAGTGCCTATCCAATAATAAGAAGGGAAGGAGACCAGAGGCCATAAAGTTTATTCCTGCCCAGTTTATTAGTATTAGATACCAAGCTCTGGCCTCTATCTAGATAACACTCACTTCCAGTCTCATAGTGGCATTAGAAATACGTGTGTGTGTGTGTGTGTGTGTGTGTGTGTGTGTGTGTGTGAGAGAGAGAGAGAGAGAGAGAGAGAGAGAGAAATAATGTTCTTAAGAACCTGGCTTGTACTTGCTCAAGGAGGGAATAGCTAACATAGGGTCCCAGGCCATTCCTATAATGGCAGCATCAGTCAAGTGCTGGTCTAGCTTCTCCTATAGAACATTTGATGGAATGTATCATTTTCAGACAGGCCAACTATAGCAGCACAGGTTAGAGCGGCCTTTAGGCACCCTTCCATCATAGTCTTGTAGAGGGGTTACAGGTGTATGTATAGATGTCTGAAAAAAATCATTTTGGCTGTTTGTGCTTTCCTGTGCAAAGAGTCATCAGTGTATGTGAATGCACCAGTCATATTTGGGTCTGCCTCACCTGTCTCCTTTGGTATAGTCCAATGTGCAGCATGTTCTTAGCGGTTCATAGTCATATTCACCCCATCCCAGAAGTGGCATCACAGACCAAAAGGCAGCAAATAGCCATATAAACACCACCATGGAGATTACCGAGCTCCATTGCAGCTTACTTCCTGCAAATCAGAGAAAAAATATTCATAAACTTGGAATGGGATTTAAAAACCAAGAATGACAACATTTCACACCTAATTTCCAATGACTGGGGATTTGGTGGCTGTTGGTTACAGGAGGGAGATGCAAGTAAAGAAGTTACACAAAACATGGATTTTCCACAAAGGCATTTGATATTAGAAAAATATCTGAAGGCAAAATTTGTAAAATGTCTCTTAGAGTCAAGCCTAAACATTGAATCAAGTATGTACATAGCCCTTGCATGCTTACTCCCCCCTCCCTCCCGCAAAAAATAGCAGCTTTGTGGCAAGTGGCAATCTGGATTGGGAATGTAACACAGCGGGAGCAGGGTTCTAGCTTTCCCCCCTCACCATAGTCTTGATCTGGACTGTCGTATCTTTCCTACAGCTGTTAATTGCCACAGGAAGAATGCTGGATGATTTAATTTAATAGGAAAAGACTATTAAGCTCTTCTCACAATCCGTGAGAAGAGCTTCCATCAGGTGTTCGGTGATGGAGCCGGAAGGGGTGGTAGGGATTTGGGGCTAGCTGGCCCCCTGAAGTTCCATGATGCCCTGCACATCTGGAAGGATACGGCAGTCCAGATCAAGATTATGGTGAGGGGAAAGAGACCCTGAGCCTGGGAGGCTGCTTACAGCTTTGGAGGCTTGCAGCCTCCCGGTCGGGGGGCCTACTCATGTGTCACTGCATGCTGCGGCGACACATGAGCAACAAAATGAGGTTAACGGTGTGCTCACTCTGTTAACCTCATTTAAGGGGAGGGTGTTTTAGGTGGACTAGCTGCCTTGGGAGCACCGGGCTTGCCCAGGGGCCCAGTGGTTCCCACGATCAACAGACAGCAGGCTAAGCTCCCTAGATCAACCTTTGGTTTGATTCAGAAGTGCCCTTATGTTCTAAGCTGCTATTGGTACCAGTAATGCAAAAATAATTTCTTCTGTAATATCTCATGATGAGCCTAGTGCAGAAGGTCCCAAGTTCCCTCCCTGGCATCTCCAAGACAGGGCTGAGAGAGACTCCTGCCTGGAACCTTAGAGAAGCTGCTGCCAGTCTATTGTTACCAGAAAGCCTGATTTTGGGGAGCACAGAGCGTCTTTGCTCTATGCAGTTGGAACTGTGGGCACACAATCTCCATCTTGGATACCTCCGTGCATGGGACCATGAACTTTTCACCTGCCCATATCTGGCAAAAGCTCACAGCTGGTTGCTTGGCATGAGCAAAGCATGGGGCAATGCACCCCGAGGTCATAACAGCTAAGACTGCAAGGGGCCATCCCCAACCTCTCTCTCATTATCTCAAGAGGAGACAACCCACCAGCAAGTAGACCTAATTCAAAATGTACACCGCAAGGGAAAATAATATTACCTTTTGCAAGAGAGATAGCTGCACCAAGCATTCTCTCCTGCAACCAGATAAGGGGCAACATTTAACAACCCACCATTAATGGCCCAGTTAGTTGGCAATGAACAGAGTGGAGGCGGCTCATTAAAATCTAAAAACATATATCTTTGCTCCTGGAGTGGCATCTCCATTTCCAGATAAGCCTTAAATCCACCAGATATTCAGATCTATACGCACATTTCCACAAGCCTTTTCTTTGGCTAGTCTTGTCTTTTCCACTCTTGCCTTTTGTTTGGCCAGTCACACCCAAGACTGTCCAGTTCATGCAACTATGCCTGAATGAATTCTACCCTGCTGGTTCTCAAGTGTGCAAATGGTAGCCCTTCACCCCCTTGCCCTTTTTTTGTGAGGAGACCTGCCAAGTGCAACGAGCTGCAAGAGCACTGAACGCACCACTGGAATAAGGACAGGTAATGCCAACCTTCTGCCTCTCTGAGCTTCCTCACCCCTTTTCTCTTTCTCTTTCTGCCTTCAAACACCCTCTACGGCAAGTCTTAACCTGCAATTTGGACCCTAACCTAAACTACCTTAAATGAGATACTTGTTGAGACTATCAGTTAAAATTTATTGCACTGCCTAAATAACATTTGCCTTCCTGTACCCCCTTTTACTGCAAAATAAATTTGTTGCATTGCACGTCTGGTTCCTCATCCTTTCCAAAATGCAAAACTTGCTCAAATTGATACTGTAACAGAATTGTTCCCTCAAACGAAGCTAATTTCCCCATCTTAGACAAAAGCATGGTTGGAACATCTCGCCAGCCTTCTGGGGCAGTTCTCTTATCATTGGGTAGACTATACTGAGCTAGAATGGACCAATGGTCTGACTGGGTATAAGGCAGCTTCCGATGTTCCTATATTCCAAAGTGATTCAGTGGAGTGGACAGAAAACACATGTGGCCACTTTTCTCCCATAACATCATCATGGCTGAAATATAAGCTTCACATCTCTCCCACCCAAGAGGTGTGCAAGCCCTGAATTTGTAGACATTTGGAGGATCTTCTAAACAGGAGATCTGACAGCTGCATTTTGAATGAAATGTTCTTGTGGACAAGCAGTATGCATGTTGCACTTCCACTTCACTCTGCAAAAACACTGCATTTTGCGAAGATTATTTCCCACAAGATTTCATGGTAAATGAGTTGATTTAATCACAAAATGTTAAGGATTAGTTTCAGTTACAATAACAATGGTGGATTCCCTTTTAGCACAGGGAAATATCTAATCAAATTTAAACTGAAGCTTAGTGGCTTTTTCTTTGACAAGTAAAGAGAAAGGTCCTGCTATTAACTGTGTATAGATCCATAAGTTTATGGGTTTAAACTAACTTGTGGAGCCCTTGTTTTAAGTATGTGTTTGACTTTCAACATCATGACTTTAATTACCAGGAGGCATGACTTCCTCTTGAATTTGGGTGTACCAAAATTGTAAATAGCAGGAACGATTAAATATGACCTTCACTTTGAAGAGAAAACTAATGATTGTATATTTCTAACGGAAATAATCTCGGATAGAGATGTGAAGACCAGTGAGGTGGAGGAGGACAGGAAATAAACCTTTTCTGGGGGGAAAACAACTCCGTTTCCCCCCAGTTTTTTTCTTTTCTCTCTCTTTCTCCACCCCCCTCCCGACCCACATCTTTAGTCTTGGGTCCTAAGTGTGATCGTGTTTTTTCTTAAAGAATTTTTTTTAAAGGAAAGAAAGGAAGGAAGAAGGAAAGAAGGAAGGAAAGAACTGTGTTAATGCCAATGGCTGCTTAGGGGTCATTCTTCTAAAACTGGCAGGGTGCACATTTTGCAAGGAAGCCCCACTGATCAGAACTGACCCATGGGTACTTTGGTATGTGGAAGAATGTTGACATTATGCAGAAAATCTTTAAATAGGATCTCCAGGCTTTTAAAATATTAACAGTACTCATGGAGGGTGGGGAGGGCTCAGGATGGACTGGGATCTCAGTGCTGGTGGACGGGGCTTTAACTCCTTCCTCTGTAGCATTTTCCTTATGGAAATCCCACTGCAAACCTGAAGAATGATAACTATCAACTCACATGAAAAAAACTGAACAAGGCATCCCCAAGATGAAAAACTAGGGACAGCGATTTACGAGGGACAAATAAGAACTCTCCCTGGTAAACAGGGATGGAGTTTATGTATTCAAATCCTATATAGCCACTCGTTTGGTGGTAGCCTAGGACCAGGCCTCCTTCATGGCTGCCCAGGCGCTCTGGAATATGCTCCCTGTCAAAATAAGAGCATCACCTTCCCTCTTTTTAGGAAGACCCTCAAGCCACACCTGTTTTCTCAGGCTTTTAACTGGAATTAATTTTAAACTGATTAATTGTTTTTATCCCGTGATAACTTTTTATTCTGTGAAATGGTTTTAATTGTTTTTACTCTGTTTTATATTTGTTGTGTTTTAAATTGTGCACACTGCCTAGAGATGCACATATCAAGCAGTATATAAATACGATAGAGAAATAAATAAAGTTGTCCCAAAACCTGCAGATTGTTATGGCAGCCTCATTCACTTCTTCCCACTCCTCAGCTTAAGAAAACCTTGATACTGAGGCAAAGCCTTAGTTTAAACTTAGTTTAAATAAAAACTCTTTGTTGTTTTCAAATAATTATATTAAAATATGGAATACAATAAGAATTGATTTGCAAAGATGGACTAGAATAAACTTACCTTTAATGAGAAGAATTTCAGTTGTGAAGATGAATGTTTTACCTAAAATGTTGTTTCTTTTTCAGACTATTCCTATAATTAATAGACTAACCTGTTTCAAGCAATGGCAAAAGGATATAACTATATTTGTTTGGCAAGGGAAAAGACCAAGAATTAAATTTAAAAATTTAACAGACGCTAAAGAAAGAGGTGGTCTTACCCTGCCTGATTTGAGGCTGTATTTTGAAGCTGTTTGTTTGACCTGGTTGAAGGAATGGATAACATTAAGAAATCCCAGAATACTTGATTTGGAAGGATTCGATAGAAGGTTTGGCTGGAACTCATATTTGTGGTATGATAAAAGCAAAGTGCATAAAGACTTTCTTAATCACTATGTAAGGAGGAGTTTGATGGGAGTATGGGCAAAATATAAAAAATGGTTGGAGTGTAAAACTCCATTATGGGTATCCCCGACTGAGGCTTTGGCACGTAAAGAGACAAATATGCAATCTGAATGGGGTACTTATAGGGATTTGTTATGTTTTCAAGAGAAGGGCTGTAAATTAAAAATTTAAATGAAGTACAAAATTTGGTTAGTAATTGGTTTCAGTATCATCAGCCAAATGAAATTTATAAAAAGGATCTTAAGGTTGGGTTTGTGGATCAAATGTTGAGATTTGAGAAGGAGCTGTGTGAAAATGAAAGATTAGTCTCTAAGATGTATAAGTTGTTGCTTTCGGAGGAGATGAAGTGGTTAAAATGACTGATAAAATGGGCTCAAGATGTGGGTCATAATATAGATATGGCTGCTTGGGAAAAATTATGGAAAACTGATTTAAAGTTTACTGAATGTTATACTTTAAAAGAAATTATAAGATGATGTATAGGTGGTATCTGACACCGAAAAAAATTAGCATTAATGTATAAAATGTTTCAAACAAATGTTGGAAATGTGGACAATGTGAAGGAACTTTTTTCCATATGTGGTGGCCATGTGGGATGGCAAAAGCTTTTTGGGATATGATTTACAATGAGTTGAAGAAAATCTTTAAAGTAACATTTCTTAAGAGGCCAGAATCCTTCCTGCTGGGAATAACTGAAAGAGAGTTCTCTAGAAGAAATTTAACATTTTTTATGTATGCAACCACAGCCGCCAGGATAGTGTATGTGCAGAAATGGAAAGACACTAAAATGCCCTCAAAAGAAGACTGGTTGATAAAAAATTTGGAATATGCTGAGATGGCAAAGCTTACAGCACTTATAAGAGACGAAAATTTGGAATGTTTTAAAGAAGATTGGGAACCATTTTTGCTTTACTTAAAGAATTATTTTTCTAATATGGACTTTTCAGTAGGGTTTGAAATATAGTAATAATAGCAGGTTGGGTTGGGTAAAATCGAGTAGTATTGTGGATGTGGAGTATGTATGTTTTGAATTATTATAGCAATGGTTTATATGTATAGTTATTGTGAACCATGTAGATAGGCAAGTGGGAAGTCAATATTTACTTATGTGTAGAATTAGATAAATGAACGTAATTTGAATGAAAAAGCTATTGTAAAATCTAATACAATTTTAAAATGAGAAAAAAAGTTTAAACAGGAAGTATTTATATTTTACCTTTTAAATGTATTATTACTATTTATTTATTTGATTTCTATACCACCCTTCCAAAAATGGCTTAGGGCAGTTTACATTAAAATGCTGGAAAGGCTGGAAAGGATCGAAAGGCTAGCCTGGCTGGGTAGGGCCAGTCCAAGGCCTCAGAGCTCTAGGTTCTGGTGAGGCTGTTGCAGTTCATCAATCAGCCACATGGGCGGCTATGTAACGAGTCTCCGAAGCTATTCTCACAAACAGCTGGAACTGGGCTAAGGGAGCCCAGCCTGGTTTCGGCTGGCCGTGTGCCGCAACAGGAGCCATACAGCTCTTGGTAGCCAGCCCTCTTAAATGCCCCCCCATTAAATGAGGTTAGCAGAGCGTGCTTTCTGCTAGCCCCATTTTCCTGGTCGTCTGTCACCGTGGTGACTCATGAGCAGACCCCCAATGGGGAGGCTACAACAAGCCTCCTGGCATCGGGGAGCTCCCCAGAATGCCCCACACACTCGGGCAGGGCATTCTGGTACTTCCGGGGACTGGGAGGCCCCTAATCCCCACCACCCCAACAGGCTCCATGACAGAGCCAGTAATCGCGTGGGTGGATGATTCGGCCACCCAGGGCAAGCTGCCTGCTCATGTGCGGGGAGAGTGGGTCAAGCCCGCTTTCCCTGCAAACCCCCTTATGGAGCTTCACACTGCTTGTGTAAAGTGCCTCTATGTCTCTTAGCCTCAATCCAGGCAGTTCCTGATGAGAAGTTTCAAAAGAGCAGGGTTTGGTCCATATTGGATTGAATATAGTGAAATAATGCTGCTTCCATGCAGATTTTCCCTCAACATTCACTGCTATTAAAAAACACCATGATTATTAGTAACGTTTACTGGAAATAAGGGATGGCACAGGATCCCAATGATATGAAAATAATTAGAATCACAAGTGCTGTGAAGCAGCATGGTCTTCATTCCCTCATTCCAATTGCTGCTGCTTTATATCTTGTATGGTTATATTGTGCTTGTTTCAATTTTTTAATCAAGTAGGGGGTGGATTAGTCTTTTCTCATTCTGCTTGGAATCCCTTTTATAACATTTTCTAAAGGCCAATGGCATAAACCAGCCAAAATGAAGCAGTATAAAGTTCCATTAGCCACAACTCAAAAGTACTTAAACTTAACTTTGGCTGGATTGTGCTTTAAAATTCCAGTTTCCATCATAAACCAGATCTAACCTAAAGAAATCTTTTCAAAAATATTTTGTTTATCATGTTTCCATATCATATTTTTCTACTTTTGCAATATTTCTCATTTTTAATTAAGAGTGACTGAAGAAAGACTAGGAGTACTTACTACTGCAGTACTGGTGATATCGGTCCCAGGCAACAGCAGCTGCAGAGCTAATACTAGTCAGTGCTGTTAAAAATCCTTGAAATCCATGAATCTGGCAACCATCGGAGCCATAGGGCCAATATCTGCAAAGAGATAAAGGGGAACAAGGAAGCTTCCAATAGGCAATAATGGCACTCACCTCAGGCACGTAGTCTTGATAAGAAGGCACAGAGAGCATCACAGCTTATATATTGTCAGTTATTCCAATGACACAAATGTATGCATTTTTTTGAATAATCAGGTGGGTTTTCAAGGTAGTAGATGAAGAAAAATACCCCACACATCTCAAATAGCTTGCTAAGAGGCTTAGTGAATGTCCTCCCTAAGAGGCTTGCTAAAAGGCTTATGCGGACTCTTTGGTGCCCCAGGCAAGGGGGACTGGAAAATATGGGGCTCTGGATAGTTACTGGGATGGTTCTTCAGCTAACTCCAGTTTCCTGTCCATGTGACCAGATTCTAACTCCTGGATGTGTGTCACGGGCATAACTAGGGGAGAGGGGGCTCGTGTTCGTCCTTCACTCTGGTGGCTCCTTGGAGTGAGTGAGATTATGACGAAAATAGGGAGGGGTGAGCCAGGTAGCTCTCGGGAGCTGGGGGGCCTGGGTTCTTTGAACCCATCTGCTCAATTATAGCTGGTGTGTGCCCTATAGTGCTGCACTCTTCCAATGCAGCTTCTCCCCAGATTGGGCTGAGCACCCACCAGAGCGCGGTGGGTTCTCTAATACTGTGTATTCTACTACTCCTATGAATAGCCAAAGAGGCTTACATAGCTGGATAGATAAAGATGGTTCCCTGGCCCAAACGGGCTCATAATCTAAAAGGAAATGTAAGGGAGACACCAGCAACAGTCACTGCAGAAACACTGTGCTGGGGCTGGATAGGGAAGCTGTTCCCATGGAGATATCCCTTTCGACTTCACTTGGAATCCAGGTCAGAATTTTAATGGAATCCAGGTCAGAATTTTAATGTATGTATGTATGTATGTATGTATGTATACCACTTTGTGAACTTTTGTTGAAAAGCGGTATATAAATATCATTGTATTCATAAAGTTTTGAAAAGAGACTGTATCTCTGCCGGGGACCATATAAATTATTGCTCCCTCCTCTGAGTCTAACTCACTAGGTAGGGGCCATGACAGTCTATGGAGAATTTGGGAGCCTGCCGCAGCCATAGAATGGACAGTTTCAGATCTGGAAGCCACTGTACAACTTATGGATGTTCAAATATCCTGGTATCCAAATTTAGTTAATTGTGTATCCTATGTGGATAGCATCTCAGGGACACAGCCCTTTCATACATTAGAAACATATTAACATTTGTTTGCTTATTTTATTACATCCTTCCTCAAGAAACTCAAGGTGACATCCATAGGCCAACATCCTGACTAGATTTACTTGAGGAATTCCCAATGAAATTAAATTGAAAAATTAAGATTGTGTTTTTCTTTCTTTTGGGCGGGGGGATTTTTAAAATGCTTTTATTAGTATTATAAGTAAAAACAGAAAATGTAACATCTCTGAGATTCCAACAAAAATACATGTTTACAAACAAGATCTTATCCATCCAAGAAAAAACCCCATTCATAAGAAAGATACAAAAGTAGTAATAGTTTATATAAGAAGTAAAAGATATTGTGTTTTTCTTTTCAGTGGGACTTCCTTGAGTAAGTTCGGTTAGGAGGTCTGCCATAGTTCCTCCCCCCCTCCACCTAATATAAATTTGTCATGATAGTATTGTTATTTATTCATGGCTGAAATGGAAAATATGCACACATCATATCTACCTTAAGAAACTAGAGAAAGCTGCAATGAATGCATTGATGCAGATTCCACAGTCAGACAATGCAAGGTTGAAAACCAGGAAATTACCAGGAGTTCGGAGTTCTTTGATTTTGCGGAATGAAAGGATAGTCAGTCCATTGAGACAGAATCCAAACAATGCTGAAAAACAAGCATTTTTGCAGTTGTTTTACAACTCTGTCTTATACACATGGGTTCAGCACAGAAGAATAAACTGGAACAGAAAAAGTATGCAACAATGCTATCCCTCTCTTTACCCAGGTGCTAACGTTTGTATCTATTTTAACCCAAGTACAAACTCGGGTACAAAATCTAGACTTGTGGGGAAGGCAGTGCCAGGATTGGGCTCGATCCCGGTGCTGCACATGAGCAGCCCTATCCAGGTAGGGCTGCTCGTGTGCATTCAAGGTTTGATGACATAACCAAATTAAGATAGGTGATCACCCTTTCTGTATACCTCCTGCACAGCTGTATGTTCTCATTTCTTTTATAAAACAAACAAATTATATTTATTTAGCAAGGGTTCAAAGTAGCTTACAATAGATCCCATCACATTGGTTTTTTAAAATTTAAATTAATATTATTTGTAATGATAGAAATATATACAGTTGCAATCCCGGATGTGGTTTTCCATTTTGAGCTTCTGGTTAAGATTGTCTTTCTTCTCTACAGGCCTTGCTCACCTAATTTTTATTGATAAATTTAACTCTAGCTGGAAGCGGTCAATATCTCGCCAAATAAGTTTATATGGCTTTATTAGAAATGGGGTTTTCTCGTGCAAGACTGATACTAAAGCAGCGGATCTATGACATGGAAATGCAGACTGATCGATCTTTAATCTCTAAAGAAGTTTTCTCGGGTCTACAAATGTATAATACTAAACCTGCAAATTACTTGGACAAGATTACCATTACTAAGTACCGCAGGATGTTCACACTGGCCAGATTTAATGTGCTACCTTCAGCTGAACTAGAAGGTAAATTCAGAGGGATACCAAAAGAGCAGAGACTATGCCCTTGCGGCTCTGGAGAACAGGAGTCTATCTTTCATATTTTACTCTGCTGTCTCTTCTATAGGGACTTTCGAACTCATTATATTTCCTCATCACTGGCTGATTTCCCAGGACATACAGATGTATTTTACACCAACTATCTGCTCTCAGATCAGAAGGAGGAAGCAACAATTAAAGTTGCTAAGTTCTGTGAGGCAGCTAAGAATGCTAAACAACAGATGGTAAACCAGATTATGCAAACTGGAAACTGCTGATTAGGATGAGTCTATGTCTCTGCTTATATCATGTATATATTATTATTATATCATGTGTATTATTATGTATGCTTTAAATTTTGGTCTATGACCGTAGGTAAACATGACTGACTATACAGTTGCAATGGTGACTAACATTTCCATTAAACCAACACAAACCAAGTCAGGTTGCACCTCTTATGAAAGGGTAACATTTATTATCAAAAAGATCAGTTGGGGTAAGTTGGACAATTGGAAAAGGAATGGGGACAGGAAGGAATACAAAATTACTCAATGGAACAGTCTAAGAAAATAGTCCAAATTTTATCAAACTGCCCTATCTTGTTGCACGACATAGATTATTTTCTCTAAATACACAGAACTGTATATTTTGGGAGGAGCATTACATTCCAAGTTTTTCAAGATTTTAAAATGGTGTGATTTAACCATCAAAAATGGACACCTTCTAGGTCTCAAACTACAGGAAATATTTCAAAGACTCCTTGCATAAAGGAATATTGAAAAACAAAACTTTTAAGTACCAAATTATAAAGAGAAAGAAAAGTTTTACCAGCATAAGCAAAACTTGTAAGTTCTGCCTTACAAGAATCAAATACCACATAAATCTACTTTTAAAGGTGCCACTTGCATTGCCACCCCTTTACTTTTAAAGGTACCACCCCGGTGTTGCCCCAAACTGCCAGACCGGTTCATGGTTCAGCCGAACTGGACCAAACCGATTTGCCGGACTGCAGACCTGTCCAAATTCAGACCAGACCTTGAACTGCGGTCCATGCACACCCCTACTCCTATGTTCTATATGATTACATTTTTAAAAAATTATTCTGTAGCATTATAAAAGGCAACTTAACAGAATATAAAACCGGGTAAGTTAAAATGGTTGTGTTTATGATGTATATGTCGCCTCAAAGTGAAAACTGCATTTCTTGGCCATTGAGTTAACCTTCTTGCAAAGGATTCCAGATTACAAATGATCACTTTTGCCAGATTGGTGGTTATGAGTAGTCTTATGTACAGAATAAGATTAAGTTTCCCTTGGAATGGCCAACCTTGAAGAACAGGTTTTATCTCTTTACAAAGGATGAGCACAAATACTGGCTTGTTCCTTTTATTAGGAATTCTGATCAAGCCAAGAATTTGTTTAGTAGATCTAACAGTTTAGAAACTAAGAAAAATGGGTGAGACAGAGTCAGTAGGGTATCATCCATAAATAATTGCACTTTATAGTCCATTATTTTAATTTTCACTCTAATCAGAAGTTAAACCTGGTTTTTGCAGCTGAAGATTGTGGCCAGGAAACTGAGCTATTAGAAATTCAGTTCAGCTCCAGTTTAGGTTCATTCATATCTTTTAACTCTCTGGTTGAGATACTAGTTTTAAAAAGTGGTTCAGTAACCAGTTCAGGCACTTTGAAAAGGCTTTTAATGGGCTTAGATACATTTCATGCAGAGTACTATTTGAGGGGGAAATGCATTATTTTCTATAAGGGTTTCTGTTTGGGGGTTTAAAAAAACGTTTTTTTAAAAATAAAGCATAAAGAGGAGAAACAAGAAAAAACCAGAAAAACATCCTGTTTGAAATTCATGGTAGACCGGTAACACAAGAGTGCTTGTGTTTATTTTATTTATTTATTACACTTCTATACCACCCTATCCACCCAAAGGCTCTGGGCGATGTACAATGATAAAAAACAAGCAACCATTTAAAACCATCAACTCTCTCTCTCTCTCTCCATGCAAATTTAAAAACAGTTAAAAACCAGTTAAAAACATTTAAGAACCATTTTAAAACCTTGGAAGGCCAGGCCAAACAAATAAGTTTTCAGGCTGCTCTTGAACTTAGGCCAACAATAAGCCCAAACTATGCATTTCTGTGGGGAGTACAGTCCACAGTCCAGGAGAAGCTGCAGAGAAGGCCCAGTTCAGCATCGCCACCAGATGTACTGGTGATCACCGGAGACGGACCTCTCCAGATGGCCTCAACGTGCGGTGGGGATCCTACAGAAGAAGGTGCTCTCTAAGGTAAAAAAGCTAATGCCAAGGAAACATAAAAGGTTTCTAAGTTCAAGAATCTTCCACACTTGAGAACTTGTTGTTGGACAACAGTCTGCGGGCAGGTGGGTGAGTCGCTGCTTGAATCCCAGGAGGACTATCGGTCCTAGCCCTGCCTCCAATCACTCCTGCTCCTCCTTTTCAGATGGCTCACTGGGAAATATGTTTCCTCTAAATATAGCTGAAGCAGGGAGGAGCATTTTCCAACTTTTAAAAGGATCTCCTAGTTGTCTAATTATTGAACCATTTTTGAACTAGATACTACTTTTGAGTTTACGGGTTTGGTTTTGGTTCAATTTTGAGTGCTTAGAGCTAGAAACAGAATACCCTTTAAATAAAGGCCCTGTTTCGAGCTCAGAGCAGAACTCAATTTCAGTTGAAACATTTCAACACTCCGAGTGCCATTTTGGATGCCTGTTTTCCCCTTGCGGATTGGTTTTCTGGCACTGACATCTGATTCGCTTGTGATTTCCTTGCTTCTTGGTTGGCTTGTTATAATACAAATCAAGGGTTTTCATGGGTAACTGTGCCCCCTTTGGCTAAGGTGGGGAGGAGGGAACCCAAAAGGAGGGAGTTTCAAAATGTATTTAAGGGGACTTGGAGGCAGAGAGATCCCTTATACTGGTCCTCTCTTGAAGAGGATACATTAGAGGAAGGATGAGAGACTGCAGCAGGGCAGAGAGCAGACTGGTGGTGGTGGCCTGGCCCAGTGGAGAGAGAGACAGAGAGTGCCCGCTGGTCTCTCTCTCTCTCCTTTTTGCAGTGTCACCCCCCCTCTTTTTAGTTGTACCAGCAGCTCCAGTGGCTTTAACTGGGTGCTACTGTGGAATTTTTCATGCAGGATGCACTTGGACTTCCCAGAGCTGTGGCCAGGAGAGACATCCCTGCAGAAGGTGCAGAGTGCCAGTCAGCTGCTGCCAGTCTGCTGATCTTGTGGACAGGTGCCATAGGATCAAAACTTACTTCCATAGGAGCTCAAGGAGAGGTAGCTTGAGGTCTGCCTTCCTGAACACCTGATCTCTCAGGATGTTCCGGTGGAACTCCACATTTCTCTTGCTCCAGTGCCTGCAGGAGCAAGAGCTGGCCATCCATGGCCTGGCAAGGTGTGACTTGGAAGTGTGTGACCTATCCATCCAGGACTGAGTGCTCATTTCTGAGATTGTCTTGACACTCGAACTATTGTTTGTTGCCACAAACAGCTTGTGTGCAGAGACAGCAAGGCTGAGCTAGGCTTTGCCCGCAGCTCTTCTCCTCAAAAAGACATTGGGTCAGCTCTAGTCCATGCTGAACACTGAGGAAGGAATCACCTTGGCAGGTCGGCTGAGGACTAGAGTGGTGGATTGGCTTAGGACATCCTTGGTTGCATCAGTAGTGCATTTTTTTATCCTGCCTATTTGAACCAAGGATGAAGGGCAAAGCTGTCACCCCTGACCAGCTGCCCAGGCCCTCCTGATTGAAGAAGTTAGGCAAGCCCAGGAGAAGAGGCTGGGGTGCAACCAGGAGGAGGGTGCTGGACTGCCTGCCTACTGCTAGTGTACAGTTCACCCCTAGCAGCAGAATTACCACCATTTCCTGGTCCAGCAGCATGGTGTCCCTGGTAGGGCCAAGGGAGCTGGTAGTTCTGTCTTTGCATTCCACCTAGTGGTTCACAGACAGCTTCCTTTGCGCCTTGCCAGGAGTATAGAAGGAGCCCACAGAGCCCTATAGCAGTGCTGAGCATGGTCAAAACCTTTGGGGAAAGGTTAAAAACTTGTTAAGTATTGCCCATTTCTTTTGTGGGCTGGTGGTAGGTAGCACCCATCATGCCTTACCACACAACCCACTTTGATTTCCCTAGGAGCTACCCAAGGGGAACAACGGGGCATTTCAAGTTTCCCCATTGTTCCCTACGACTGAAACACTCAAAATGTTTTAAGTTTGTTCCGCTGAAACAATGGAACGAAATGGTTGGACTGGTTTTTTGGATGGAACATTTCAGCCCTTTGAGTTTTGTTTCGAGCTCAAAACAGAATGCAAAATCCATTTTGTGCACATCTCCATTTTCTATCATTATTCTGCTTTTGCTGTAGACAATGCCATCAACTTTCTGGCTTTTCTCTACAGACTCCCTGGAGAACTGGACAGATTGAACAAGGAGCACTTCAGCCTTTTTGGAATATAGAAGTCTTATGTAATACCTAATCTTCAGCAATTGTTTCCAACTATTGGTATTAAGATCACAACAGTAGTTTGGTAACTCCATCCCCAGCACAGCATCCCTCCAGTGGCTGTTGCTGGTGTCTATCTTATGTTTCATTTCTTAGATTATGAGCCCTTTGGGGACAAGGAGCCATTTTGTTTATTTATGTAAACCGCTTTGGGGACTTTTGTTGAAAAGCGGTATATAAATATTTGTTGTATTGGTATTTGTTGTATAAGCAGGAGTGTGAACTCGGATTCTCCATTTCTTTTTTTCCTTTTAAAAAGCTGTTATTAAAATATATATTTTACTTAACAAAGTAAATAGTAAAATAAGACGACAATAAGTATATAACTTAATCAATATTCAACATTACTTCTCAATTAACTCTAAATTAAAGCTTTTTCCAGTCTTTAATTATTAACTCTTGCTTGCTGTCATAATAAACTGATACTCTGCTTCCATCCTGGTTTTCTAAAATTAAATTATTCTTATAGTGAACACAGTAGTGAAAATGGCTGAAGCCTGATCCTTTGCATATTTACTTGGAAGTAAGCCCCACAGAGTACAGTAGGGTTTCCACCAAAGAAGTGTGCGTAGCATTGCAGCTTTGGGATTACCTTAAAATCATTTTAGTTCTGTCATGCAACATAACACAGTACCCACTATAGATGGACAGCTATAAGCTAGGGCAAGGTCCAGCCTAAATTCAACTATATAAGTCTCATTTATTTCAGTGGAAGAAATTTAAGTGCTTAGCTCTCCCACTGACATCCATGGGAATAAAACATTCTCAGCATTGTCTAGATTGTGCCCTTTACTTTTAACTGTTATTTAAATATGTGCTATTATGAACAACTATAAAAGAGATGGTAAAAAATGATAACTAATAAAACCCACAAGTTTCTGCAGTAGGAGTTAATGCTACTGGACAGGAAAACCAATAATGCAGAAGAGACAATAATTTAGAGCATGTGGGATGTTGGCTAATTTGTTATTTGCATATCTGGTTGTGAAGTGGGGATATTCAATTATTTTATGTAATCACATTTGCAAAACTTATTGGACTTGTTAATATAATCACTATCGATACAGTTTGCAAAATTATATGAAAAAATCTAACTGGGAAAAGGTCTATCTGGATAGACTTTTCAGATCATTTTTCTTTTGTGTGAAAGACAGACTTAAAATCTAGCACTCTGTTGATAGTTCCAATATATGTCTCTGGACATTTTCTTATAACTAGGAGAAAACCCCACACACTTACCGATTAAACAATCCATAAATTACTTTGAATAAAGGTGAACAAAAATGGAAAGCAATGAGCCTTACTAATACAATAAGTCATGAGTTACCATATATGAACTAGCAATATGAATCTTGTATCCTCAATGCAAAACCATCTTTTTGTCTATATAAACAATGTATTTTATTTCCTGAAGCCTTCAAACAGCAAACTTAACTTGAGCCATCTCAATAGTCTAGTTACATAAACTGCCTTGCAAAGCAAACTCTGTCCTATTTTATAAGAGCATAATGAACAATGGTGTAGCTATAGTAACAACATTTACCCTGAAGCCTATACTGACCTATTGCAAATGGAGCATTTGTATTTTGTCAGAGGCTTTTGATATCAGTTCCCCCCCTCCCATCCAAACCACAGGTTTGCTTGGAGCAAAGAAAAAGGAGCAAGCAACAGCAAGAAGATCATCTGATCGGATTTCTCTTACCTCACCACACCCTGGTCCACCTTACCTTCTGCCATCATTACTGTTCCAAAACCAAACACCTCCAGCTCAGTGAAACCTTCTGGAAGAGGGTGTGATGTTGCCATGTTTGTAGCCATAAGGCCAGATTAACCTAGGTTCTGCCTCCTCTATCAGCAAACTCTCTGTGACAATCTCGCTCTCGCTCTCTTTTTGGCTGAATTTCTGCCTCTTCCCAAAAGCCCAAGGCAGCTTCCTTCTTAAAGGGCCAGTTCATATGTAGACACTGACCAGTTATGATGAGAAATAAACTTTGAGTGTAAACAGTGCAACCTTTTCAGGAATCTGCTGCAGAAAGCACCCACCCATCACAACACGTTTTGCAAGCTGCATCACTCCTGAAAAGAGCAGGAATGTGGGTTTTTTTGGTCTTTACAACAGATACTGTACTGTCTGGATAGCAAATGAGGAATGGTTTAGGCTTGAATGGTTTTAGAATGACCAGCATTCGGAAAAAAAATTTCATGGGACCACTTTGACAAGCATTTCTGTTCCAAAATAAACTTCAGCAAATAAGCATTGGGTCAGGATTGGGTCAACTGCATAACCAGTTATTTGAGCTGAAGGAGGTTTTGGCATTGTATTTCTTGAGCATCTCCACCCTGCCACTGCAGTCTGCATTTGAAATGTGGAGGAGTTTCAAAAGTAACTTGGGATGTGACATGGAAAATGGAGATTCAAAAGCAAAATCAATCAATCAATCAATCAATCAATCATTCCCTCAGGCATGCTAACATATCTCTGGAGCTCAGCTAAGGAGTTGTGTGTTCTATGCATAATATGGCACAATCGAGAGGAAGTTAGGCAAAATGGAGCGACTCATGAGAACCCAGCATTTTCTGGTGATCTCTGCTAAGCAATGTGCCAATCTAGCATAACCAACATGGACAAGTTAACATTTAAAAAAAAAAAAAATTATGGATCTTAGTTCCACATTGGGTTGGTGTGCTGCCAAGCAGAATTCACCAAAAAATCTAGGCTTCTCATAAATCGCTCCATTTTGCCTAATTTCCTCTGGATTTCCCATGGAAGGGTGCACACCAGGAAAATCTCAGATTTTTTTCTAACCGACATTGCATTGATCATAGGTACTGGCTCACTGAAAGTAAAGTCCCGTGTCTCCTTTCTGAAGAGGAGACTTGTGTGACATTCTCACATTCTAAAAGTATCTGTCCACAGTGCCATACAAGGCCTCTTTCGACTTGGCAATAAGAAGTCCTAGTCCTCTTAGCCAATCTGTCTTCTCTCCCAAAATATTAGGTCGTAAACTGTTTGCATTAAACAATCTCCTTCCTTCTGCTTCCCTACCAGATAGAGTTATATTCCAGAAAGTTAAGTTTATACAAGACCTGGTTTTCCTTTATGCTTCTGTCAGTATTATTTATTAGTAGTTCTTGTCACTGGCCTGGCCCAAGCCCCCTCAAAGACCAAGGAATAGCGTGGGTGCATGGAGGGCAAGCTGTAAGCAAGCACCATTTGTGACATTGCGCAACATCATTACTGATCATGTGACACCTCTGTCAAGGCATTAACCTTAAGTTCCAATTTCCCAGCTTTGTGGAGCTTGAGCCATAATGAGATAGCTTTGTCTTAAACTGGCAGGTTTTTTGAACATCAAATAGAAAAGCATGCCTGCAAGTCAGCAACCGGATACATCTGTGCCCAGAGAGCAAATGCTGCACCCTAAAGGGCTTCATCTTTTGGACCAGCTTCTCTATTTTAGACTCTTGAAAAAATCCAACTGAATCTCACACAGAGAGACTGCCAGAAACCACTGTTCTTTTCACGGACCATACATGCATCCTTAGTTGGCGTGGTGGTGGTGGTGGTGGCAGCGGCATGGGAGAATGAGCCACGTTACAATATCATATCAGTCCCTCTCATCAGGTGGAGAATACATGCTATCATACCAGACTCTTACAACTCTCCTCTGGGGTGATATCTCAGCCTAACAAAAGAGTAGACTAGGTAGCATTCATGACTGCAAACCTGTTACAATATTTACTCAGTACTAACTAGAGCCACATAATAGTGCAGCAGGGCAATGACTTGATTAGCAAGCCGGAGGTTGCTGGTTTGAATCCCCGCTGGTATGTTCCCCAGACTATAGGAAGCTCCTATATTGGGCAGCAGCAATACAGGGAGATGCTGAAAGGCATCATCTCATACTGTGCAGCAGATGGCAATGGTAAACCCCTCCAAAGACCACAGGGATTTGAGGTCTCCAGGAGTCGACACCGACATGATGGCACACTTTACCTTTACTAATTATTACCTTGGCAGCAGCTGAGATGTTTCTTTCTGCCTCTCTTTCCTCTTGTCTCAAACTTATCCACCCTCCTTTCTGCTAGAGGAGAGAAAGGAGGATGGATGAGTTTGAGACAACAGGGAAGAGAAGTAGAAAGAAATGTCTCAGCTGCTGTTAAGATAATAGATAGCACTGAGTAAATATTCAAAATAATGGGTCAAGCAGTTTATGAGGGAGTGCTTTGAACCCATTTCCCTGACATGATGTAGTACCTTCTGCCTGAAACCTGGCAATGCATAAAGGAAGCCATCTTGACTGACTAGACTGGGGGAAGAATGCACAAGCAGTATATCAACAATGGGGATGAACCACGCTCATAAACCATTTAGTACATCTTGAGTTCCAATCAGCAATGGAGACAAGCAGCATGGCTGGTAACTTTTTTTGCTATGGACGTCTGCCATTCTGACAGGTGAAAGATGAACAAGGCCACCCATTCCCCCACAGCTGATTGAGCGCCAATTTTCATTTTGTCCCCTGTAGCACCATCTATGCTTACACAATATTTTAACAAAAGGAGACTGGTACTCAACACATATTAATATCTCAGGAGAAGATAAAGGAACATTCAACAGGAAAAAAAACACAGATGTTGGTATATCAAAGGCCCAACTGAATGGCTTTAATTCCAAGAAGGGAATCCAATTTTGATCTCATTCCTTCTTCTTCCTGTCATGTGTGGTTGGTCATGGTTCGAGAACTCGGCTAAGGAGATCATGATCTGGGCATCTTCTTCTGTTTAAATCTCATCTCAGCCAATGAGAATGACTTCCAACGAAAGGCTCACGGTATAAAAATAATGATCATTCAATCTACTGCAATAAAGCCTAAGGACATGCATATGAAATAATCACACATATTTATCCTTGCTTCCAGTTCCCTCCCCTTCCTGGGTTGCTTCTCCATGTGGGATTCTCCATCTGGGATTCCTTTAGGGCAGAGACCTAGCTTCTCATTCTTTGCAGACAGGTGGAACTATATAAACAAACCAATTAAACACAACAATCATACTGTTGCTCACTGAAGTCAGTCAGAATTTATGTAAATTTTCTAAGCCTCTTCCAAGTGAGGCTCACCTGGCACTGGCCACAGGCCTTCTCCTCCTCCCAGCTTTTAAATTGCTGCTATTTTTATCCTGCTGCTTATTTATGGTTACTTTTATTGTTTGTTAATATTTTCAATTTTATCCTGTGAGCCACCCCGAGAATTTTTTTTTTTTTTTGCAGGATGGGATATAAATTGATACAATAAAATAATGAAAAGAAATTACCTCTGGCTCTGAAAAAGAGAACCTTCAACGCATCCAGCACTACCAGAATGCTAAGGCAGCACCATATTACGAATGAGGATAACATTTTAGTGCCTGCTGATCACTGGCTTTCTTTTGAAAGGGAAGACATTCCCGTATTGCTACCTCTTGCTCATCCAAATAGAAGATGACATCTCTATGGTAACAATAACCGCCCTGTAAATGACTGCCACAAACATTTCTCCTCACTTCACACCAACCAACATTAAATACGGGCATTTTTCTAATACCCATATTCTTAGGTTAAGAATCACGGCCTGAGCATTCCTTCCTATTACATATTGATAAAGATCCTTCTCTACCTGCTGTAGACTCTGTTAATTCATTCTACAACTGTCCGTCTTGTGGGGTGGGAGAGTGTTTGTGAACTGACCACAGCTCAGCAAGGTTGAAGTGAGCCCTGGGACAAAAGGTTTCCCCACTCTGTGTCTTTGCTGCAGAAGAACTGTAAGGACATGGTAAAAAAACAAAGCATTCTCAGCATGTCTTTTCTCTCACCGCTATGCAAATAATATCACACACTCCAATGCACACAGACACTTTTCAAAACATTTTTTATACATCAACAATGCTTGGGAAAAGTGAAGAGTAAGCTGACACCCAGCTGGTGGACCCCCTTCCTTCAGGGAACCAGGAACATTTGTCTCCCCCCACCCCATTCAATTATAGCTTCATCCTGACAACAGTTTCCTACATATTTTAATAGAATGTTCACACCTACAATGGATCTTTTGGTCAATGGAAACTCACAAGTTGCCTTCAGACATAATGCAGAACTGCAGGTCCAATAGACCCACAGTTCCACGCCCCTCCCCCCACTTTCCTGTCCACATTGGACATTCAGGAGCGCATCCTCTCTGCAGTCAGCGAACCTGCAGAGAGGCAAGGGAGCTGGCTGGCTGGGTTTCCTTCTTTCATGAAGGACAGCCCGCACAGCCAATAGCAGCCAGAGTGAGGGAGGACCTTCCCTCCTCAACTCCAGTTTGGGAGAAGGTTGCCAGCATTTGGATGTAATGCTGGCACCACCAAACCAGAGGCAGAGACGGCAAAACCAAGAGCAAACCAAAGGTGAAAAATAGAGTTTGGGGACGTAAACTGCGGATCCATTTTTTGATTTACCTGTGGTTGCCTGCATTTGTACGTACAGTTTGAGAAACTGGAGGTGAAGGCACCTCCAGTTTTGTACCACAGTGTAGTAGTAGTGGTAGTAGAAGTAATAGTAGTAAGATTAATAAGAATAAGAATGAGAATAAGAATAAGAATACTTATACACCACTTTTCAGCAAAAAGATCTGAAAGCAGTTTACACAGCAAAAGAAATGAGAAAATGATTTGCTGTCCCAAAGGGGCTCACAATCTAAAAAAGGAAATGCAAGAGAAACACCAGCAACCACCACTAGAGGGACACTATGCTGGGCTGAACAGGAACAATTGCTCTCCCAATTGCTAAACACAATTGCTCTAAACAATTGCTAAACACAAGAAAGGTACCGCTTTTGGAGCTGACTTTTTGTTCAGTTAGCAGGAGTTCTTATTATAGAAAGCTGCAAATCACGGTGCATCCAGCAACATTCTGTTTGTAGAGACAGTGATGGAGATGGCAGACGGAAGTAGTGCCTGGTCAGGTTGTGCCCATGAATATCCTGTGCCTTGAAGCAAGAGGCATCCTGCCTCCTGTTCGGACATCTCAAGCCCAAGGGCAAGGGCCTGAGAGCTGGAAAACCGAGTGCATGCGTAGGCATATGGAAAACATTTTAAAAAGACACATTTGCAAGATTTTCCCAAGAAGCAAAATATGATTAATGAGGGATCAGTACCAAAACCCAGAACCTGTCCATGGTAAATAGAAATGGCTAGAGTATATGGGTACTAAAATAAATAAATAAATAAATGGATGGGAGGCTGAGCTTGGCAAATAGGGACGGTGGAAGCGTATGTGCTACTTCAATTTTGGCATTATTTCTGACTCCATTTTTACTCCAAAGTAGCAGGTGAAATTCTGTAATCTACCCCATCTTACCTTCAACCAGCAGGGCGGTGCCAATGCTAAACACTTCTAATTCAGTGAAGCCTTCAGGAACAGGATATGCGGAAGTAACCATATTTACAATAAAAATACCTCCTATCTTGGTCTCTTCACTACAGCCAACTGACTGTCCTTTCTCACTTCTTTTCACTAAATTTCCTTTCTCTCTTTCAGTAGCCTAAGAGTGTTACCTTCTTAAAGGGCCAATCCACGTGCAGACATATGAATGTTCTTATATAAAAGCTTTGGAGCTTTAATTCCAGCACCGCAATCCCTAAAAGAATGCTGTTAATGAGACAGACAGAATCCCCACCCCCACTACTGCAAATCTTATTTGTGAACCATGGCAAAAGGAAAGCATTCATTGAATTTACAAGAAGGTCTTTGTCAAGACAAGATTAAGAACGCTGTTTGGTTAATTCTGCAACAGTAGGAAAGAATTAAAAAGCCCTGGAACAACAGGGAGAAAAAAGTAATATGTAATTAGGGAGTGACCTGAAAAACAAACATACATTATTACATGTCTAATTAGGGGAAAGGGGACAAAAGAAATTTCTGGTGTGCACATTCCTTTGTTGTTATGAATGAAAGGAACATTTTCTTAGCAATAATTCTAAAACTGTTTCCCCTTTCCTGACCTTGTTTTGTAATTTGTTCTTGTTTTGTAGGTGAACAAACCGAAGTCGCAGATCTGGGTTTGTCACTGAAATGATGTAGGCCAAAAAGGCCACGAAATTTTTCATGCTGGCCCTCAGTGTTGCAAGCATAAGTATGAGGAGGACTGGAAAGTAGCAAATGTAAAACCGATTTTCAAAAAGGGATTCAGGGGTGATCTGGGAAATTACAGGCCAGTTAGCTTAATGGCAAATTGGTGGAAAGCATTCTGAAGGATAAAATTGTAAAGCATATAGAAGAACAGGCCCTGCTGGGAGATAATCAGCATGGCTTCTGCAAAGGTAAATCTTGTCTCATGGAGTTCTTTGAGAGTGTCAACAGGAGTGTGGATAAAGGTGATCTGGTTGACATAGTATACCTGGACTTCCAAAAAGGTTGAACAAAGTTCCTCATCAAAGACTCTTGAAAAAACTTAGCAGTCATAGGATAAGGGGACAAGTACATGTGTGGATTGCTAACTGGTTGAAGGACAGGAAACAGAGTGTAGGTATAAATGGAGAGTTTTCACAATGGAGGGAAGTAAGAAGATCTGTACTATGACCGGTGATTTTTAATTTATTCATAAATGATCTAGAAGTAGGGCTAAGCAGCAAAGTTGCCAGATTTGCAGATGACAGCAAACTCTTTCAGGTAGTGAAATCCAAAACTAGAGTGAGGCTCCAAAAGGATCTCTCCAAACTGGGCGAGTGGGCGACAAAATGGCAAATGCAGTTCAAGGGCAACCAAGATGATCAGGTGCCTAGAGCAACTTCCTTATGAGGCAAGGATACAACACCTGTCACTTTTTAGTTTAGGAAAAAAGACGACTGCGGAGAAGACATGATAAGAGGTCTATAAAATCATTCATGGTGTGGAGAAAGTGGATAGAGAGAATTTTTTCTCCCTCTCACATAACACTAGAACCAGGGATCATCCCATAAAATTGATTGCCGGGAAATTTAGGTTCAATGAATGGAAGTACTTCTTCACACAATGCATAATCAACTTGTGGAATTCTCTGCCACAAGATGTGGTGACAGCCAGCATCCTGGATGGCTCTAAGAGGGGTCTGGATAACTTCATGGAGGAGAGGTCTATCAATGGCTACTGGTCTGAAGGCTATAGGCCACCTCCAGCCTCAGAGGCAGGATGCCTCTGAATACCAGCTGCAGGGGAGTGACAGCAGGAGTGACGGCATGCCCTCAACCCCTGCTTGTAGGCTTCCAGCTTCTTATATTCTTATGAGCGGTCCAATTAAGAGCTGATTCATACTTTGTTGAACTCAGCTCAGGGCTGAACTAATACTATGGCAAATGCTTAGCTGCAACTGAATACAGAATACAGAATGCCACTGGATACAGAAGCCACATTTCCAGATCCTATCTCCTCTGCAATATCTAGTAGAAATTACTTTGTGTCATGTTATTACAAAGTTCTGCATTTCCCAGTGCCCCTGCCATTGGTAGTCAATCATGTACAGCAGTGGTGGTGAGAAAATGTAGATTGTCATGATGTCAGGATACAGGGAAATTCTATTAAATATTACAGAGGGGGTGGGGGAAGTAGTTATGTAACCACTGATTTCGGTGACAGGTGCATGTTTATTGTAACAACTAGTCTGGCCAAAAAGAGCCTGAGTTTAAATGGCAAACTGCATATGTAATGTTGCCAATTGTGAGTAGCACATGCCTCTTTATAGGACTAGATTTCCTATAATAAATGCAGATGTGAAAATCAGGGAAGGATCCAATTTGTGCTTCTGAGTTTACTGCAGGAAGATGAGGTATGGTATTCGTCCCAGATTTGTGGCTTTTGGATCATGTCTTTGAGTGCTATGATGAGGTTCAAATCCTAGGGGGCAGAGACTGCTGGGTTCTCGGGATGTGCAGAAAATGGATTTTGCATTCTGTTTCAAACTTGAAACAAAATGCAAATGGCAGAAACATTTTGTTTTCAAAATGTTTTGACGGAAGATACTTGAAACGTTTTGAGTGCTTCAGCCATAGGGAACAATGGGGAAACTCAAAACACCAATTTTTCCTCCATGGGCAGCTCCTAGGAAAACTCACAGTGAGTTATGTGGTAGGGTGTAATGGGTGCTACCTACACCTAACTCACAAAAGAAATGAGCAAGCGGGTGATTTAAAACACATTTTTACCTTTCCCCAGTCCCCAACCCCATAGGATCCTATTGGGGAAAGGTTAAAATGCCCATTTCTTTTGTCGGTTGGGTAGTAGGTAGCACATATCATGCCCTACCACACAACCCACTTTAGTATCCCTAGGACCTGTGGGGATGTTTTCCATTGCTCCCTATGGCTGGAACAAGCTGCACTCACAGAATGCAATGCACATAGGTTTTGCATTGCAATTTGCAATGCATTTTGCAACCCTGCTTTGAAGCACACAGTAAAAAGGAATCTGTCTCTGCCAACACAGAACACACATTTAAAACACAGTCCAAAAAAGGATCACTGACCCAGAATCCCCTGCCAACTACAGTGCCTGCACTGCAGTAACATCATTGGCACAAGTTGCTCTCTCTCACACAGCTATGATTCTTTACTTCCTAGCATTGCAACAACTGCCACAGTAGCACCCTTAGTAGCAAGAGTAGCCACAAGCTCCGCTAGAGCAACTTCAACACTTTGCAATACAGATTGCAGAGCAGGCCAGAGCAGTGAGTGAAGCAAGAGTTACTCTCGAGGCCAGAAATATTGCGCACGCACACACACAGAGCTGTTACTGCACATTTCTCACCACAACACTATCTCACAAACTAAACAAACCACAATGCAAAGCAGGGCAGGCACCCAAGTTCTGCCTTTGTCAATCTGAGATCTAGCAAAACCAGATACTTATAGCAGCCACAGCACAGCATATTATACACAGTGCAGAGAAAACAAAACCACAAAATCAAACCTACCTACCTCCTCTCCTGAGGAGGTAGGTAGGCACAGTATAAGGGCTCTTTCTGCCTCTCAATCCCTTTGAATACCTTCTTCTTCTTCTTCTTCTTCTTCTTCTTCTTCTTCTTCTTCTTCTTCTTCTTCTTCTTCTTCTTCTTCTTCTTCTTCTTCTATTACAGTGGGGGGAGAAGGACTACTGGGCCCACCCCTGCCCGGCAGCTATCCCTCAGCCATGTGGCAGCTGGAAATTTTTTTAAATGAATGTTTGACGTGGTGTGGTGGGCACAGGAGGAGGCTCCCCTGACTATCTGGAGCCCCCCCAGACCTTGGAGTCCACGAGCTGGGTCCCCAAGGTCTGGGGGTTAGAGTGCCTCAGGTTAATCATTTGTTTCCTGATGTTACAAGCAGTGGTGCAAAATTTGGCCACACAGTATGTAATCTCGGCATTAGAGTCAGAAAGGAGAAAATCTACATAAAAGTTGTCCTGCCTGCCTAATGTAACAGAATTGGGCCAATAAGAAGAGAGCGTATATCTCTATAAAACACACAATACAATAATACATGCCCCACTGACCCAATCATGCCTGAGCAGCAGGGGCAGAGCCATTGGGAATATGGCGTATGGTGAAATCTACCCTCCCAAACAGCCGAAGGTAACTCATTTAAACAGGCCAAAGTTAGGTACTACTACTACTACTACTACTACTACTACTACTACCACTACTATGGATATTTATATACCGCTCTTCAACCAAAGTTCTTCAAGCAGTTTACACAGAAAAAACAAACACATAAATAAGATGGTCCCCTGACCCCTAAGGGCTCACAATCTAAAAAGAAACATAAGGAAAACACCAGTGACCGGCACTGGAGGGATGCTGTGCTGGGGTTGGATAGGGCCAGTTGCTCTCCCCACGCTAAATATAAGAGAATCATCACTTTAACAGATGATGTTGAAGGTGATGTCTCTTTGCTCAGTCAGCAGGTAAAGTAAGTTTGTATAAGTAACTAGCCAGGGATAAGGTTTGTCTGGGATTTCCTATCTTGGCAGTGCAATTGCATTTCTATGTGCACCATGGGTGACATGAGCTACAGGAGCCTTCCAGGAGCCATATGATTGGAAGATCACTCCTAGGTATCTGTAAATTTTAATCTGCTCTGTTTCTTGGCCATGAATCTGCCATCTGTGTTTGGAGTGTTTCTTTGTGAACATCATAATCTTAATTTTTTAATAGTTAACTTCTAATTTTTCCTCCAAACAATAGGCAGCGAATGACTTAAGGGCTCTTTGCAGACCTATTTTAGAAAAAGATAATATTACCATGTCATCCTCATAAAGAAGTGCAGGAATTGGACGAGACACCAAATTAAAGGGATGGAAATTAGAATTTAGTAAGACCTGCACCAAAGAATTTAGGTAATAGTTAAATAACAGGGGCCTCCAAAATACAGCCCTGTTTTACACCCTTCTGGACTGGAATCGGGTCTGATAAATGGCCCTGCTGATTTCACGTCACCCGACCTCAGGTAGCTGTTTTGAAGAAGCATACAGATAAGAGCAAGCAATCTATGGTCAATAAAGGAAATCTCTAACTTTGCCCAGAGTCTATCACTGGAAACAGAATCAAAGGCTGATTTGAAATCAATGGAAGCAGCAGAGTTCCACGTAGCCTAGAGCTGTACTTCTCCACCAGATGTTGTAAGACTAGACACTGATCTATTGTAGATCGGTAAGTCCTGAAGCCTGCTTGTTCCTCAGCCAGAATATTCTCACAGTCTATCCAGGACCAGAATTTCCACCATAAATGTCTGGCATAAAGCTTCCCCACTACACCAAGTAAACTAATCGGCTGATAATTTGCAGGCTCAGATATCGCTCCTTTTTTGTAATAGAGCAGGACTATTATTGCCGGGTCCCATTCATTGGGAATCTGCACAGCATGACCAATAGCAGTAAAAAGAGCTGCCAGAATTGGGGTATAAATTTTGAAATACCCTCCATTTGTGTTCACCCTCTCCCTCCCCCCAGCCAATGGGGGCACAGTTGCCCATGACAACAACTGATTTGTAAAACAAGCCAAACAAGATGCAAGGAAATCACAAGTCTATGGGAAGTCAGTGTCAGAAAACCAATCAGCAAGGGGAAAACAGGCCTCCAAAATGGCATCAAAACGTTTTGATCAAAATAGGGTTATTCTGCTCCAAGCTTGAAACTGCCCCTTTATTTCAAGGATATCCTGTTTTGCACTCCAAACACTCGAAACTGCCCATTTTGAGACAAAATGTTTTGCTGTTAAAATGTTCTATACATCCTTACGTTCTATACATCCTTACATCTACTATACATTCTATACATCCATGCCTAAAATATTTTAATCCCTGGCATCTCCAGGTAAAAATACTTTAGATAGCTAGATGAACCAATGGTCTGATTCTGTATGAGCGGCTTCACAAGTTCACATGCTTTCAAGGGAAGATGGGGAGCCCCATATCTCTTCAGCAAGCAGAATGTAAAAAGGGTGTTCCCTGCCTGCTACAATCAATTATTTTCCTGTTTTCATCCCAAGCTGATTTTTTCAGGTCATCCTGGTTTGGATATGTACATGCTATCTGGGTTGTGTAAATAGTCTGAAATGTGTGGGGCAACTCAAGCGCAGGAGAAAAGCAAGTTAAGCAGTAAAAAAAAAAGTTGTGTGAATCAACACGGAGTTTCCCCAGGTGTTCAGAAACCATCCACAAAAATCTATCGACAGGCCTGTTGTCTGTTGGGTGCATTCATGTTAAGAGGCCTGCAGGCTTAATTTCTACTGCACATCCAAGCGGAAAAATAAAAGCAGGCACTGAAGCCTATTTGACTCCATCCACTTACAAACCATTATAATAGGATTATGAGTCTGCCCAGAGAAATCTTTTTCAGTGTCTCAGTTGTGGATTTTTGAAAGGCCTTTCCATTATAATGTTCATTACAAAAAGGACAAACTGTTCCAGAGAACGGGCACCACTCTTGCATAAATCCCCCTTTTCAGTGCCCCTCATATGAGTGAGTGTCCTGGTCCTCATTAACAGAGACCTTGTGGGAAGGCGCTATTTGCGTCCATGCACAGAGTTGTGTTGCATCCTGAGGATCTCTACAAAATACAAGCCCCTGCAGCATGCGCATGCATGGATGCACACACATTGTATCATTATAACCCCCTTCATACCTTCTTTTTAGTACATGGGGATTGTCTAGTACATACTTCCACTCCAGACCTTCTGTCCAGTCAGGAAAGAACCTATCTATATCTATATCTATATCTATATCTATATCTATATCTATATCTATATCTATATCTATATCTATATCTATATCTATATCTATATCTATATCTATATCTATATCTATCTCTTGAAAAAGCCGTGCATGTAGAGATCCTTGCATAAATAACTTTCTACACACATAAGCTCTATTCTTCCCTTAAATGAATGCATGGAGTCAGGAATGGGAACAATGCATGCAGTTTTGCTCCCCCACCCCCATTCAAAGATCCAAAGAACATGTAAAAATAGTGAAAGGTGAGCCTCTATCTAGTTTCTTTCAAGTTTTTCTCATTTCCCCCTGAGAAGTTCTTAGCAGATTGTACCCATTTACCTTTTGCGTTGCCTTCTGAGCGCTGACTGAAAATCAGCTACAGACCAGGCAGTGATCCAAACTGATGTATCCTCTGAAACATTAACTATCACATATCATTGATTTGAATACAATAAATCTTCAACAGCAGACCAAGTAGACCATGTGAAGTGGGGTTTTACTTGGCTGCCGCAGTTCGTTAAATAACTTAACTTGTAGAAAGCTTATTCACTGTGCTCTTGCCACGTCATACGACTTGTCAGTGTTGCAATTCCCATTTGCTATACATTAGGCTTTGATAATACTCAGCAAACACACTGGGAGTCTTTTTACTGACTTCTTGGGAGTTCGAATCAGCTGTATTCCAGTTCTACCCTCAGGCCTGAACCAAAAAGCCAATGGTGTCCCCCCCACCCCCCAGTTTAATAAAGGGAGTTAGAAATGCTCCAATTCAGCTATTCTTTTCATTTGTTTTCAGCTATAGCAAGGGCATTTAGAGAATGGAATTCTTTTTCATGCTTCTAGTAGTTGCAACAATTTTATTGTGCCCAGAATAGGTCATAATCAGAACTGTTCACCTCATTTCATCTTCATTTTCAGGAGTGTCAAAATGTGCCTTCCGTTTCCAGGAATTCTCATCACTCAGGAATACATTTCTGTGGCCTTGATGGTTTTTCTTCTGGACATTCTTCTTTGTCCTTATAGCCATTGGCCTCCTTTCCCCATATTGCTAACTGACTGTGGTGGAAACTCACATGATTTTGTTCAAAATGTCACAATGCTCTATCTGATTTGATGATGCCAGGGATGCTTCTAAACAAAAATCACATGGGTTGCCACAGCCAATAGGTTTAAGTGGCAGTGGGCCAAGGATGAAATGAGGTGAAGGACAAAAAAAGCCAAAAAGAAAGAAAATTGTGCCAAGGAGAAGCCACTGCCAGGGGAACAAAAGGGTACAGAACAGCATAATCACAACACAAATATTGGTGAAGTCAATATATTTTTCAGTAATTCATTCAGTGACATTGAATGTGGTACTTTTAAAGTGACAACAGAAAGCAGATAAGATTCCATTCAGCCCTTGTCCATGGATGTAGCAGAAACAGCAAAGCTATGAAGGCATGGACCGATTTACTAAAAGTCTAATAATGATATGGTCCCAAAGGACTGATGAAAGACAAAGCTCATTGAATAATAACCAGGTGAAATAAAACATAGAACTGTGAAACAGAATCAATAAAGAAGAGTCATATTTCAGCAGGTTGTGAATCCGTGAAGTAGGAGACAAATCTTTTAGTGAAAACATGATTTGCATGGGGAGAGCTCAAAGAGTGAGTATCAATGTTCATACAACAAAGTTGCTTTTTCAAGTCTGCTTCCTAATATAAATTGTATCTAATTCTCATTAGATGATGTTCAAAATGTGTCAGTTACTGATAGGGTAAATCTAGCTAGATATCCTGTTTAGACAGTGTCACATCCAGATAACACACATCTCAAACCTGCAGATCTTAATTTCTCATTTTCAGTGGTGGCAGCAGAAAAACAACTGGGGAGGGGCACAGAAGGGGCAAAGTGCATTTCTGGGTGGGTGGAATGTGTCCCACACATTAGATTTCTGAAAAAGAAAACAAGGTGCAGATGGGGGGCAACAACTTGCCCCCTCTTGCCCCCTGAAGCTGTTCTTGTTCACATTGAGCTTTGGGCTGCAGTGTCTCCATCACACCCATGTAATCTTTCATCTTGTTTTGCATTAACTGGATGGCATAGGATATTATCTTGTAACACTAGCCTCGGTCCTGAGGTACTGAGACACTCTGACAATTGCCAATAAAAGGAAACCCCATAATCACACAAGGTGAGCTGTGACAAGAACCATGGAGAATTTTTATGCCAACCAACCATAATCCATCCAGTGTTTGCATGAAGGGTCATAGCTTCGGTGTCCTTCTTGACGAATCAATTTCAAATATTTTGAGCCGTCTCTAATTTCTGTGAGGATAAGGGGAGAAGGAACTGTAAACCACGGGACCGCAGTCAAATGGGTCTATTACTATTCAGGTGACATCTCTCTGTCTCTTTCTTTGACATATTCAGCTAAACACATTTTTTAAAATGCTAAATCATTGGCTCTTAATCAATTACTGGCTCTAAATCAATCACACTGAGGCTCTTCCTATGAGCAGCCAAGCCCAGGATCCTGGCAGTCCCGCAGTGCCAAACCCAGTGCTGGAGCCTGGCTCTTAGCTGAGGTTAAGGGTGCAAATACACTCTTCTTAACCCAGTTGCTGGGATTGCCCCATACCGTGTCCTCCAGAGCAGGGATCCTCAATGTTGGGCCCCCAGATGTTCTTGGACTTGAACTCCCATAATCCCCAGGCCCAGTGGCCTTTGGCTGGGGATTATGGGAGTTGAAGTCCAAGAATATCTGGGGGCCCAATGTTGAGGATCCCTGCTCTAGAGTGCCCATCCCCCAGTGCACCGTGTTCAGTGCACAGTGCTTTGTGGGATACCCAGAGGCTGGGATAACCAGTCCCGGCCTCTGTTGATCCGCATTGCCAGGAGCAGTATGGATCATGCACCGAAAAGCAGGAGATCAAGGTAAGTGCTCAAGCAGGAGATCAAGGTAAACAGAGAGCCTGCTCCATTAACCTGATTTAAGGGAAGGGTGTTTTAGGTGGTTCCCACGATCAGTGGAAAGCAGGCTAAGCTCCCTTAACCTGCTTTCCAGTGATCGTGGGAATAGCTTCAATGATTTACCAGGAACAGATTGCAGAAAATAGGGACTGTCCCTGGTATATAGGGACAGTTGTTGCCTATGAATCTACAAACCCACTCTCTGTCACACATATAGTAACTATATGTCCATGCTAAGTGTGCACTGGCTGGTGACTCTCCTAAAAACTGGAGTTTTCTGTGGTGAGCAGGCCCATGACTGGGAGGCTACAAGCAGCCTCCTGGTATCAGGGTTCCCCCCAGAATGCCCTGTGGGCTCAAGTGGCTCCTGATCTCCGCAGCCCCATCAGCTCCATGAGGGAGCCAGTAGTCGTGTGGGCGGCCAATTTGGCCTCCCAGGGCTGCACGACTGCTCATCTGCGGGGAGAGTGGGCTAAGCCCGCTCTCCCCACAGAACCCTCCCAGGCTGTACACACGGATCGTGTGTGGCGCCTCTTTGTCTCTATTTTTACCTCTTGGGGATATTGTGTTACTTTTTTCTTGTGAGTTGCTTAAGTTGTACTTCTTCAGCATTCAGCTCCCACCATTTGCAGCCTCATCTTTCCACTAGTAATTCCTGCCTTGGAACTAATCTTGGTGCCTTGTTGGTGTTCTGCATGTTGCTGGGGTCCTTGCTATGCCCAGGGCTTACTTGTCATGTTTGTATTGGATGCTGCTGCTGTGATTGATTGTTGCTATGACCAGCTGAATGGGGAGCAGGTTTCCAGCAGGAGCATCTTCCTGTGCCTGTATTATGGTACTCCCTTGTGAATCCAGGGAGAGAGGCTCCAGATACCTATCTGTGGGTTGGGAATGCTTTGAGAATGGGACTTTGTAGCATGGACTGCCCAGTTTCTCAGAATAGGCTGTGTATTTGTTTGGTAGGCTTTGAATGAATGAATAGTTTTATTACAATCATAGATCAGACATAAACACAACAAATTACAGAACATTCAGATAAGAAATCTATCATACAATACACCAACAAAATAAACGTTTAATGGTAAGAGCTAAAGGGTAGAAATTAATTGTTGGCGGATCTTAACAGCAGCCGCACAAAATTTAGCAACCTTGTGTGTAATAGATGATTTCTTGTCTGCGAGGAGAAGTGTGATGTAAAATGCATCAGTTCGGCCAGGGTAATATAATAGCAAGGGAGTAATAAGACTATGTCAACTGTCATTATAAAAGGAACAATACAGCAACATGTGATGGACAGATTCAACCTCACCCAAACCACAAGGGCAGGTCAGACTGGCCAGGGGAATTTTCAGAAATTTCCCATTAAAAAACTGCTGAAGGTAAGGCATCATATCTTGCTCTAAGGAACACTCTCTGATGGTTGGGTAAAGAAAGTGACGATAAATAACTGGCTGGTTTCCAGCTGTGATCGCCAAGGCACCCTCTTATGTTCTGCAGGATGACACTTTGGTCATTTTGATGCTCAATGTCCAATGTCCAAGATTTGATGAACTGCTTGGCTTGCTTATATCCCAATAGTGACAAATATTCTAAAGAGAAGCAAAGTAATGAGAGTTTTGCCAGCAGTGCTTGTGTCCAGGAAGAATGAAATCTGTTGGCCAGTACAAGAGGAATCAGCCCCAGAGGGGAAAAATAGATCCCAAGTCAGTAGCTGAAAATTGAAATCCATGCTTTGGATTCCACCATCTGAAAGCACATTTATAACCTTGGTACAGCATTAGAGAAACATCTGGTGGCCCTGAGTACAGTTCTTATACACTTAGACTGGACAATCTCCAGTGCTTTGTAGTTGGAATAGGGGCCCAGTTGTGCACCATACAAAAGTTGGTTTAATGTTTTGGCAATGAACTGCTTAAGTGCTGTGAGAATAACCTCTCCTCCTTTGGAGCAGAAAAATCTCAGAATTGCTTATGTGCTCATTTGAGCCTGTTGGACAGCATAGTCCATGTGAGCCTTCCAAGACCCTGTGGTATGAAAGACTACACCCAAGTATTTAAAAATGTTAACCTGTTCAATCCAATGACCCTCTAAAGACCAATTAAATTTCTTAGGCTTTTTGGCAAAGACCATCACCTTAGATTTCTGAAAATTAATAACTAGGTGGTTATCCTTACAGTAATTGGCCAGAAGCTTTTGAGCCCTCCTACTGGGATTTGAGAGATAATCGCAGCAACATTCGCATACAGCAAAATTGGGGTTTTTATCCCCGCAATATTTGGCAGATGTAACCCTGGATCTGAGAGCTTTTTGGCTAAGGTGTTTATATATAGGTTAAACAAAAAATGTACCAAAATGCACCCTTGTTTGACTCCTTTGCTGGAAGTTATTGGTTGTGAAAGTGAGCCTTGCAGGTTACATCTCACCCTTACGCTGGTGTTCTCATAAAGTTTTTGAATGAGGAGAAGTAATAGCCTATCAACGTTGGTATCCCTGAGTTTTCCCCACAGCCTTGGCCTCAAAAACTGAGTCAAATGCTGATTTGAAATCTACAAAGGCCACGTACAAGAAGCACTTGGGCTTACTGCTATACTTCTCTATAAGGTGATGTAGTGCTAAGGCATGAGCCATAGTTGAGCGCCCCATTCTAAAACCAGCCTGTTCATCCCCCTTTCTTTCTCCATCTAATCTTGGAGCTTCCAATCTAAATGTCTCGAGTAAAGCTTACTCATGATGCTCAACAGGCTGATCTGGCAATAATTAGCAGGATCTCAACTGTTCCCCTTTTAAAATATGGGGCACGGGAAATGACTTGACCAGCAAGCCAGGGGTTGCTGGTTTGAATTCCTGCTGGTATGTTTCCCAGACTATGGGAAACACCTATACCAGGCAGCAGCAATACAGGAAGATGCTGCAAGGCATCATCTCAAGACTGCATGAGAGATGGCAATGGTAAACCCCTGCTGTATTCTACCAAAGTCAACCACAGGGGTCTGTGGTCACCAGGAGTCGACACCGACTCGATGGCACACTTTACCTTTACCTTTTATAGCTATGCCCCAGTCTTTAGGTATGTGCCCAGTGTGGTCTATGCATGTAAAGAGAGCTGTCAGCATAGGAGCCCACCAATCCGCATTGAGTTTAACCATTTCAGGAGAGATACAGTCATTGCCCGAGGCCTTGTTGGTCGGCTTTAATTTTACACCACTGTTGTAGCTTCATAGCTTCATCTATCCATTCTTGGTTGATATTGTGTTCAGTGGTATGAGGCAAGGTTCCTGCAGTCCTGTTGAACACTGTTGACTGTATATGAGTTGTTCATGCAAGCAAGTTTACCTTTTTGTGTGTACTTTGGGTGTGGTTGGCATTGTTCTCCAGCATTGTCTTTTGTTGTACAAAAAATTTTTTATTTAGATTTTTATTCTATCTCAAAAACTACAACCTTAAAAATAAAACAAAGAAATACACAAATGTCCACCACATATCCTCACAAAATAAAAAATTGTCCCATTTAACCCCCCCCCCCCATTCTCCCTTATTCTGCTTCTGGACTTTTCTATTTAGAAGCCAGGAACATAAAATATTACTCTTTCAGATCACTGTGGTAGAAACAAAGTGCAGACACACCGTTCTCAATCGGACCCTCCTTCAGCATCCAGCTGTCATTTTTGTTCCAGTAGGACTTCAATAATTTGCGAACATTGTTTTTATGGTTTGGGATGTAAGAGTGATTGTATTGAACATAAATCACTTCAAGCTCTATTTAAATGAATAGAAATACATTGAAAATCTGAGAGATGATGGAAGGCTAGCACAACATACCATTAAGTTCCGGGTGGTAGATCAATGAAAAGGAAGCTTGAAGGCCTGGATGGATAAGATGGATGACTATGAATGAGGGGGAGGGTACAGGCTTAGTTATGTTTATGTCATGGCTTTGCTAAGGTAAAGTTGTGCCCTCAAGTCCATTTTGACTCCTGGTGCCCACAAAATCCTGTGGTTTTCTTTGGTAGTATACAGGAGGGGTTTACCATTGCCTCCTCCTGTGCAGTAGGAGATGATGGCCTTTCAGCACCTTCCTATATCACTGCTGCCCAATATAGTAGCACCTGTTCCAGAATAAGGAAAAGTGTGGACACCAGCTACGTCATTAACTGTGGAGAAGAGCAGCGAAGAGCAGCAAGAAGCTGGTCCATCATTCGCAGGAGAGGACTAAGTTGGGGGAGGGGAACAAAATGGTTGTGTGCCATGAGTTCTTCCTTCCTCCATCATCATCATCATCACCACCATCATCATCATCATCATCACCACCACCACCACCACCACCACCACTACCACTGTGTAACAGTAGTGACTCTTCTCTCTTCCCTGCTTTCCTTAGCAAGAAATCTTGGTGCTTTACAGACAATAAGAACAACAAAACCCCAACACATTTTTGGTTAGCATTATATTTGTATAAACCCTCAGCCAGTGCTAATTGTGAAATATCTGGCTGCCATGCAACGGAACTAGACTGAAGAATTTTGTTGAGATGGGGTTAGTCACATTGGAGGAATTCTGCACTTCTGGTGGCAGGTTGAGCAAAAACGTCAGCAGAAGTGATGGCATGTTGGTTTGGGGTATGTGGGCTGCTATTCCTACCACTTAGTCCAGCGGTTCCCAACCTTGGCTTCCCCAGTGTTGTTGACCCACAACTCCCATTGGCCTTAGAGGGGAAAAACATGATATTCAGCCAGAGAGTTTAGAGATGATAGAAGTTGTAGTCCAACAATATCTGGAAAATGAAGGTTGACAACCCCAGCTTTAGTCCACAAGTCTGCAGTGGTCTGCTGAGGTGATAATACACACTGGGGCTATTCTGACGGCCAACAAAAATCGGGCTAGCAGAGGCTAGCCTGATTTCTGTTGGTCATCAGAACCACCGGGCTCGCAGCCGAGCCCGGTGGTTCTGAAGCGGCTAACCCACTCCTGTAGTCCACCCCTTAGCCTGGGTTTGCGGAGTGAGCGATCCACAAACCCGGGCTATCTGCTCGTGAGTAGCCGCGGCACGGCTCCGCACCGTGGCTACTTGCAAGTAGACCCTTGGCCAGGAGGCTTAAAAGCAGCCTCCCGGCTCGGGGGCCTCCCCAGTATGCCCTGCGCACTCGCGCAGGGCATACTAGGGCTTCCGGGGGCCGCGCGGCCCACGAGCTCCCCAGCCCCCACCGGCTCCATCTTGGAGCTGGCCATTGTGTGGGCGGCCGATCTGGCTGCCCAGGGCTCCCTCCCTGCTTGTGAGTGGGGAGAGCGGGCTTAGTCCGCTCTTACCGCTCACTTCCCAAAACCGGGTCTCACGGATCATGAGACCCGGTCCACTATTTTATTGATGTATCATTGTGGTATGCTGTCCTGCTAGATTTTCTAGAACTGTTTAAAATAAATGCATAACATTAAATGACTCATAAGCACATTTGCAAGGCAAAGAACATCCATCCCCACCTTGAAAATAAATTAATGAGAGTTTACTAGCCTGGCTTCCCACACGTCTCTATTCATTTGTGGCACACTGGCCATGGGGTAGAAAAAAGGACCAACTGTTTATGAAAGGGTACTTGCTAACAACAGGATCCTTACCTGTTCAAAGAAACAGAAAAATAGCTGTTTATAAGCCTGGCCCATCCCTACCTTCAGGCCTCACTTAATAACAACCACCTCCATTATTACTGCTGTATTAGCCTGCTGCTTTTCGCCTTGTTTGGTGGACTGGAAATGAGGAGTATCTCCTGAAAGGTGTGGGAAGAAGGCAATAGTATGGTGAGGTCAGAGATGGCCCATGTCTACATTTTTTGGTAGGCCATCACCCACCCACCCATAGCTAAACCCTGCAGAGGCACATGTTGTGGATACCCTGACTCCAACATTAAACCCAGAGTTACCAATGCAGAATTATGTAGAATCCAGGCCTGTGTCTGATTCCATTGTATTAAGGAATCAATTAATGCCTGAACTCAGATGAGCTAACCAGCACATGACACCCAGGTCTCATGAACTGCATCTGAGACAGAGGATAATTGCTTTGTGAATGTAGGGGCAATCCAACATTGTTTCTCAATGTCTGTGAAACAGGTAATTGAGAGACACAATGGCCAGGCTTGGTTTCCTGTCTCACACATATCGAACTGCTATCACTGTGGAATGCCTTTACAGACACATGACAGGAAGATTTACACACACACTAACAATTTGGATATGTTGGTGCCCAACTCATTCATGTTGAATGAGAACTCATAGCCCAGTGGGCCAGGTTGAGTTCTGATCTTTGCCAGTACTACTGAACTCCTTGCAACAGGAATTCAAATGGAGTAAAATGATTAAACTCCTAAAATGTGCCTGAGCTTGCTTTCAGGTAATGTCTTTGGGGGAAGCTAGGAGCTGAGCTTGCATTTCCTGTTCAAAAAAAGTCTATGTTAATCATTGGTGATTGCTTTGATTTGCTCAAAGGGGATAATCCAGCCTTTCTCTGAGGGATATTTGCTATGTAGAATTAGAAGCATTGTTATACCTTATTGCTGTCTTTAGAATTCCACCCTAGGTAAATGCACACAAAAGAAAATGATTTAATTGCTCTCTCACACCTATAGCTTTGAATTTTCCTTCTCTTAACACCTTTTTAACACTCTTGGGTGGCGGGGACCAGGTGCCAGAAGATCTGGGGACAAAAGAAGATGTCCATTTGCAAGCTCTAGAGATGCAGATTTGCTTTGAGAATGTCAACAGAACAATACTCTGCCCAAACAGGAGATGGGACCCAGATCCTGTTTACCCTGGACTGAATAATTAGAAGACAGGATCTGGAGGGTAACAGCAGTTAACACCTTTTGTGATCCAGGAAGAATGATGATATTTTGAATAGACTCTATGGAGATCGAATGATGGAACAACTATAAGAAGGGGTCTCTGGACATGACAAATCAGCTATCTTTGCCTAACAAGCAATACTTGCTTATGTGCGTAACCCAAGTGCGACTGCCTAGCTGTGTAACTAGGCAGAGGCCTGAAACCTCCATACAAGAGGCTGCTTAGTGATTCTTGCTGCGGGGCGAAGAATCAAGGGCTGACTCTGTCTGTGAAATGCAGCACCAGCTCTTTCCATCTGAAGCCTCATCGCTCCCAAGACTTGCACCCAAGCTGTGTACACTTACAGCCCCATGTCGGACCCTGGTAAATATGGCCTTGGTTTCCACTTCCCTCCTCCCTACTAATCACTACCACCCCTTTCCTAAGCCCTCCCTTCCTTCTTCTCTCGGTTTCTTTCTAAATGTTTTTATTAGGATTTATCAGACAGCTGTAATGATTGATTGCACACACATATAATAGCTAGGCACATTGCACTACACCTTGAATCAGAAACATGTTTAATTTGGATGACCTGTTTGAATTTTATCCTGATGTGCAACTTTCTATCATAAAGCCCATTGAATTGTTTGAGAGTATGTTGGGTCTTCTTTCCACCTTCGTGCCCAGATTATACATGGTCACCATATAAAGAACTGGTCACTTTGTGACACTGGTGAAATAAGCCTAATTTCATATGCTAGCTCCAGAGCATATCTAGTATACAAATCAAGCTTGGTTCACAGCACTCACTGCCACCTGCCCCCCACACCCATCACCGACTTTCGCAGTGTCCCCCAGCTCACCACTGCTCTGTCTGCTGGTCTCCCATTGTATTGCCATGGCATGGTATAATGATGTCACTGCCCTGATTCCTCGTGTCACTGTAGTATAATGGGAGGTCTGCAGGGGCAGATGATGGCAGTGGTGAGACTGCTGGCTTCTGCAGTAGTTCACTGCTGTCTGCCCCTGCTGGCTTCCCATTACACTGCTTATAATGATTCTACCACATCACAATGGTAGAATGGGAAGCCAGCAGGGGGCAGCTGATGGTAGCTGTGATCTTGGGGGTGGGAGGAGGTGCCTCTGAGGCAGCAGCAGACCAACCCCCCTGGGCAGATCATGTACAAAGCACACAGCCACTCCATTATAGATCCACCCTTGGAAGAAGGTAGAGCTGAGGCCATCAATAGTTCGCTCGCTTTTTGTGGCTGCAGGAGGAGTTTGCTGGTTTGCTGCCACAAGAAGGGGAAGGTGATGTATGAGGGCCAAAGAGTCGGGGTGTGCACAAAACTGACTGGCCTAGTTTGGTTCGGGTCCAAATTGGACCCAAACGTTCCTCCTCGAACCCCCCGGTTTGGTTCAGATGAGGGGTTCATGCTCTTTTAAAAAATTCAGACTGGGGGGGGCTTCTCTGAGGCTCTGTGTGTGTGAGGTGTCCTCTGGAGGTTCCCCCTACCCTTGCCGGCCTCCATTATGTTGTAAATCTTCCTGTTTGGGTGGTCTTTGGCAAGCTCAGGTTTCCTGTTTGTTGGAGGGGCGGGGAGGGGATGGCTGGTACTAACAACTGCACACTCAAAATGCAAAAATACCATTGTCTGGAAATATTCCTTTTGGTTCTTGAGTGGCTAAAGTTGTCAAATTCCATTCTGGACACCCCATCTGTCCCTTTAAAAGCTATGTGATGGGGAGATGCTTGGCAGAATTAGTTTTCCTCTGTCACTGTGCACTAATGGGAAAAACTGTGCCCGTATAATTTCTTCTTGTCTTAAAGAATAGGCCCAGGATGAAATTTAGAAGCTGAAGGTGGTTACCTCCTTCAGCTAGACTGAATGGAGGGCTATCATTGGAAGGAATGTCCTATTGGAATACTTGAATAGAACACAAAAATAGAAGAATTATATAGAGTTCAGTATATATAGAGTCAAGGGTAGAGTCTATGGTCTAAAGCGTTTCTCTTTGTATGCATAATTTTTGGTAGAATTTTTAATAATTAAGCAACAAGAGTAAAGAAAGTTTTTGGCATGTTTATTATTGAATATTCTTTGCTTATAAAGAACTATCAACAACAAAATGCAAATAGCCTACTTGTTGCCAAATACATCCCCAATCCCCTAAGAGTTGCAGCCCAGGAACTAAAGAACACAGTTCTAAATATTTAATAGATGAAAAAGTGCCTAAGCACAGCACAAACACAAGCAAAATACCATATACTTAAAGCCTTTAATTCACAGAAGTCATAGATACGCATATACTCTAATACTATTAATATACTCTATATACACGCACAAACACACATATACACACAAATACTATTAATATACTATTAATAACAATATATTATTGATTAGTTCTATTTGATTAATAAATCATTACTATATTGATTAAGAATGTATCCTTGATAAATTAATATTAATGTCTTAATAATAATATAGTAGTATTTATTAATATATAAATAGAATTTTTATATTAATATTTAATATCTAAATAGCGATTGACATTAATACCAGTCTTCTACGGGATGTTTTAGCCCATTTGGGGGCCTTCAGCCCTCTGTGAGTGACCGGTGGCCATTTTTGAGGCTGGCACACATGCGTATGGGTCATTTGCGTTGCTGGGTCACAACCCTGCTGGTGGCACGCATCCTAGCAACAGCCTGCTGTGCTGTTCCCTGCAACCTCCGTGCAGTGTCAGCATGCACATGGCCAGTATGCTGGCGATTTGCATGCCAACACCGCACAGAGGCTGCAGGGAACAGTGCTGCAGCCCCACGCAGCCATTGCTAGGGCGAGCACTGCTGGCAGGAAAGTGGCAGGCGGGGGCAAGCAGGTAAGGAGATAAGAGGTTCATTTCTAGGGATGTGCAAACAGGTTTGACAGTTCAGGGTTGAACCCCCTGTTCTGTCTGACCCCAGACCAAACACCCCCACTCCCCCGGCCCGTTTGGAGGAGTTCATGGGTTTTGGTTTTTGTTTTTAAAAAACCTTACCCCCTCTGGGGGTGTTATCTGAGGCAGCGGAGGGGGGTGTTTGGGCCTTTCCCCTGGTTTGGTGGCCATTTTGGAGGCTGCTGTGCCTGTGCAATGGGCCTCTGTATGGCCTGGGTCACGGAGGGGGTAAGTTTAATATATATATATATATATATATATATTTAAAGTTCACGAATCCCCCCCCCCGACTGAACCGGGGGGTGGGTTCGAGGGGGTGCCAGACTGAACAGGCCTGATCCATTTTGGTTTGGTTCAGGCTTGAACCAGACTCGACCAGCCAGTTCTGTGCACACCCCTATTCATTTCTACCATAAGGTTTCCATTTCAACAAACTTATCTGTTGCTAAAACAAGAGAAGTAAATGTCTCCATGATAAGATTGACCCACAGCATCTGAACAGCTTACAGAATGGAATTTGGTATGATACTGTAAAGGCGACTATCACTGCTACAAGTCTGACAGTAAGCTGAAACTGAAGGAATTTGGCAATGCTATCATATACATTCCTTCCCCACATAACTGCTTTAACAATGCTCAAGAAGTTAAGAAGTTGTCATGTGTTAGAATGATATCCAATGCTTTCTTGGCTACAGTTGTTCCAGCAACCCCCATTGGAAAGTCAACATCAGCTCTTCAATGCAGGCCCATCATTAGTGCCATCTCCAGTTACTGCTACTACTTGCCTTTATTTGGTGATGTTGCTGTTAATGATCCCTTCTACTAAGCTGTACTTGTCTGTAGGTGAGGACCTTGCAAGCATATGAAGTGTAGGCCAAACCTCATCAAAAAGCTCTTGCTTTATCTCCCTTTCTGAATTGTCTATTAAATTCTTTCCTCTCCAGCATTTAAAGGTGTCCCCAGGTTGAAGGATGCCACATTTTACAGCTGTTGCAGGAGCTGTATTAATGTTTTCCCCAGTGACCGTATGCACAACAATGCCGGCATCCTGGCATTTTCTTCTTGCATTGGGAACTTCAGGTCTCATTGGATCTTCAATACCTTCAATTGTGATAAATGTCAAGTCTTTGATTATATCGTCCTCGTTGTTCCACTCTGGTTCTGCATCACTGGCTAGGAAATCTCTGAAAGCTAGACATATAGTCTGGAGTCCCTTGGAGGCCATTGGGTCAATCACATTTGTCATCAAGCATAGTCTTCTTCTGCTAAAGGTACAGGTTCCCCAGCATCATTCAGTATGCAGCAGCGTTTTTGAAGGACTATTTCCGATGCACCTTTAGCGAACATTTGATAACAATTATCATCATTTTTCAAAACTGTGCTCATAGATTTCCTGTAAGCATTGTATACTTTATACAGCTTCTCTTCTGATATCTTCATCCTTACAGCCTTGTAATCCTGTTCTACTTCTAGAATAAATCCCAATAAAGCACGTTCAGTTTTATTGCCAGTTTGGAGGGGCAGGCCTCTTTCTTTTTCAGGACTCACTATTTTAGAAGTATATGCACAGTAAATAGCAATGCCTTTATACAGATAATCCAAAGTAGATGGAAGAATTAAATTAAATTCAGGAATAACTTTATGATGTGTGTTACCAATGAAGGTTTGGATTACTGTCATTCTACTCATGGTTAAGGTTCCTGTTTTATCTGAGCAAATTGTTGTTGCATTACCCATCGTTCCACAGGCATCCAAATGTCTCACTAGATTATTATCTTTCATCATTTGCTTCACAGAGAATGCAGATGAGATGGTGACTATAAGTGGAAACTCCTCTGGCACTGCTACAACCAAAATTGTAATTCCAAAAGAACTTCACGATACAGGGGCGTAGCAAGGTTGGAGTGGGCCCAGAGACAAGATTTTAAAATGGGTCCCCCCCCCAAAGTCCAGGGCCTCCGCACACCCCAGGACCCCAAGGATTTAAGTCTGATATTCCAAAATAAGTATGCTGCCTGCAAATACATTTCACTGAATACACACACACACACACACATCACAATATATAGTGATATACATTGAGTACTATACATTTGTATTACTTTTAATGTCTAGAACACACTAGAAAGATGAATGATTAAAATGGGCCCCTCGCTGCAGATTAGCAAAGGAGACTTTCAACCATGCAGGGTGAGCCTATGTTTGTTTTCCCAGAATTCTGAACAAATTCAGTCAAGTTTGATTGCAGGAGGTTTTTCACAGGAGGCTTTTAAAGCCCTTTAAGACACATCTCCTCTGGAATGGAGGTGCTGCATTCACATGTTGGCCAGATTTACCCTGAAGTCCCTGCAAGTTATTGGGGAGCAGTTCACACACAAGAAAAATAAAATAAAAACACCACACATGCTTCACAGTTCTCACTCAGACCTTCTGGGTTGCAAAACAACTTGAACATAAGTGCATTTATAAATGAATGAATGAATAAATAAAATTAATAAAATACTGTTCCAGAAGTTTTTGCAATTTTCTGCCATGAAACAAGCCACTTATAGGACTTTTTAGATAGTTTTTTTTAAATCAGCAAATTTTCCAAGCTGTTTCAAAATAAATATCCAGAGACTTCTCGGTCCCCCCCCGCACCCATATCCAAGCCCTATGGCAAGCAGATCCCTATATATGGGGGCGGGGGGCGGGAAAGGTAACCACAAAAAGGAGTTCACACTCTACCTGGCAAATGCTGGTCTGGGTTGAGCAGGGCAGCAAGGGGTCTTCTGCTGCAGAGAACACTCTGGCTGCCTCCTCCTTCCTGGCTTGCTTGGGCCCTACTCGAGTTCAGGCTTCACTGCGGCCTACACTGAGGCCTCCGTGGAAGCCCCGCCCACCCGCCGATCAGCTGAGAGGTGGGAGAAAAGGAGCTCTTTGCAGCTTGCCTGCTGCTTGGATTGCGGCCAGCAGAACACGCAGGAGAGACGGCGAAGAGGGCAAGTGGCTGAGAGGCTATGGGGCTGGGCAGGCGGCAATGGGGAGTCACATGAGGTGCCTCTGGGGTGCCCCTCCAGGCAGTGGGGCCCCCAGACAACTGTCTCCCCTTGCCCTATCATTGTTACGCGCCTGTCACGATATATAGTAGATATAGAGGCTATTCACAGGAGCGTGTAAAACTGGGAGCCCAGTCCAGTTTTGCATGCTTATGTGAACCACCGGGCTCATGCCCGATCCTGGTGGCTACATGGCAGCAAACCCGCCTATTGAGCTATCCAGTTAAATGAGGTTAAGAGAGCGAGTGCTCCCTTAACCTAATTTTTTAAATCGTGTGTCAGCCGCGACTGCTTGCAGTGGTGGCTGGCACACTCGGGGAGGGGAGGGGGGATTCTCATAATCTCATAATTCTCGTAATCTTTATTGAGGCTCCAGGGGGCAGGGCAATGCGCAGCGGTGAGTCCTGGCACCCCGACCCCGGGAGCTGCAGTGGGAGCCGCTGCTCATCTGGGCGGGCAATCTGCCTGCCCAGGTACTTCTAGCCAATTGTCTGCAGGGAAGGTAAGTTAAACTCTCCTTCCCCAAACACTGCCTGTGAGCTCTTCTCATGGATCATGAGAAGAACTCTATAATATTGTGCAAATGCATTGCTTAGTCCAAACACACTTATGAATTGCAAAATTTGTAATGAAAAATTGGTTATAAGGACAATAACTGTGAGTATAGACATTGCCAGTCCATCTGGTAAGTTTTGCTTGTAGAACTGATTTTTCCTTTTTGTGTGAAGGTTTTTCTTTCTTCTTCTTCTTCTTCATTTATTTTGGTTTTTGCATCTTCAGGCACCTTTTCAGTACCTACAGAGGCTAGATTATTTGCTTCCTCAGAAGAGTCCTTTGTCTTTTTAGGCTTTTTGTCTTTTGTCTTTTGTTTTCTCACTGGTCCCCCTAACTCCAGTAAACTGAGGATAATTGCAGAGAGAATGAGAGAGGGAAAGAGAGAGAGAAGGGTGGGTGGGTTGGATGGCAAGGCTTGGCACACAAGCACGAGGGGGGGGGGCTTGGTGTGTGAGAGAGAGGCTTGGTGGGGGGCATGGTCAGAGAAAGATAAAGATAGAGAGACGGTGTGTGTGTGTGAGAGAGAGAGAGTTGGTGTGAGGGGGGCTTCGTGGGAGAAAGCGGGGGCTTGTTGAGAGAGGGGGGCTTGGGGTGTGTGTGTTTGAGAGAGAGACACACACAGAGATAAATGGGGCATGGTATGCTCTGGTGAGAGGGAGTGTGTATGTGTGTGTGTTCGTGAGAGAGAGAGAGGGAGAGGGAAAGAGAAAGAGAAAGAGAAAGAGAAAGAGAAGAATCCACAATTGGCTCTACCTCTCACTATCCCTGGCTCTTCCTATCATCTGCCTTGCCTAGTGCCTCCCCAAAGTCTCAGGAGTCACCAGCTGCCACTGCCTGTTTGTGAATTCACACCTACAGCTGTAATAACCATTTCCTCAAAACCTTGTGTCACATAGGTACCTGAAAGCAACATGGGATCGGCTGTCAAAGTCTTCTTGACATGATCTGATTCACCTGTGAGGGAACTCTCATCAGTTTTCAGAACATGTCCTTGGAGAAGCACACCATCAGCTGGAATAAGGTTACCATATCTGATCTGTGCAACATCTCCAACCACCAAGTCAGCTGCTGGCACCTGGATCACTGCCGCTTGCCAGATGACTGGAAACTTCTGTTCACTTTCAATGCGATGCTGCAATCCCTGAAATTGTTTTTCTTTATTCCAGTCTTTGAAAGCTGTTACCAGTACCACACATACTAATGATATGAGTATTGCACAACCCTCTTTCCAATCCACATCCCCTTCTTCATCATCTTCTCCACAGTCGGTTGTGTGGCATGTTGCAATGCTTCCTCCTGGTGGCCTATACAAATAAAGTCCTAGTGATATGATGGCTGCTACTGCTAAGAAGCATAATGTCACATCCTGCAGTGCTTTCCATACTAACTCCAGGAATGTTAGGGTATTTTTAGGGAGTATATAGTTTCCCCCAAATACAGTTCTCCTTATATCTAATTCTGATGAGTCACCACATATCCCATCCGTGGGAGAGGTTTTCAGCCGTTCACAGATTTGATTGATGTCACCATAGTTTTCTTGTATTTTCTTTACTGCATCTGTTCTTCATAACTTCATCAAGTTTCTTAGCTCTGAGAGAGTGATAGTGAAGTCCGTTGCCACAGCCTTTACTGGAGTCACCATTGTCCTGACTTCCTGTAATTTACAATGACAATCTAGAACCATTTAATTGAACTAAAAACAGAAGCATACAAGCACTCTTGCTATATTTACTAATGTGAAGCTACTTCTTGCAATATTTAGAAAGGACATTCAATTAAAAAAGAAAATTTGGAACCAAAACAAATGAAATCAAGAGTTTCACTATCAGTAAGTAATACTTTCCTTCTTGACTAAGGAAGACACCCTTTCTCCTCTTTCTGTAATGGACCCTGCAGCAAAGAGCCATATGTTGCTATGAGACCTGCAGTGAGGGTCAAACTAGATGTGATGTAGGAGATCTGTGATCAAGACCTGCTGAAATTTTTAAAAAGTTGCTGCTGGAGTGAACATTGGATTGGAGCTTCGGCACTGAAGGATTTGGTGTGCATGTGGGAATTAACCCTTTCCCCAATACTATCTTTAGAATGGGAAAATGGCATGGAGGAAAAGGGTTGTTTCCCTTTGTTCAGCACTACAGTCCCAATCTAAACCACCCTGAAGCTGCTTTTAAGAACAAAACAGAACAAAACACATGCAGGACATCCTGTCATGGATCTCCTGCTGCAAAGGTGGCCAACCTCATGCTCTCCAGCTCATCATCCCCGGCCATAATAAATTGCAGCTGGGGCTGATAATATATTGCAGCTTGGGCCCAGCTGGATCAGGCTCAAGGCCTATCTAGTCCAGCATCCTGTTTCACACAGCAGCCCACCAGATGCCTCTGAGAAGCCCACAGGCCAAGAACGGAGGGCATGCCCTTTCTCCTGCTGTTGCTCTACTGCAACTGGCATTTAGAAGCATCTTGCCTCTGAGGCTGGAGGTGGCCCGTAGCCACCAGACTGGTAGCCATTGATAGACCGGTCCTCCATGAATTTATCTAAGCCCCTTTTAAAGCCATCCAAGCTAGTGGTCATCACCACATCCCATGGCAGAGAATTCCATAGATGAATTATGCACTGTGTGAAAAAGTACTTCCTTTTGTCTGTCCTAAATGTCCTGACCTTCAGTTTTATGGGATGACCCCTGGTTCTAGTGTTGTGAGAGAAGGAGAAGAATTTCTCTCTGTCCACTCTCTTTACTCAAAGCATAATTTTATATACCTCTATCATGTCTCCCCATAGTCTCCTCTTTTCCAAACTAAAGAGCCCCAGATGCTGTAGCCTTGCCTCATAAGGAAGGTGCTCCAGGCCCCTGACCATCTTGGTTGCCTTCTTCTGCACCTTTTCCAGTTCTACAATAGGATACGGTGTATTTTCCAGTTCTACAATAAGATACGGTGTACAATAAGATACAGTATCTTCATAAGATACGGTGACCAGAACTGAACACAGTTCTCCAAATGTGGCCGCACCATTGATTTGTATAAGGGCATTATAATACAGGTGGACCTCCTTACTTGCGGATTTGTTATCTGCAGTTTCGCGTGTCTGTGTTCGGGAAAATGACACCCGATCTCAGCATACATGGGGGAACACCCCCCCCCCCATGTCGACCTCGCATATCCGTGGGTTGGGAGTAGCCGGAAATGACTGCAGAGGTAATTTCCAGCCGTCATTTTAGGAATCGGAGCTACAAAATGGCTCCCGTAAAAAACAAAAAAACCCATGATTTTCAGCTGATTTCTGGTGTTTTGTGTGCACAGCATGACTTAGGGGGGAGCAGCAGAAGCTCCCCACCCCTGCGAAAATTGGCCAGTTTTTGGCTGGTTTTAGTAGTCTTCTGCCATGTTTATTTGATTTTTGGCCATTTCCAGCTGATTTTTGGCTAGTTTAGGGGCACAGTGTGACTTGGGGGGAGCAGCAGAAATGAGTAAGCAGCTCCCCCCTGTGAAAATTGGCCAATTTTCTGTCATTTTCAGCCATTTTTCAGTTCATTTTTGCCATTTTCACCAATTTTTGGCCATTTCCTGCCATTTCCAGCTGTTTTGGGCTGGTTTAGGGGCACAGTGCAAGTTGCGGGGGAGCAGCAGAGACTAGTATGGAGCTCCCCCCTGTGAAAATCAACCAATTTTCGGCCTATTTTGGCCAAAAATGGCCGACTGGGAACCTAACCCCCATGATCCCATAGGGATCAATACTTCAATATTCGTGGTTTTCATATCTGTGGTATTGCTGTGTAATGGAATCCCCGCAAATATCGAGGTCCACCTTTTCGGTTTCTTATTTTCAGTCCACTCCCTAATGATCCCTAGCATGGAACTGGCCTTTTTCACAGCTGCCATGCACTGAGTCAACACTTCCACAAGCTGTCAGTCACCGACAGCTCAGTTCCCATCAGTGTATATGTGAAGCTGGGTTTTATTTGCCCCAATATGCATCATTTTACACTTGCTAACATTGAACTGCATTTGCCATTTTGTCGCCCACTCCACCAGTTTGGAGAGATCCTTTTGGAGCTCTTCACAGTCTGCTTTGGATTTCACTACCCTTAGTGTCACCTGCAAATTTGGACACTTTACTGGTTACCCCAACTTCTAGATCATTTATGAATTGATGGGAATTGTCATCCCAGCAGTGGCTGGAAAGCTTCCGGTTGGCCATCTTGACTTACTGTCTCAGATAGTCCTGGTGGTATTGCGCAAGCAAGCAGTTGCACCACTACTTAAAACTGTGTGCCTGAAATTGTGCAGTTACACATGTGCACAGCAGTGCCAGCTGATGGGTAAAGCCAGTGTGGCATTACACATCATGTTGGCCAACTTAGTTTAAAAAGAAATCTGAATTTAACATACATGAACATGTACAAGTCTACATCATAAAATAGAATTGTAACCATCTTGCACACAAATTATGTTCAAGGTTGCTTTTCTGCATTTAAGAAATGGGGGGAAATATTGGGTTTTGGAGACTAAGCATGAAAATGACAGAAAAAGGCATGTATTGCATTTATCATTGCAGGCTTTCTACTGAATCCAGCTGTCACTGTGTTGGTATTCAAGAGATGCTATCCCATATAACACTAATGGAGGAATGATATGGGCTTATTCATGGAGCCCATCTTGTACTTTTATTTTATGCCCTCCAATTACCTGAGCGCTGCAATATTTTGAGTTCTTAAATTTTGAATAAAAACTAAGTCCTGTCTTAAATCCAGTTCTGCTGTGCATGTAGTCTACATGGCCAAAGATTTTGTATTACCCTCCTAGATTACATAAAGGCTCAATTTTGTTACAAACCAATTTGCATTTGTCCCAGCAATTAGTCTAGTACATATTGCTTGTTTAGAGATATATGCATTTCAAAATAGAAAACTTGATTTAAATTGGTCTTGGTGAATGAAATTATGATTTAAATCAGTCCAATCTGATATGAAGAGCTTTAAACATCCTCAAATGCTATATTAAAACATCAAAAATACAAAGCCAGGAAAAGTTGCAATTCTGGCAATTGTTCCTCCCTCCACCGTTCAGGCTGAGGGCCAAGAAAGTCCCTGCATTACCAGCAGTCTGAATGAAGGAGGAAAAAGAAATTTGCTGGAGCTTTTTTCAGGTGGTGACTTTACCTCAACTTTACTTTGGGAGGGTGGTTATGCGTTCACATACCAGCCAGATTTACCTCAGATTTAGTGTTTTCAAAAAGTGCTGTGCCTTGTAGGGAAATTCATCAGGTGCATCTCTAACAAATGATTGGATAAACTGCTGCTGTTGAATTCTTGCTTGGATGCATCCCTCCCTACCCCAATATCAAGCTTAAGAAACAAAGTAAAGTGTGGGTATGTACAGCCTCATTTGGAAAGCATAATATATGAGATTGTCTTTACTGCAGAGTAACTTTAAAAAGAGAAATTAATGGAACTCCAATAGTGATTAGCTACTTTAGCTAAATGGAACCTCCACATTCAGAGACAATATCCCTCTCAATACCTGATGCTGGGAACATATAAGGAGAAGAGCATATCAGTAATCCTGTAATGTATGCACTATGTTCTCAAAAGATAATTTAAGAGTGCTCATCATAAATTAAAAGTGGAAAATGACACAGGGGCTCATGGAGGAGGGTGCACTCTACCAGCATTAGAACGGCCATTTTTACAACAGCACAGTTTCCACTTTATTCATACACAAAAATCTACTTCGTATATTTTCATTTCTAGAAGGTAAATAGTTTAGCAGTTCAGAAGTTATACATTTAATTCAGGGGACTGGTATCTGGTGCATTGCAGTTAGCTATTAATGCCAACATGCATTAGAAGCTTCTAAGGATGAATTATAGGTACCTTCTCCTCATTGGTATTAGTTTACTAAGTTGATGTTTATATAGAATTGTGGCATATTTAATCATTGATTACTCTCTCTTTCTTTTCCTACTTTCTGCAAACAGTGGGCACAGCCCCCAGAGCATACACAGAGATTTCTCTTCATCAGACCTATAGGGAACAAGTTGCAAAGAGGCAACCACTTACTGGAGTCTGTGGTTGTAACAGAAAAACAGCTACTATGCAAGGTAAGTAAAGTAAAGTGTGCCGTCGAGTCGGTGTCGACTCCTGGCAACCACAGAGCCCTGTGGTTGTCTTTGGTAGAATACAGGAGGGGTTTACCATTGCCATCTCCTGCGCAATATGAGATGATGCCTTTTACCATCCTTCCTATATTGTTGCTGCTCAATATAGGTGTTTACCAGTGGGGATTCGAACCGGCAACCTCTGGTTTGCTAATCAAGTCATTTCCCTGCTGCGCCATTAGGTGGCTGTACTGTTGGTACTATGTTGCTAAAGCTGTCAACATAGAATGCAGCTTCTGAATTTAATAACTGGGGAACAGGAGAGGTCTTTTTCTGTGCTTGATTGTAAACTGATGATAGCATGTAAGCTGAAACGGTTTTAACTGATTTGTACCAACTTTTAAAAAACAAAACTTTTGCTCATTGTGAAGAGAACTAAAGTGTGAATATGCACATTGTCTCGCTGACGTGTCAACTTATACAAAGCTTCTGAACAAGCACAGAATAGACTTCTCTCCTTTAAATCACAGGCTCCCACTTAATGGTTATATTTTTCTTCTTGTACTTTCTTCAAAGAAGGAGGGAAAGGGTTCTTGGCATTCTTTTAAAAATATTATGGCCATTTTCTATGGGGACTGGTGAACAAAGTAAGAGAGAGTGAGTTTGTGAGGCTGTTAGGAACATAGGAAGCTTCCTCTGTCCCTAAGCTGCCATATACTGAGTCAGACCATTGGTCTATCTAGCTCAGTATTGTCTGCACAGACTGGCAGCAGCTTCTCCAAGGTTGCAGAAAGGAGTCTCTCTCAGCCCTATCTTGGAGAAGCCGGGGAGGGAACCTGAAACCTTCTGCTCTTCCCAGAACGGCTCCATCCCGAGAGGAATATCTCTCACACTTCTAATCTCCCATTCATATGCAACCAGGGTGGTCCCTGCTTAGCTAAGGGGACAAGTCATGCTTGCTACCACAAGATCAGCTCCCCTCTCCATGTTTTGTTGTGGGAAGTTATTTATGCTTGTGTACTGCTCTGGGGGTAAGACTGTGCTGTCTCTGTTTGTCTGCAGCTGGGTGCTTAGCACATGGTACAGAATGGATGTAGCTTGCTGCTGGAGTAAGTCACTGATTATCAATTTGTGGGGTGGAGCTACATTCCTTAACTGGGCATGGCTCAATCTAGGCTTGCTCTCCTAAGAAATACATGCAGGTCTGGGAGCTTGTGACCAGGTGAGCAAATGGGAATAAGGAAGTGTTGCAGACTTGCAGAGAGGTTTATGGGGCTGTTTAGGAACTCTAAGCAATATGTGTTGTATGTTCTGTAGGGTATGAGCTAGGCCTGTGCTATTGGACACTATCAGAACCTCTGATAAGCATTCCTACTCCCCCTCCCTGCATGCCATGTGGAAGTGGACACTTCTGTGCAACCTGCACAAGTTAGTAGTTGTTGCTGGCAGGATGAGGGGTGGGGGTGTTTTGTAGGGGAACCAGTAGCTGTACAGGGGAGGCTGGGTGCATGCAGGAATGCCAGGAAAGAACTCAAGGATGCCTGGAAACTCTAGTGCCTCCCCGTGTTTTTCTCATTGGGGCCCTCTGCAGCTAACATTGGCACCAATGGCAACGTCCTCAAGAGGGCAAACAGCAGCTGCGGGACCACAGTAGAGTAAAGGGTTAAAGATGACAATTCCTCCTATCCTGGTCCTGGTGAGACTGAGGGAAGTCTATTTGCTTTTTAAAAAGCAAACACACAGAACCAAGGAATCTGATTAACAGCACCCATTTCTCTCCTGAGACCCAAGCTGTGTGTGTAGCAAGAAATGAAACGAGAGGCAACACCGATTTGACCGAGAAATGGGGAGGGGAGAAATAGTCTGAGTTTTGCAGTTGTCTATCAGTCTACTCTCTGTGAAAATGGGGCCCCAGGTATCTGCAGTCTCTCCCCACTGCTCAGCAAGTACAAAGGTTTGATGGTGATGTTTGTTTTATGGTGCTTTTATCTATTGTATTGTGTTTTAGAGAACAGTTTTTTAATGTTGTTTTGTAAGCCACTTTGTGAGACCTATGGTTTGAAAGGCAGCGTAGAAAACTTTTGAATAAGCTTTTAAAAAATAGTTATTTCAGAAATCTCCAGTATTACCTCTGATGCTGATTTCATTATTTAACTAGCATACATTCTTAGAAAGAACGATCTGGAGGCTTTTTATTGCTTAGAGTCAAGACTACAGAGGCCTTTAATGTCTGATGCCACAGCATTCCACACACCCTGGCCCCCCTTAGTGGTTTTGGGAGATCAGCCTCCTTTACCTTAAACAGCCAGTTGCCTGATCTAGGCAGGAAAACTATCTAAGCTGACTGTATTCATGCATAAAATTGCTGTGATGAAACACCAGCTTCAAACAAGTTGGAAATACTCTTGTTGAATATGCATTTGGCTTGGAAGCCCTAGATGAAGAAATGTGAACAGGAGAAGCAAACCTGGCTGGAATAAAGGAGAGGGCTCCCCCCAAAAAAGCAGTCTGCAAGTTTTGGGGGCTTAGTTAATCCATAGGTGATGCACAAATGCATATCCTTTGGTTCCACAAGTCTGTCGTGGCCTGACCCAGCAGCATCCCTAAAATGCCATTGTACAATTCTAATCCATAGATTTGCCACAATCCTATTCTAGTTCCAAGTTACCAATTCACCCCGAGTCCAACAGTCCCAGCATTACTTTGGCCTACCTCCAAATGTGAAGAATGCCTGTAATCCTAGATCTCAGGCTCTCTCCTTTCTCCACCTTGGCCAGTAACTGATCAAAGTGGCAGTTACGGCAGAATGGGAGATGGAATCAGAATGCTACCTGCCACCAATGAAACCATGGCTTGTGCTCCCATTGTCCTTGGCCCTATTACACAACTCTTTGTGAGGAGTAGAGACCTAATGTGCTGACATGCAAAATCCTACTGCTTTTTACCTTTCATTGTAGGAGTGCAGCAACTGAAAACCTGAAGCCGTTGCTCCTCCCATAGCAGGAACATGCTTGAAACATCCAGTTTATACTACTACAAGTGAATTTTGGCCCGTTGAATAACGGGCGCTAGTAATGGCACTCCTGGCCCCCCGCTGCCATTCCCCCTCCCTACGCCGTACGCCCCCCCTACCTTTAAGGGCCAAATCGGCCCAGGCACTTGCCCCCGCCAGGCCGGGGAGACAGAGGCCGGGACCGGGGGCGGAGCAGAGGCCATGTAACTTAAAAAAAAAAATTTACTCCCGCGGCCGACACCGCCGACCGCCCACCCTCCCTCCCAGCTGCCGAGTCCCCCTTACCCTGGCCGACTGCTGTCGGCCGAAGTCTGCCCTCAATTTAAGAGGCAGAGAGGAGCTCGCAAGCAGAGCTCCTCTCTGTGCAAAGCCTCTTGCCGAACTGCCGCTTTGGGCGCAAGGGACGCAAGCGCCCAAAGCAGCAGTTCGGCAAGAGGCTTTGCACAGAGAGGAGCTCTGCTTGCAAGCTCCTCTCTGCCTCTTAAATTGAGGGCAGTCTTCGGCCGATAGCAGTCGGCCAGGGTAAGGGGGACTCGGCAGCTGGGAGGGAGGGTGGGCGGTCGGCGGCGTCGGCCGCGGGAGTAAATTTTTTTTTTAAAGTTACATGGCCTCCGCTCCGCCCCCGGCCTCCATCTATTTTGGCCGAGGCGGCGGCTCCGCCGCCTCGGTCACTTTCCCCCGCCACCGCCTCTCCGGCTTCTTCGGGGCGGCCGCTTCTGGCCGCCCAAGATGGCTGCCGGTGCCGGCGAGCGTGTCTCCCTTGCCCTGTTCTGGGCCTGCGCTTTGCGCAGGCGCAGAACAGGGCAGGGAGGCACGGACACACGCTTGGTGTCCGTCCACGGATGGACACCAAGCGTTTTATTAGAGAGGATAATATATTCTACATGGTCCTGCCTCTGAAGAGTGTTCAGAAACAACTCGTTCAGAATGCAGTTGCCAGAATATTAACTAGAGTGGCTTCATTTGCACAAAATGTGGAACTGTGGGTGCAAAGGACCCTAGCTCTCCCCCGCTCTCCTGTCGGAATTTGGATGTCTCTGCAGTCAGCGAGAATGCAGAGAGGAGGGGGAAGTGGCTGTGAAGGTTTCCTTCTTGCATGAAGGAAAGCCTGCTTAGCCACTCATGGCCAGAGGTGAGAGAGGAGTGTCCTCCCTCAACTCTGGTGAAGGGGATGCAGTCTGCAGATCCTAATTTGGACACAACATAGCCTGTGCCTAATCTTGGGTTCAGGTGACAAAACTCAGTACAACCTGAGGATTCAGATTGGAGTTTAAAAAACAGAACCATGGGTTGGTCAAGTTCTTTAATGTTACAGCCACAAGCCAAAACAGAAGAGAAAGGTTACAGTTATATAATTGATTACAGTTATATAATTGAATGTATGTAATTAAAACAGGCTGAAATTAGAATTAGTTAAAAAAATTGACAAAATTTAAAACATAATGATGATAAAAATTTAAAACAGTAAAATATCCTTTTTAACCATCCGGTGATGTATATTTATGGCAGCAGCACAGAATTTAGCCACATTAGATGTAATTAAACACTCTGAGTCCGAAAGCAACAAGGAAAAATAAAATTGCTCCTGTCGACCGGGAAATTTACATAGCAAAGGAGTAATGAGAGATTCACGAATATCCTTGTAAAACAGGCAGAATAATAAAACGTGTTCAGTAGTTTCCACCTGATCCAACCCACAAGGGCAGAGTCTGTCAGCAAATGGAACCCCTCTATAGCGCCCTTCTAGAACTGCCGCAGGTAAAGGGTTGGTCACCATGTGGATCTGGAGTTGCGCGCATTCACATGTAATGGTAGGACAACCTCGGGCCTCTTCAACTCCAATTCTGTGTTATGTGCGAATGTGGCCATTGTTTAATAAGAAACATAGAAATACAATGTGATATCAATTTCACTGGCTCCCAGTGAAATCAAGTAAGTTTCGAGAAACTCAGAGGTTTCTGGAATCAAGTAGAAATTCTGGTTCTGGTATTTAAAGCCCTACATGGTATAAGATCTGGATATATCAAAGACTGCCTTCTCCCATATGAAAATACCCATTAATTGGAGTCATTGTTGGAGGTCCTGCTGTGTCCCTCCCTCATACAAAGTGTGGTGGATGACTATGGGAAGCAGGGCCTTCTTTGTGGTGCTTCCTAGACTGTGGAACTCCCTTTCAAGGGGGGTTGCTTTGCCTTCTTACTCAGGGTTGGTTATACAGTTATTGGCACCCTAAGAAAAGTATGACTTGGGTGCCCCCTCTACACTCCATTAAAATTATATCCTGTACCATATAGGATATATATTTCACAGAACATGTGTGGGGCACCAAAGTCATACTTGCCAACTGGCGCAGGCTGGGGTGGGTGGGGCAGTCAGAATTGAATTATACCTTTAAAAATTCATTAGTTAATTTCATACAGTGGAAACTGCATACTATGCATATCCTTCACACAGTATACATAAATGCATACTGTGTGGAGGACACTCATGGCTTCTTTTACCATGTATACTCACAAGAGAGAACCAGACTCAGACTATAAATGAGGACAATAGACCCATTTGTTTAAACCCAAGTGTGTCCTCCACAATCAAATACAAAGGGGAGGATTTGTAAGAACAAAAGGACATGCTGCTGAATTCTCCCTGTTCCCAGAGTTTACCTCACCACAATAACTCTTCCTCCAGTGCAATCACACTTTCCCTCAGCTGGGCTGATTTCCAGTATCGGAGCCTAGCTGAGGGAAAAAATGTGATAAAATGTGGAGAAGTAAAAAATTAGAGGGGGAGAGTTCTGCTTGCCTCATCTGTGCAGAGGTGCAGCTACGGTAGGTAATTTTGCACCCTGGACCTAATGAGCTTGGTGGGGGGCGCTCCAGAAAATAAGCATCCTCTCCATGTCTATATACATTTCTCCACAAACCCACAGGCCTGGGCCAGAGTGCATCGGGGGCGGGGGGGGGAGGACTACACAACCCCCAAAAGATCCATACATCATCTTGATTATTAACCACAAATCTACCGATCTGGGCCAGAGTGCATTTTCAAAAAAAGTAAAAGTAAAAAAGACTACACAAGCTCCAATAGATTCACATAGCTTCTTGACCATTCACAAACAAACTAGGACACGACATGTGTATCTTGTTCCACAGTTCAAACAGAAAACCAAACTGGACATTAGGGACATGCATGAAGCAAGGTTCATGCACTTGTTCAGTGCCAAACCAGTTCAGAAGAGGTCTGAACTGGTTCAGCACCACAGAGAGGAGAGCAGAGAGTGGGAGCTTTAAAAAAGAGGATAGCATGGTCAACACCATGCTGACCATGCAAATGGTCCCCGTGCCTGCGCGGATGCATTGTGCATGCTGGTGCAGTGCATAGATGCCATGTGCTTGCTGGAGCTGTGTGCAGTGCTGTACAGTGTCCTGCTATCTTGGACTCCATGTGTGCTCCATTTCAGAACTCTAATTCCACCCATTCTGGAAATGTAAGGGTTGGGCAAAAGGAGGGGCATGTTGCACTTTTTTATGAAGGCAAAGGGCAAATTCCTTCACATGGGGGTGGAATGATGGTCCAAGAGGGACTTCCGTTCCTGAAGGTTTTGTAATTCTCTGCCATGAAACAAGCCACTTACAGGACTTTGAATTTTTGAAAGACTTTTTGTTTTAAAATCATTAAAAATCAATGGGTTGACAGATCCACTTCAAAATCTATACACAGAGTCCTGCTAACCCGTCCTACATCAAAGCCTGATTTCAGAACAATAGGCCCATCAATTCCAGAAATATAAAAGGGGACAAAAAGGGTGATGATGTTTACCCTTTTTAGGAACATAGGAAGCTGCCACATACTGAGTCAGACCATTGGTCTATCTAGTTCAGTATTGTCTTCACAGACTGGCAGCGGCTTCTCCAAGGTTGCAGGCAGGAATCTCTCTCAGTCCTATTTTGGAGAAGCCAGGGAGGGAACTTGGAGCCTTCTGCTCTTCCCAGAGCGTCTCCAACCCCTAAGGGCAATATCTTACAGTGCTCACACTTCTCGTCTCCCTTTCATATGCAACCAGGGCAGATCCTGCTTAGCTAAGGGGACAAGTCATGCTTGCTACCAGCTCCTCTCTCAGTAAACCAGCTCTCTTTTTTTTAATGAAGGCTATTTGCAGATTTATTTATTTGTTTATTTATTTACATTTATATCCTGCTCTTCCTCCAAGGAGCCCAGAGTAGTGTACTACATACTTAAGTTTCTCCTCACAACAACCCTGTGAAGTAGGTTAGGCTGAGAGAGAAGTGACTGGCCCAGAGTCACCCAGCAAGTCTCATGGCTGAATGGGGATTTGAACTCGGGTCTCCCCGGTCCTAGTCCAGCACTCTAACCACTATACCACTCTGTCTCCAGATTCCTCCATATGGGTTGGAGTGATGTTGCAAGGGTGGTGGTGGTGGTGGCTTCAGTTCCAGAAGTTTTTGTAATTTCCTGCCATGAAACAAGGCACTCATAGGACTTCCCCCCCCGTTATTTTTTTAAATTCAAAACATAATTAAAAACCAACACATCAGAATCAAAACACTAAGTCCTAATAACCTGCCCTATATCTATGCCAAATTTCAGAACTTTTAGCTAAGCCATTTGAGAAATATAAAAGAAACCCTCTTTTCCCCTGGAGAAAATTGGGGCATGCTAGGAGAGTGGGCACACGGACCTTGGCCCCCAGGTCCATGCCTCATGGCACCCGTGCTCCCTCTCCAGGGTTTCTAGAAATTAAATCTCCAAATGCATTGTATCTCTAGTGCATGTGCATGTTAATGAGTGCAAAATACTGCAGAACTATGCAGGCCACAGCATACAGTGGGTGGAATTCTATCTTCAGCAATGTGTGAATGGGGCTTGGGCAGTGGATGGGGTTTGGACAGTAATCCTTGGTATGATTATTGGTTGTTCCAAGGGTAACCTTATTTTCATCTGCAAAATGTTGGAAGGCATCGGTTTGGCTCATCTACTTTGGAAATCTTAAATAATGTGCTCTGCTTGCACTTTCTTACCTGCTTTCCATTTGTGGCATGCTTGTAGCCAGCATTATATGCTATGCCTTCCAGGTTGCATGGCCATGCCACGCACACATTGAAATGCATTTTTCATCGATGAAGCATTTTCATCGATGAAGCATTGGAGGGTATGCTACAGTAGGTCCTGCTTGCATGATCCATTCTTCTCCTTTCCATGGTATATATCTCTATGAGGGGGAACCGAAGAGCATATAGCTAGAAGTGTCAAAGGGAATAAGAAAAACTTATTTAAATATATCAGAAGTAGAAAACTTGCCAGGGAGGCAGTTGGACCCTTAGATGAAGGTGTGAAAGGGATTGTTAAGGAGGATAAGGAGATTGCAGAGAAGCTGAATGAGTTATTGTATCTGTCTTCACAGCAGAGGATACTGACCATATACCCATTCCAGAACTGAGCTTCTCAGGCTTGAAAGCTGAAGAACTGGGCCAATTTGAGGTGATGAGAGAGGATGTTAGAAACTGTTTTGAAAAACTAAAAATTAACAAATCACCAGGGCCAGATGGCAGCCACCCAAGAGTTCTGAAGGAACTCACATTGCTGATCTCTTAGCAAAAATATGTAACTTGTCCCTACAATCAGGCTTTGTATCAGAGGATTGGAAAGTAGCTAATGATGGAAAGCATACTTAAGGAAAAAACATATAGAAGAAAAGGCCTTGCAGAAGGAGAAGAAGCATGCCTTCTGCAAGGGTAAGTCTTGCCTCACTAAGCTTTTGGAGTTCTTTGAGAGTGTCAAGAGGCATGCGGAGAAAGGTGATCTGGTTGACAAAGTATACTTGGACTTCCAAAAAGCTTTGGGCAAAGTTCCCCACCAAAGGCTCTTGAGTAAACTTAGCAGTCATGGGATAAGAGGACAGGTTCATGTGTGGTTTGGTAACTGGTTGAAGGAAAGGAAACGGGGCAGGAATAAATGGACAGTTTTCACAATGGACGTAAGTAGGGTGTAGGGTCCTCCAAGGATCTGTACTAGGACCAGTGCTCTTTAATTTGTTCATAGATAATCTAGAAGTTGGGGTAAGTAGTGAAGTGGCCAAATTTGCAAATGACACTAAACTATATAGGGTAATGAAATCCAAAACAGATTGTGAGAATCTCCAAAAGCATCTCTCCAAATTGGGTGAGTGGATGACAAAATGGCAAATGAGGTTCAATGTAAACTATGTAAACAAGTGTAAAGTGATGTATATTGGGGCAAAAAAACCCATATACACTTCACAGAGACACTGATGGGGTCTGAGCTGTCAGTGACTGACCAGGAGAGAGATCTTGGGGTTGTGGTGGATAACTCATTGAAAGTGTTGACTTGGTGTGCAGCAGCTGTGAAAAAGACAAATTCCATGCTAGGGATTATTAGAAGGGGATTTGGGTGGGGGAAGCTAATATAATGCCTTTATACAGACCTATGGTGCGGCCACATTTGGAGTACTTTGTTCAGTTCTGGTCACCATATTTTAAGAAGGAAATTGTAGAACTGGAAAGGTGCAGAAAAGGGCAACCAAGATGGTCAGGGGCCTAGAGCACCTTCTTTATGAGGCAAGGCTACAGTAACTGGAGCTTTTTAGTTTGGAAAAGAGGCGACAATGGGGTGAAATGGGGTTTATAAGGTTTATAAACCTGTGTCTGGAGTAGAGAGAGTGGACAGAGAGAAATTCTTCTTGCCCTCTCACAACACTAGAATCAGGCCAACCTGGACATCCCATGAATATGAAGGCCGGGAATTTTAGGACCAATAAAAGGAAGTTCTTTTTCACACAGTGTGTAATTAACCTATGGAATTCTCTGCTGTGGGATGTAGTGATAGCCACTAGCTTGAGTGGTTTTAAAAGGAACTTAGACAAATTCATGGAGGACAGGTCTATCAATGGCTACTAGGGATGTGCAAACCGGTTTGACGTTGAACGGGTTTGACATGGAACTGGTTTGGTTCAAAGGTTTGGGTTGACCCTGGAATGAACCCCACCAGCCATTCGGGGGGGCGGGGGGGTTCACAAGCCATTTTTAGTTTTAAAAATTTTTTTTACTACTGACCCCTTACAGGTGGCTTCTTGAAGGCTGTGGATGTGTGTGTTCGTGGAGGTTCCCCCTCCCCCACCGGCCTTCCTTATGCCAAAAACCGCCCAGTGCAGGCATTCCTCGGTCCGTTCTGGTCCTTTCCCCCATTGTGGTGGCCATTTTGGAGGCTGCTGTGCATGTGCGATGGGCCCCTGCGTGGCTGGGTCATAACCCAGGCACACAGATTTTTGGTATTAGGAAGGCTGGCAGGTGGAGGGGGGATCTCTGCAGGATCCACACCCCCGCAGTCTCAGAGAAGCCTCCCAGAGGGGGTAAGTATTTTTGAGTAAAAGTTGATGGCTTTTGTAATTCGTGATGATGGGTCACGGAACCCCCCCCCCCGAAACTGAACCAGCAGGGTTCGGCGGGGGATCAAACTGAACCGGACCAGCCAGTTTTGAGCACACCCCTAATGGCTACTAGTCTGGGGGCTATAGGCTACCGCCAGCCTCAGAGGCAAGATGCCTCTAAATACCAGGTGCAAGAGTGCAACAGCAAGAAAGAGGGCATGCCCTCACCTCTGGCCGTTGGGCTTCCTTTAGCCCTTAAATGCTGCCTCTCAACCTGCAACTACTTCTTACTTCCTCCCTAGAAGATGCCCATTTCCCATTTCCTCCCCTGTTCCGTCCTTACTGCCATCTTCTGTGATACAAGTGAAAATGTCTATGATACAAGTGAAATGAAATGCTGGCAATCGGGCCAACTGCCAGCCTCTGCTCTAGTATCACCCTTGCATACTTTGCTAATGTATGTGTAAAACCTGGTTCGCATTAAAGATTTTTAATGCATTCACTTCCATGAATACCTGAGAATTATTTGAGATCTGTAGTCTTGCTCCTCACATAATTAGATTTCCCATAGTCCCCTAGAGAGAAGGAATGACAACTAGATCACTTTAAATATATCGTATAGCTTTGGCCTAAATCTCAAAATGAGAAGCACAGAGGATGCATGAGATAGTTCTAACTGGCCATGCTCCTAATGAATTGTTGGGGAATAGCACAAGTGGCGTATTGTTTGAAGATTCCTGATTTAACTTGGCTAGTTTAGTTGCGCTGAATTCTCTCACACCAATTGGGAATTTGTTCCAAGCATTCTGTAAGCACGTGATCTGTGCAGTTCAAAAGAAGAAAGAAAGAAAGAAGGAAAAAAAGATGACAATCCAACAGAAGCTGTTTTCAGGTTAATGTTGTTAACCCTTTTATACACATTGGCATCCTTTTGGTAATAATTCTAGTCAAAGTAACAAAAACTTTAATGTGTGTGACTAATCTAATTTTCTTCTTCACTGCTTTGAAGCCGAACGTTGAGACAGAAAGAATAGCAAATATGTTAGGGAATTTCAAGGTCTAATAGCTTAAAGCAGAGAATTGGTAAACAGCCAGTTGGTAGCACATGGGCAAGATCTGGTCCCTGAGCCAATTTTAGCACTTGGCAGCTCTTCCAAATTTTAATCAAGATTTTTTTTTAAATGTTTGTTTACTGTTTCACTTGTTAGGAAAAGAAAACTATTTCACATTGGAGAAGTGATAGGGTGGCATCCAGACTAGACTTGTGCTAGCATAAATGCTGTTGCACCAAGGACAAGGTTATTGCACCAGCTTATTGCATAAAGAGAGTAACCTTTGTTCCATATACTAGTTCTTGTGCTAATGCAAAATGTGTTTGCAGTAGCACAACATGGTGCACTATCTAATTGTTGCTCAACACATTGTGCTATGTCTTGCACAAGTTCATATATGTCCCTGAGAAGGTTCCTCTTCCAATGTAACACAGCACTGGGGAGCACCACAATCACAAATAGTCCTTTCTTGAACATCACTATGGTTGCTATCCATAATCCAGACTTTAGTGCTAAAGCCTTCTTTCTGTTCCGTACACTATGCCATGGCTTTGCCTAAACATATATGCTCTGTAATGGAAAAGCTCTTACTACTAGAAGACATCAGCGTCATTACAAAAATGGAACATCCATAGGTTAGTCAGTTTGGATGGCTACACACACTTCTGGCTCTTATGTCACTGGCTGGAGCAGTCCCCAAGAAACCAGAAGTTGGTCATTCATGATTTAAACTGAAGGCGAGGATTGTAGCTGCTGCTGAAGAACATGACAGAGAGAGCTCGCTTGCTGCTTTCAAATTAATTGAAAGGCAATGCTGTTCATCCAGGACTATCTCAGTCATCAGGCATTCTACCTCCTTTGCTCTAAACAGGACCTGAACTTGGGGCATTCACCCAGTTTCAAAGTATGTCTGCTTTTTCAGTCTCTCTTATGTCATTGTTATTTGTAATATTTATATACCACTTTTCAACAAAAAGGTTCACAGATCAGGGTTCAAGAAACACCACACACTTTTAGTCTTAGCAGTCATGGGATAAAGGGACAAGTACATGTGTGGATTGCTAACTGGTTGAAAGACAGAAACAGAGGGTAGGTATAAATGGAGAGTTTTCACAATGGAAGGAAGTAAGAAGTGGGGTCCCCCAGGGATCTGTACTGGGACCAGTGCTTTTAAATTTATTTATGAATGATCTAGAAGTAGGGGTAAGCAGCAAGGTGGCCATATATGCAGATGATGCCAAACTCTTTCAGGTAGTGAAATCCAAAACTGATTGTGAGGAGCTCCAAAAGGATCTCTCCAAGCTGGGTGACAAAATGGTAAATGCAGTTTAATGTTGGCAAGTGTAAATTGATGCACATTGGGACGAAACCCCCCCAACTTCAAGTATACGTTGATGGGATCTGAGCTGTCGGTGACTGACCAGGAGAGGGATCTTGGGGTCATGGTGGACACCTTGTTAAAAGTGTTGACCCAATGTGCGGCAGCTGTGAAATAGGCCAATTCCATGCTAGGGATCATTAGGAAGGGGATTGAAAATAAAACTGCTAATATTGTAATGCCCTTATACAAAACTATGGTGCAGCCACACCTGGAGTATTTCACAGTGTACATCCCCCACCCCGCCACACACACGATCCATTGTGGTGTTTTTCGAACATACCAGTTACTCTGTCTCTTTCTATTCTTTTTCACCTCTGCATTGGAGTGGCCAAATTTTCCAGCTTTTTCAAAAGCTGCCTGATTTCCATGTATGCTTTCCAGTTACTTTAATTGTGTATAATTAGTGGAATTACACACAATTTAGCAATTACACACATTGCTAAAGCAGAGCTCTCTTTTATATGAAAGAACAGTGAAATCTTTGGGGTCTGAGGCGGCAAATCCAGGAATACTTATTTGGAAACGAGTCTCATTGAACTCAGTGGGACTGACTTAGTAAACATACACAGAATCAGGCTATGAGTTATGATGCCCTTCAAGGTGAAATTAATGATAATGTTGATTAAAAATTATGCAATCATTTTTCATTTCCCCAACATCTGAGAGATTGCTAATATATCTATTTTGCTGATAGCAAGTTATATAATGAAGATCTGGGATTTTTTCAGTACAATTTGAAAAGCTTTTAATACTGTCTGCATGTATTTTTTAAAACTGAGAAAAGATTATTCCCCCCCCCCACTTAAATGTAATCTGTATCTAAACAATTTTATAAATGAGATCTTACCATAGAATGGAAGCCTTGACTAAGAAATTTGTTTTTTAGGAACTTACAAAAGGTGTCTTAAAATAGCTTGTCACTGGAGAATAAATAAGAATGCCAAGCAATCAAAAGGCTTTAATGTTCTGGCCAAAAGAGAGGTAAACATGAAGCATAGAAAGAAAGAAAGAAAGAAAGAAAGAAAGAAAGAAAGAAAGAGAGAAAGAGAGAAAGAGAAAGAAAATCTTTTTGAATGATACATTTATTCAGTGATAATTTAGAAAGCACATTTACCAATAGCTATAAGGAATCTGATGAGCAAATTGCTAAAGGAAAAAACAACTCTAATAAAAAAAGCTTCAAAATACATCGGAAGCAGGGAACCAGCCAGAGGGCAGTAGGATAGATGACAGCACAACAAAGGAGGATAAGGAAATTGAGAGAAGAAATGACACAAATTCTTTGCCTTACTGCACAAATGTCAGAGAAAGACCAATACCAGGAAAATGGTTTTTCAGAAGAGCATCAAATAACGGTTTCATTGGTGGGGTGGGGAGGATGGCCACTCAGGGGAGCAATTTTTGGTAGGAAGCCAGCTGCTCTCTGCCGCTCTAGGCAGCGTGGCTCATTTGCCCCAGCCCCTATGGAGGAGCATGTGATGCTGGGAGCTAGCTTCCATTCGTTAGACATGCCTCCGGTGGGAGTGGCCGAGGCAAGCGTGCCTCCAGCGTACCTGCACTGGCCCAGTCCGACTCTCGCCATTGCAGAGAGCAGACGTGGTCAGGTGGTTCTCCGAGGTTGACTGTGAGCAGAGAATCTGGCTGTGCCGAGGACGGTGAGTGGGGCTCGGGGCTTTTAAGCCCACCCACGTTGAGTGGGGTGACACACTGGTTTCGGCCAGTGCAAGGGCGACAGTGAGTTTCTAAGCTCATCTTGGGCCCTCACACCCCCCATCCCCGCCACCACACGCAACCGCTTAGCCGAAGCTGCAAATCTGGCTTGGCTGAGGCCGTGATTCGGCCCTGCCGTGGCCCGTGGCTCTCTTGGAGGCAGGCCCAGATGGCGGGAAAAACGCGGCCTGCAGATTCGCACCGCGGCTGCCATTTTGGGACCAAGCGGCAGTGCAGCAATGTAGGAGCAAGCTGGGCCTAGCCACAGGGGCCCAGCTACAAAGGGGACAGAGGAGGATTCGGGCCCAGTTGCAACAGGCGGCAAGCTAAGGAACCCTCTGACCAGCATGGGACTGTTGTCAGCTGCAGGTTTGGCTTTTCTTGCGGGGGAAAGGGAGGCCTTTGGCAGGCAGTCATCGGGGGATCAGAAGCAAGGGGAACTCAAGGCCCGGGCCCGGTGTTAGAGGTGGGCCAGCCGTTGGTAGTGCCCCCTCCCATTTAAGGAAGTATGCTCGCTAGGGGCTCTGGTCAATTAGGAAAGTTCAGTACCCCCCCTCGGGAAAACGGTGCATTATGGGTCCCAAGAAACTGACAGTGAAGAAGGGTAGGAAGCCAGTGAGGCCGCCCAGGTGGCCACCTGCCCCGTTAGACTCTTCCTTGGAAGACGGGAGAGATATGGAGGTGGGGGCCATCAGAGCGCTTATTTCACATCTGGAGGTCCTGGAAAGGCAGCAGTCAGCTCCCAAGGGGGAAGGGGCAGGGGGTGGCTCAGCCGGGGCTCCTGCCAGGGTGGATTTGATTTAAATCAAACTGATTTAATTCACGATTTAAATCACGATTTAAATCACTAGTCAGGAAGGCTTGATTTAAATCATAGTTTTCTACATAAAGACTAATTCTTGCTGGTATAACTTTAATATGCAAGTAGATGAAGATTTTTAGAATAACAACTTTTCATATTAGTTTTTTTATCCCCAGTTTAATAGGTTAATCATTCATATTTGGACAACTTTTCTGTTGTACTTAGGAAGGAGAAAAATAATCATTACCTTAATAATAACAATTTAAATAGATTTATTCAACTGAAACAATAACATTGCAGCATATGTTATTTGCTTAAACAAACATCCATGTTTGTTAACTAATTTGGCTAAACAATATATATATATTTTAAGAAACTTAGACTGTCAGTCCAGCCTACACATGAAAAACTTAAATACTGTCCTCTGTAGCTCACTCGTCATCTTCATCTTCTTCTTTGTTCATAATCTGGAAAAGAAAAACAAGCTTTCCTGCTTTATCGGGTCCCAAACGATTTCTCAATTTAGAATGAATGAGTCCAAAGGAAGAGAATATTCTTTCAACGCCTGCAGAAGAAGCTACTGCTGTTAAAAGTGAAATCATTACTTGAACAGTCTCTAAATCCAAGTGCTTAAGTGACTTCCACCAGTTCACTGGTGTGACTTTCTTTAAAATCTCTTCAGCAAACATATATTTCTTGAATGGTTCCCCCTTAGCTTTGAAGTTTATTATAGTTGGCATTACAGATGGATGATTGCTGGATACCCATGTCATAGCTAACTCCTCTTCCTCAGCACTTAAGTTTTGACCCTGGTACTGGATATTGACAATATTTGCCAAAAAATGAGCTGGAGACAGTACTTGTCCCATTCGTTTTTTTAATGCTTGTAATTTAATTCTGTCCATGTGTAGTTCTGTTTTTAAGTGTTCACTCAGTTCCTTCCAAATTTCAACAGCATCAGCAATAAAACAGCTATTTTTCTGTATTTTGTTTAAATATTCAGAGATGGGTTTCAGGATGCTCAGCATATGTTCAACATTTCTCTTAAGCCCAATGTTGAGGATTTTGGCCGTGACAGTGCCATCTATTTTATCTCGATTTTGTTCACAAACTGTCATCAGAATAGGCCAGTTCTTGATATACTGCTCAAAACAGTCCACCACAGAGTTCCATCTAACATCTTGTGGGAGCGTTAGCTTGGTTCCACCCATCCTTTTCAGAGCTGCTGCAGCAAAGTGATTGTTACGGAAGTATTTAGCAATTTCAACAACATTAGTCTTTATTTCTGGAACACTTAAGTCTTTGGCTAAGAGGTGCAGCAAATGAGCACTGCAACCATATGTTATTAGCTTTGTATTCCCTTCCTGCTCTTCTAAATTTCTTCTCATCTTGGATACATTTGCAGCATTGTCTGTGACCAAACTGCGTACTAGACATTTGAATTTTTGTTCACATGTTATTATAGCTTTTACTGCCACTTCTTGTAAGTATTCTGCTGTGTATGCATTTCCTGACGTATCAATTGTTTGTGCAAGGAAGACTTTCCCTTCTTCTGTTGTTATACAAGCACATACAATAGGATCATTGTGGACATTACTCCACCCATCAATACTTAGGTTAACAATTCTACCCTCCAGAGCTGTTGCACATTGCTCCATTTCTCTGTCATACACTTTATCCAGCAGTTTCCCTGCAACATCTGCTCTGCTGGGTGGACTGTATCCTGGTCTCAGTGACTGAACCATATTAATGAAATGTGGGTTCTCAGTCAGACGGAAAGAAGAGTTCATTGCATAAACAAACTGGGCAATTTTTTCATCAATTAACTCTTTTTCTAATCTGCTAGTTTTTATCACAAACTTGTCTATGGTGGTTCCAGGAGGGAAGGATTTTTTCTTTCTTTTAGGTGATAGTGATATGTGGCTGTGGGTGTCTGATGATGATGCTAATGAAGCACTATCCTGGATGGATAACTCTGAAACTGTAGAACAGGAGGATGGTGATCTTGAAGGTGGATAGTTTCCAGAATCCATGAATTCCCCTAAACAAAAAAGTCAATGCTGTTATTTTATTGTTTATACAATTTCTGCTTATTGTACACAGCACTGCCCCAAAAGGAATATTTGCTTTTCTTCATAACTGTACCAAATGACAGTAACATGCAGTAATAATAAGAAATATAATTTTGCTCAAACATGACAGTTCAAGGCAGTCTTTAGAAATATTCTATGATTCAATTAAAATGTTTACCAACCTGAAGATCCTGCCTGTTCAAATGTGTTTCTTTGGTCATCTTCATCACAGCACTTCTCATGATGTTGCCTCATTCGGGCCACCAGGCCTTGCATTTCTTTGTTGCAGTGTTTGCATTTTGCACGCATGCCTGCCTTACCGATAGGTAAAGGAACTTCATTAAAATATTGCCAAACTGGGTCTCTTTTACGGCCTGCTGCCATTATAGGTTTTTTCCTCCAAGGAAAGAATGTGATAAACCTCAGGTCATACACACAAAAAGATCCAAAGACTTGTCTGTCTGTGGCTATGCAGTATTGTGCTCAGAAAGTTTCACTTTCATTTTGTACTGCTTGTCTGCTTGCCCCTCCCTCCTCACGCTTAGTTTCACTTTCTTCTTGTGCAGATCTATTCCACTCCAAACAATCAGAAAAATATTGTTTCTATTCTATTTCACTGAACTTCTTGAAACTTAGCACTGAAGGGGTTGATTCTGTATTCATAGGTTTGTAGAACAATAGGATTAAGGTCTTTTTCTCAACTCTGTTCATGTCATAACATTTTTGCTGTGAAGAAGAGGCATGTGATCTCTGCTGAGTCAAATTCAGTTTTGAGAACTGCAAAAGTAAACCAAGCATCTGTGATAATATCTTGTAGGCAGAGAAACTGCCCAATAATCTTACAAAAACCTCTGGAAGAGCATGACATTGTGAATGGATTAATGGAATTTATTTACCAAAAAAATTAAACATATACAGCCTTATTCTACATAATTAAAAAACTAATCTTTATTTCATGATGGAATAACCTTTGGATGGTAATATATTTTCCTCAAAAAGCATTTTATTTTAAAAAATCTGATTTAAATTTAAAAAATCCAATTTAAATTAAAAAAAATCCAATTTAAATTAAAAAAAATCTGATTTTTTTGATTTAAAAAAAAAATCATTGATTTTTATCCACCCTGGCTCCTGTGCACAGCCAGCGCCTATCTATGGCCATAAGAAGGCTAAACTAATGCAGGGTTTCGCTGACCGTTTAGCAGCACTTGAATCCGCCACGACACCACCATCTAATCCAGGGAGCAGCGGAGCATCACAGCCAAAACCCGGGCCTGGAGGCAGTGGTGAGGAACCTGGTGGCAGCGGATCTGGTGCAGGTGAGTCCCCCAGGGGGTCTGGCCATGGGGTTTGCCTTGCAGTCCCCCCTTCAATCCATTTGGGTGGTACCCGGGCCCCATGAACTAGGCATCACCGCACACCACCTGTAATCAGGTGTGGCAGGGCGGGTCTGGGCCACCCCAGCACCCCCCAAGTGCAGTTATGGGGCTGCTGAAACCTGCATTCTTCCTTATGGAGAAAAACCTTAAAGCCACTTGTGGGGTGCTGGGGTGGCCCAGAGTGAGTGGTGGTCTAGTGCAAAGAGGGTGCCAACCACCCCCATGGGTTGCTAACCCATGGGGTACTGGGTTTTGTTGTTTCTGAAGTGTTCTGAGTGTAGATTCTTTGGTAGCATATAAGATTTTCAATGACAAACTATGAATCCACTCTCATTGCTAACCTTAAAGACACATAAACTTCAAAAATCACTTAAAAATCAGCCCTTTGCCTAATTCCTTTCAAATAATTCTGATAGCTTCATTGCCCACCCTAGGAACTACCACCCACCACACTCCGCTCTACGACACCCCTTTCCCCCCAACGTGAAGCTATACATTTGCTGCAATCCTAATTATTCCCTATGAGGAATTCAAAAATAATTTAACAATTCACCAATAATCAGAGGAGTGTCCAATTGCCTTGGGGTTTTGTGGGTGGTAGGCACCCCTGTCTTTCTACCACCCACCCCACTTTTGTGCCCCTAGGTGCTCCACAATAGGGGATATGGACTGGTTCTGCTCCCATTATACTCTATGAGAAAAATAATTGAAAATATTTCAAATATTCATAAAAAATTGTAGGACTGTACGATTGCTTCAGGGTTTGGGTGGTTGTTGGCACCCATGGGTGCTCCACAATAAGGTATAATGGCCTGGTTTGAGTCCCATTATACCCTATGAGAAAAAATAAAAATAATTTTCAAAAATTCATAAAAAATCGTACGAGTGTCCGATTGCTTTGGGGTTTGGGTGGCAGGTACCCCTGGGTGCCAGCTACCATCCTACCAATTTTCGGATGTCCAAAACAGTTCTAACCTGTTTGAACCGGTTCAAATCGAACCACCCCCTGGTTCAGTTCAAATTTGAACCTGCAGCTCGAACCTGATGTCTGGTTCGGTTCGAATTTGAACCTTTGAACCACCCTGGTTCAAATTCGAACCAGTTCGCACATACCTAGAGTGCAACGCACCTGGTGGCGATTTGCTCTTCCCCCTACGAAGAGGCCTTGTTCAGCGCAGCAGCTCTAGTGGCCTTTTTGGGGGGCATTCAGAATAGATGAGCTGCTCCCAAAAGGGGAGCGCAGCCTGGCAGGCAGGGTTCTGCAGAGGTGTGACCTCACAATTGGGCCCTCCTCAGCTGTGCTTTGGCTCAGCTCTACTTCTCCAAGATGGACCAGAGGGGTAAAGGACACGTGGTTACCCTCCACAGGGTGGACAACCAGCATTTATGTCCAGGCCAGGCACTTGGAGCATACCTGGCCATTAGGGGAGAGGCTGACGGCTGCCTCTTTGTCCATGAGGACGGTAGGCACCTGTCACAATACCAAATTTGAGCAGTGATGCGGAAGGCCTTTATTGCAGCGGGAGTCTCCACACTCCATCTGTCTCCTCATTCCTTCAGAATTGGTACAGCCTCTGAAGCAGTGCTCTTGGGGTATTCAGGCTCTGCTATACAGCACCTGGGCCAATGGTGGTCCGGGGTCTACTGCAAATATGTGCGCTAGTGGGTGAGCTCCATCCGGCCCGCATCCCATCCCTCCCCGTTCACTAACGTTCTCTCTTTTGCTCAGGGGCGATATCTCCAGTGGAGCAGGCCAGAGTCCTCACCTTGGGCCACTCTTTTGTTTTTTGGGCGTTCAAGTGGGCTCAGGGCGTTGAACCTGGAATGCAGTTGGGCCTGGGGAAATGGGCTTTGGTGGAGTGGCGCGGACGGCGGGGCATGCAAATTGCCCAGCTGCTGCTGATGCTGTGGGAGTTCTTCGAGGAGAATCCGGTATTGGATATTCTGCTATTGCATCTTTGGGACAACGACTTAGTTAGCCAGTCAGGCATCTCGCTGTTCCATCAGACAATGCAGGACCTGGAGGTTGTTATTTCTTGGTGTCCTGGCATCATCGTTCTCTGGTCTGACATCACACAGCGTAGGGTATGGAAGGGTGTGCACAAGTAAAATAAGGTTGACAGGGTTAGGCGGGGGGTGGGGTTTAATGCGGCGATGGAATGTTTCTTGGCCACCGGGTGGTGGTGGTTGTATAGCACATGATGACATATTGTTTATGTAGTCCTATGTAGTCTTATGTAGTTTATGCACCTGTCGCCCAAGGGAATGCGGCTGCTCATTGACGACTGGAGGCTGGGATTGGCAGTGGTTCTGTGAGGGCTTATGGGGTGTGCGGAGCATTAAGCGAGGCTAACGCCCGCAATGGCAAGTACAGTGCGGTGATAAACAGAGGAATAATCGGTGCAGCACCTTAGGTAAGCATTTGGCTTTAAGGAGGAGTCCTGATCCCCTGAAGCGTGACAGATCGAGGATGCACCTCAACCCCTAAGGCATCCTTCCGTATGGCTGGACAGCATCGGAGGAGCGGTGTCGACAGCAGACACCTGACATTAGGTCGGCAGAGAAGGGCGTCCCCGCTTTATAATGGTGGATTCGCCTCGAGCCAAGGTGCCGGCGCCATAGGCATTTAGGCTAGGGCGGCGACACTTGTGGCCGACCTGCTAGGGTCCACACTGCTGGGGGTGGAGCGCCAATCCCAGCTGGGTGCCTCGCAAGTCCATTGCAATTGGAATTTTAATAAAAGTGGCCGATTTCACCAAAAAAACACGTGTCTGTGTCTCCTTGGGTCTGGGTGCAAAAAGTGTAGTGAGAAATCGTAACCTCTCCCTCCCTCCCATTTCACTTAATTGGGGGCCCCATAGCTGATTTCAGTTAAAGAAGAGGCATTTCTGCTTTGATGCATGCATCTTAAAATTGTGATTAGCCAAATGTCTGGTTTGACCTTGAATTTTGAATTTGTGTTGGATGGAGGTGACAAAATGTGGAGTTTAAGGATTGATTTATTCATATCAGTGGGGATCAGATGGCAATCTCCTCTGAGAACTCAAGCGGTCTTTTAAGGCATATATGTAACTTTTTCTCAAAAATAATTTTCCTTTCTAGAGTATTGGGAGGATATTTATTTATTATTTTAAATATTTTTATCCCACTCCTCCAGTGCAATACTGCTTGGGGTGGCTCACAATAAAACAAATAAAACAATATGAAATGAATAGCTCAGTTAAAAACTACCAGTATTTCCAAAGGGATCCAGGAGGAATCCAGGAAACTGCAGAACTATTAGCCAAGATGATTATGGTTAGAATGGTCAAAAATAAAGAACAATTTCATTGGCTGAAAACTGACCTTAATACTTTTCCAATAGCATGGCCAACCTTAATAGTAACTTCATAGGGGATTAATTATAAGGAATCTTCTAAATGGGTTGGGGTTAAAACATATCAACCCTAAGTTTCAAAGCTGAACCCCATATTTTAATAATCCAAAAATATGCCCTTTCCCCAATGAATGGGGATGAGGCAGGCTGTAGCCCAATAGTAGAGCATCTGATTTGTATATAGAAGGTCCCAGGTTAAATTCCTGGCATCTCCAGGAGATACTGGGGGAAAGCCCTGTTGGAAACTCTGGAGAGCCACTGCTCTCCAAAGATCAGTATCAACTTTGGCCTTCCTGCAGATGTTGGCCTACAACTCCCATAATCCCTGGCTATTGGCCATTGTGGCTGGGAATTATGGGAGCTGTAGTTCAAAAACAGCTGGGGGACCTAAGTTGAGCAGGCTTGGTATAGACAATGTGGAGCTAGATAGATCCATGGTTTGATGCAGAATAAGGCAGTTTCCTATGGAATGTAACTCAAAGCTATTGTAGAGAAGTCCTTAGAATTTCTTGCACAGGTGTATTCTACTTCAGTCCAGTATACATTGGCTTGCCAGCTTCTCTTGCTTTAACAGCATTCTGATGTGCAGAAATCAGCAGGTGAAGATTTTTTTTTTTTTACAGTTCAGAGATAAACATTATTATCTTGTACTGCTGTTAAAAGCCTTGCTACAGTGGCTGGCTGGGACACTGGCAGCCCTAAGCACCTGTCTGCACAATATCCTCATCTCTCTGGAAGATCACATCTCTGTGGTGACCAGTGTTCCCTCTAACAAGGATTCCCAGATGTTGTTGACTACAACTCCCATAATTCCCAGCCAAAGGCCATTGCTGCTAGGGATGATGGGAATTGTAGTGAACAGCAGCTGGGAATCCTTGTTAGAGGGAAGACTGGTGGTGATGCTCATCACTGAGACTCTCCATATGGTGTATGTCCTAGCTGGCCATGTAAATCATCTAGTTGCCTGGAATTCTGGTGTGCAGATCCTCTGCATGACTAAGTGGACCCATCTAGCAGGCCTACTGCATTAGATGTGACAGCTGGAGCACTGCACATCACTATATGGAAGGTAAACACATAGGGGCTATTCAAAACCAGGCTAAAAAAGCCTAGCTCAGTATTGCTGGTCCGTGTGAACCGCTGGGAACCACTTGGCTCCTGGTGCAGCATGGGGGCAAACCCGCTTAGGGAGCCCGCCACTTAGCCTCAGTTTGGGGTGCAAGGGTGCCCTGAAACTAGGCTCAGTGTTTGTGTGTTGGTGCCACGTGGCTACGAGTGGCACCTACACATGAGTCGTCTCATGGCCATGCATGGTGCATGATGGGAGTTCTGAGGGCCTCCCGGCCCCAAACCTCCCAGCTGCTTGTAGGAGCCAGCAAACATCTGGGTAAGCAATCCACTTGCTCAGCAAGAAGGGCAGGATTGGGGAGGTAAATAATGTGAGGGAGGTATGTGTTTTAAGCCTTCCTCCCCTCGCCCCTTTAGAGCCCTTTCTCTGATTGTGAGAAAGGGCTTGTTTACTGCTATCAACTCATTAGATAGTTTGGTGGGAAGGAAAACTAGATGTCCCTATTTGAAACAAAGCCCGCCCCAATCCCATAAGCAGTCTGCATCACTCCATCTTGCTTCTATTTTTGTATGGCATAATATACTTCATTAGAAAATGCAGGCAGAAAACCCAGCTGGAGATCACCAGTGGGTTTTCTGCCTGCATTTTCTAATGAAGTATATTGTGCCATACAAAAATAGAAGCAAGATGGAGTGATGCAGACCGTGTTGTTTGTGTGTGTGTGTGTGTGTGTGTGTGTGTGTGTGTGTGAGCGCCCTGGTGAATTGATGACAAAGGTGAAGCAGAATGAAGCAAGCACTGTCTCCTAAGCTGAGGTGACCCAGCAGAGCTTAGGGTAATACTATTATGGTTCAAATCAGAATGGATTGATTCTGCATAAAGTGACGTATGCAAGTAGTCTGGTGTTACCTAAAAATAATATATATATATAATTTGAACATGCAGTGGCCTTTTGTTTTGTACATGTCTGCACATCCAGCATTCAGTGGTTTCAATATATTTGCCTAGGGACCATAGTTTTTGATAAAAGCTTGGTCATGTCTGTCCTAAAATTCTGTACAAGTTTTTTTAAAAAATGAACTTATTTTATAACGATGTAAAGTGACTTATTTTTATTGTTTATTCACACAACCACATTTTTCTGTGCATTTACTGTGTGAATATCTTCCGGGTAAAAGTAATGGGGTGGGTGAAATTTTATTTATCAGCTTAATTCATTTCTTTATATTTCACCATGTTTCTTGTATGGGTCATCAGGGCAGCTCGCAGCAAAAATAAGCAACTATAGCAGAACAGTAATGAAGCCACTTTAAAACATGATATCAAAAATATCGGAATTAAAATCAAGTTAGATAAGTTCAAAATCCATTTTTTAAAAATTGGGAAATAGCAGCATATAAAATATCTCCAATTCAGTTACTTTGTGTCCTTAGAGAGTTACTTCATATGTTTGGTAGCAAAAGCTTAAGCTACTTTTGGCATATCATGGATTACAGGTCTCATATGGATCTCCTGCAGTGACCTCCATGAGTTCAGAAGCTTTGTGGAGTCATGGATGTCACTATGGGAGAGGTCTATGTCCTGTTTTTCACATAGTACCAAAATCAGCAAAGGAAGTTGCTTATATCTCTGTTTTGTTGCTTTTAAAAAAAGTATAAATGGACTCACTGACTTACCTACTGCATGAGGCAATGCAAGCCGTGGGAGGATCACCCGTGCTGCTGCATGTGTCTAAACACCACTGATGTGTTGCACAACAGGGCAGTTCTGTTCTGTCAGAGTTGCACAAATGTTTGCTTTTTCTTGGTGAAACCCGAGCCTTTTCCAGGGTTGCCTAGGACCTTGGAACATGCTCCCAAACACAATTAGAGCCTCCCCATCTCTGGATGTTTTCAAGAAAAATCTGAAAACATACCTGTTTAATCAGGCCTTTTGTCCATAAGGTTTAAAGTTGAAAGTTATTTATATTTTAAACTGTTCTAATTGATTTAATGATGTAATTGTTTGTGCAATAATTGTCTGTGTAAAAAATAACATTTCCACTGGGTGGCCTGTCACACAACTGCGTTTGCACAACTTTCCAATGGAGTGGAACTGCTCTCTTGTGCAACACCACTGGCCGTGTTTACACACACACATAGCAGTGTGAGTCATGTTCAATCCACCTGTGTTGCCTTGTGAGCCACAGGGGCCATTCACACCACCTAGTGGGCAGGCAGGCAGGTACGGGGGAAGACTCCCCCCACCCCAGATGATTCTTTGTTGCTTGGTGAGGGTGTGCTTCATGCTCCCACATGATCAGTCCCAGCCTCAGAGAATCCCACAGTGTCCCATGTGCCGAGCAGAGTGCACTGCAGGATTCCCCATGGGAAGGGTGCTCTAGGGGGAATCCCCCATGATCTTGGAGCTGAGTTTAAGAGTATCTTTGCACCCTTAATCTTGGTTATGACCCAGGCTGTGGCACCGGGTTTAGTGCTGCAGCGCCGCCGGGATCTGTGTGAATCCCGGTGGTTCTCACAGGTAGCCGAGCCAGGCTTGGCTGCTTGTGAGAACAGCCACATTGTCTCTTCATTACCTGCTTAAAGCTGAACTATACATTCAGAAATATCGTGTGTCACAACTCCTTCTGGATTGTACCAGTTCAGGCTGCAGGTGGAGAATCATATGTCTAAAGGCCTTCTCCAGGTCAAGAACTCAGTGTGTACAGAAAACTGGCATGTTCAGAAGGGCTGGAACCTTAGCTTCTCTCTGATGTGCTAGTTATACTTCTGTCGCCATCTCATCTTAATATTACCCTCCCTCATAGAACTATTGGCACGGTCTTTTAATAGAGGTACTAAATATGTTCAGTAATCGACTGTATTTATGTATGTATTGAATTCGTAGCTTCCTTCCCCGCCCCCGCCCCCGCCACCACCCCCTTTTTGCAGGGCAGAGATTCTTTCCTAAATGAATGGTGGAAGAGGGCTTAAACGTTGCAAGTATCACAAGGCTGCCACTGAAAACAGCGGAGCTGTGTGGTGTGCCTCTTCATCTCCTCCATAGTACAGTGTAGCCCATACTCTCATGTCATTGCAGCAAGCATTTTCTTGCCTCGAATCCGTATCGCTTCATGCCAGTGGTTGAGGAGCGGGGATGAACATCCGTGCATAAGGCAAGTTGAATTAGACATTATGGAGGGGAAAGGGAAGAGCTCCACTGAGTTCTTCTGTTTTAGGTGGTAGCCCCATGGTCTTTGTAATGTTTAGTTTCACCCTAAAACTGAGTTGTGAAGTGTCCAATTCAAATTTGATTTCAGTCCTGAACTAATTAGGTGACCTTAGGCCTCTGTCTTTCAGCCTTAGCCCCTCAATATGGGGATAATCTTGCCTTTCCTTATACAATTTGTGTAAGGATTATCAATGTATGTGAAGCTTTTTAGCATTTCCAAGTATACAGTATAAATGTAAATTTAAATTGTTCTTATGGTCCTCAATTACTTCAGCTCCAGGATCCATTTTAACCTAAGGTTAAACATATAGCCTTGTTATCGGTGAAGTCCTAAGTATACCTGGTGCGCAACCGCCCAATTCATTCCACACCAGAGGAGACAGGTTAAAACTTTATTTGCTTTGCAAAGCAAGGAAAAGCACTGGTCCCTGGGAAAATAGGTTTCCAAGAAAAACAGGGCAGCCTAAACTGACGTTTACACAAGGTTTATATACAGACCAGATACAAAATGACACCCCCAAGTAATAACACCAACCTTGCTAGGTTGTTCAGTACTCCTTTTACAACAGCATTCTTTCAAGATCACAAAACAATCTTTGTAGTAACATCTGCATGCAAGACTCCCTACTGAGCTAACCTCTTATCTCTAGTATAGCCATGCCTGTCCAATCACTGGGCTCCAAGTAGGGATGTGCACAAAACCGGTTTGCCTGGTTCGGTTTGAATTTGAACCAGGTTCGAACCAGGAGGGGGTGGTTCGGTTTTGGTTTTGCTCGAACCTCCCCCTGGTCCGGTTCGAATTCGAACCGGTTCGAACCAATTCAAACCGGTTTGAACCAGTTCAGACACCCAAAAATTGGTAGGATGGTGGCTGGTACCAAGGGGTACCTGCCATCCAAACCCCAAAGCAATCGGACACTCGTACGATTTTTTAAATGAATTTTTGAAAATTATTTCTATTTTTTCTCATAGGATATAATGGGACTCCAACCAGCCCATTATTCCTTATTGTGGAGCACCCATGGGTGCCAACAACCATGCAAATCCCAAAGCAATCAGACACCCCTATGATTTTTTATGAATATTTGAAATATTTTTAATTATTTTTCTCATAGGGTATAATAAGACCCGAACCAGCCCATATACCCTATTGTGGAGCACCTAGGGGCACAAAAGTGGGGTAGGTGGTAGACAACCAGGGGTGCCTACTATCCACAAAGTTCCAAGGCAATCGGACACTCCTCTGATTATTGGTGAATTTTAAAATTATTTTGGAATTCCTTATAGAGAATAATGAGGATTGCAGCAAATGTATAGCTTCACGTCAGGGAGAAAGCGGTGTCCTAGAGTGGAGTGTGGTGGGTGGTAGTTCCCAAGGTGGGCAAGGAAGCTATCAGAATTATTTGAAAGGAATTTGGCAAAAGGCAGATTTTAAAGTGATTTCTGAAGTTTACGTGACTTTAAGGTTTTTCTCCATAAAGAAGCATGGAGATGTCAGCAAATGTATCGCTTCACATCAGGGGGAAAGGGGTGTCCAAGAGCAGAGTGTGGTGGGTGGTAGTGCCCAAGGGGGGCCAGGTAGCTATCAGAATTATTTGAAAGGGATTGGGCAAAGGGCTGATTTTTAAGTGATTTTTGAAGTTTATGTGTCTTTAAGGTTAGCAATGAGAGTGGATTCATAGTTTGTCATTGAAAATCTTACATGCTACCAAAGAATCTACACTTAGAACACTTCAGAAACAACAAAACCCAGTACCCAATGGGTTAGCAACCCATGGAGGTGGTTTGAACCCTCGCTCTGGGCCACCCCAGCACCCCCCAAGTGCAGTTATGGGGCTGCTGAAACCTCCATTCTTCCTTATGGAGAAAAACTTTAAAGCCACTTGTGGGATGCTGGGGTGGCCCAGAGTGAGTGGTGGTCTAGTGCAAAGAGGGTGCCAACCACCCCCATGGGTTGCTAACTCATGGAGTACTGGGTTTTGTTGTTTCTGAAGTGTTCTGAGTGTAGATTCTTTGGTAGCATATAAGATTTTCAATGACAAACTATGAATCCACTCTCATTGCTAACCTTAAAGACACATAAACTTCAAAAATCACTGGTTCTGGTCCCTTTATACTCTATGAGAAAAATAATTGAAAATATTTCAAATATTCATAAAAAATCGTAGTACTGTTCGATTGCTTCAGGGTTTGGGTGGTTGTTGGCACCCATGGGTGATCCACAATAAGGTATAATGGCCTGGTTCGATTCCTATTATACCCTATGAGAAAAAAATAAAAATAATTTTCAAAAATTCATAAAATATCGTACGAGTGTCCAATTGCTTTGGGGTTTGGGTGGTAGGTACCCCTGGGTGCCAGCTACCATCCTACCAATTTTTGGATGTCCGAACTGGTTGGAACCGGTTGGAACCGGTTCGAATCAAACCAACCCCTGGTTCGGTTCGAATTCGAACCTGCAGCTCGAACCTGATGGCTGGTTTGGTTCGAATTTGAACCTTCGAACCACCCTGGAATGAATTCAAACCAGTTCAAATTCAAACCGGTTCGCACATCCCTATCTCTAAGGAAGGTTTAGTGTTTTCTTTGATTGTTACAATATGCATGGAAGTAACATGGGAGTGTGAAGATATGCAGTGGGAAAGCAATTTAGGTAGCGTCAGCAGTCTGTAAACATGTTGGCAGGCAAACTAGGAAAGTGGAGATGCACAGCTCCTGGTGCTGGTGCAGAATCTAAAATGGCGCTACTTAGGCTGTCTTCAACTACTCAGAATAAACATATACATTCTATTTCACCATAACAGACTGCTTTTAATGTGTTTACCATTCCCTCCTTCTGCCCCTCCCCTCTTCCCCTCCCTTACTTCCCTTCTCATGCAGCCTAACCAAGATAATTGATTATATTTTTATACTTCACCTTTCTTCCCTGATAACTTCATACATGGGGTTACCACAGGGTCTCAATTCTAAGCACTGAATTGGCCCAGGTCTTCTAAGCTTCAGCAAGGTTCCTGCTTCTTGAATTTTCATATCAAGCCCTGGGACAGTGTAGGATGCCTACTAGGGATGTGCATGGAACTGGCAGGGTCCAGTTCAAAGGCAGGGTTGGGACAACTTTAAGGGCACGGGAGAGTGCACTTACCCCTCCCTCTGCTTTCCCCCTGTCGGTGTTCCATCTGTAAAGATGCGGTTGGGGCGACAGCATACCAGCATACCTCCCTGCCACCCCGTTCCCTCCTTGGCCAGAAGTGGCTGGAAGTGCCGGGTTCGTGTGCGCATGCCATGCTCACTTGTGCACATGTCAGGTGAGTATCGCAAGTGAGTATCGTGTACGTGCACGTGTCTGGCATGCGCATGTGCACCCGGCACTTCCATCCACTTGCAGCAGGTATGACGGAGTCTTTACAAATGGAGCACCGGCAGGGGGAAGCAGAGGGAGGGGTAAGTGCACCCTCCCCTGCTCTTAAAGTTGTCCCCCCACCCAAGTTTGAGCTTCCGAACCACCCGGTGTCCGAACCTGTTCGTAGGCCCGTAAAAGGGCCTCTGCACAGGTTCGTGCACATCTCTAATGCCTGCCCTGACTGCTGATACACAAGCCAATTTAGATGTCTTCCCCCACCCCCCAAAATAAGATGCAAAGAAAATTTTCTTTAAATGGTGGCAGCTGGCACAGCCCACTTTAAATCGGTTAACATTCCAGGTGCACAAGCCCCAAAGAAAGAGCTCTGATAGGCTTTAATATTCCATGCCAAAATGCATCAAGGTTGCTGGTATTTCATCAGTACACCTAGAAGTTCTACTTAATGACTTAAGTCCTATAGGTCTGGGGGAGCTTTCTTCATCAGCCTTAAGTGCAAAATCCAATTCCAAATGACATAATGCATTAATGTGCTCTCAGGCTTGCATCAGTGGAAAGGATTTGCCACTTTACAAGATGTGCCCTTTCAGAAGCTTTGGCATGATACATTTGCCTAATGAAATCACTTGAGCATATAGTTTTGAGCTGCCTATTTGTCAACTTTCTGAGACAAAATGGTAGTAACAAAAATTGATGGTGACTTTACTTTATTTATCAGGATTTACTGTTTCAACAAGTATGAGGCTCTTCTTTTTGCAAGCCTGTAGAAAAGCTTGCAAAGCTGTTCATGGTGGAACGAGCATCACAGATCCACATCAGTATTCAGACTGGAGATCAGCTGTATTGTGGCTCCCACCAAAACTGTTCCTTATAGCCAGGAATTCTAGTAATATGAGTTCCACACAATGACTTAAGGGCTTCTTGCAGACTTACAGTATATGCTGTTTCCTTCAAAGCCCCCCTTGCCTTATGATATAGATGGAAGAACACCACAGCAGAGCAGCTGTAGGCAAGCTTTAATTTCTCACTCCAGCCTCCCCATCAATGTTCCGTGTAGCACGGATTCTCAGACATTGTTGACTACAACTCCCATCATCCCCAACTGCAATGGCCCTTTGCTGAGGATGATGGGAATTGTAGTCAACACCACCTGGGCATCCCTGTTTCAAGGAATGCTGCTCCCCACGCTTGCAATATGAGGATAAAATCCTTACTTTATTTTACTGGGTTGTTGACAGGATTCCTAAGACAATCCATGTACCGTGCTTTGAACACATAAAGCTGTTAAGCATTATTTCAGTGATCACTTTTGCAATCTCATTCCCCTTTTAGAGCTACAAAACCAAAATCAGTATCTTAGACGTATGAGTATATTTGTTAAGGGAAGCACATAATAAAGAATAGAATTCTACAGAAGACATGCGAACAGTCCTAATATTGACTGACACTGATGAGTCCTAATTTTGACAGATGGATCAGGTAATCCAAGGCACTCTCAATTAAATGGGCCCCCTTGGTTTTTGGTCACCAGTCCCTTCTCCTGAATACATCAACACAGCCTTGCTCTTTGCCAGCAAGAAAGATGTAATCATAGAAGTATCTCCATTAGTAAATACGAATACAAGGAATATTTATATACCACTTTTCAACATAAGTTCGGTTTACATAGATATAAATAAATAAAATGGCTCCCTGTCCCCAAAAGACTGACAAACTAAAAAAGAAACATTAGGTAGACACCAGGAACAGCCATTGGCTGGATGCTGTGTTGGGGATGGATAGAGTGAAATATAATAAGACAAAAACCCCTTTGAAACTCAAAGCCAATATTGTTTCCCTTTCATCTTCGAAGATGTAGTCCTAAGATGAATTCTTAGTGGTGGTATAATATTCAGCAGGGGCTGAATATTATTATTGTGCTTTTAATTTTTTTTAAACATTCACCCAGTTCAGGCATTATTGCAAACCATTTGTCATTGAGAAAGGTCACTCTAGACGATGGGATTCCTAAAAGGTAATTGTTAAATTACTGCTAGTTGTAGATATACTAAAATGTCTACAACTATTTTGTTCCATAAGCAAAAGCTGGACTTCTGGAGGAACTTTGCTTTAAAATTGCTCACAGAAGGAAGAAAGGAACCTCTCTGTGTGTGATTCCAGGAAGCAATAAGCACCTACATGAAAATAACCCCATCCTTAATCCCCTGCCTATCCGTTTTTATCTGATGGCTTCAGTGCGGGCTGGAAGATCACTGCATGACAGAAAACGAAGGCGAGTTAACAAGATGTGACCGATCCCATGGAGAAAACAATAGAGAAAAACGGCCTCTACTTTGCCTAGTATCCTGGTGCCGTTCCCATGTCCAGGTAGCAATGTGGATCACGGTTGGTTTGGTGTGCTGCCTAGTGTTTGCGGGGTTGCCTTTGGCTCTCTGTTCTTGCCCTTCCCAATGTAGCTGTACTTTCCACAGTATCAACGAAGGAACAAAAGCAAGGTATGGCGATAATTATTTGTTTTCATTAATCAACAGGTTTAAAGCATAGTTTTGTAGAGATGTTTGCGTATAGGTTAGAACACTGTCTGAGGAGAAACCACAAATAGACGTGGGTCGCTCTGTGGCTCTTTGTTGCAAATGTTATTTTCTCAATCACTTTGTAACTACGGCTTTATACGCAGTAGGATTAGCTGCAGAGCACACTGTAATCTGATTTCAGAGATGGCATTTGATGATTTTCTATACCAAGGCAGAAGCAATGTAATTAACATTTGTACAATACCGGAAGAAAGAGGAGAGAATAATTGTGCTTTTGAAAAATCTATGAAAAGAAAAAAATGTTTTAAAAAACATATTGGACTGATACGAAAGCGGCGGGGGGACCCACTATGGGTTCTTTCAAACATTTTAAAAAAACATATAACCCAAATAAGATTAAACATACCCATGCCTTTCATTTGGCAACCAGTTCTTCTAGCTGAATGTTTTTTCTCTGAAACTGACTATGATACGTACATTCTATACACTTACTCTAAGCATTTAAGAATGGCTTCAGTTCTGTGTAATGCTTAAAATATGATGCTTCCCTCCATGGTGTGGACAGTCTGGTTTGGGACAGCACTGGGAAAAGTGTTAGAGCCCTGCTTCCCATACCATATCCTCAATTCTTACTGCTTCCCCTTGGCTGCTATTTAAGTTAAAAAGCACCCAAGGTCAAGCAAAATGTTTATTGTCATGTGTAATGTGGCCCTCAACTAGGAAATGGAATCTGTCTTAAATGGGAAAGATGAATAAGAAAGAGAACTTTGCTCCTTTGTTTATGTGCTGTAGTAAGTTTAGTTTTACATTGCCCCATCTTAGGTACTGTATGTAGAAATTAATAACTTGTAAAAGGAAGAAAGGAATAGAACACCTAACTTTTATGTCGGGCATTTTTAGTGCTGGTTGAAAACGCGACATATACATTCTCTTGGCAATGCTTATAACAACACCATAAAGTGTTGACCATAAGGTCAGGATTATTATCTCCAAATCGCAATAGGGTTCTTTGGAGGCTGAGAATGAATAGTTTGTCTAAGGTTGATGGGGTCTTCATTGCTGAGGTGATGTTTACTGGGAAGATCCTGGCTCACGGCCCATATTCTTAGCCCCTACACACACACATGTACATAATACACACAATACCCACACGTCAGATAAGATAAATGAGAAATCCTCACTGTAGCATATAACATGGATCTTCGATCACTCAAAAATGACAGTTGCTCACTGCAAAATGCCAATGTGCATGTATCATCATACATAGGGGCCACTTTTCTTGTAAATAAGCCAGTGGGTTATGTAAATGTTCTTTGGCTGTTGTTAAAGGCACTAAAATAGAGGTATATCTAATTACCATGGAGATCCCATAGTTCTTTATAGCATTAGCAAAGACTTCAGGGTGACTAGAATACGGTAATATGGCTAGATATATTTGAAATGTTAGGAAGGACTTCCTTAAGCCAAGTAAGCAATGGAGCAAGTTGTCCTACGAATCTCCTTCTTCAGGGACTTTAAAGAGGAGCTTGGGCGCTCATTTTATGGAGATAATTTAGTTACAGTAGTATAGTTAGAGCAGCTTCTTCCAACTTATTATTTTGTAAGTGAGATTCTAGCTGATCACTGCTCCCTAATGAATATGTTTCCTCTGCCAGACTTTCCCCAAGTGTAGCACTATCTCCCCCACCCCCAAGGAGTCAAAGGAGAGCAACTGGTGATATTACTGGGGTGGGGGCTGGACTGGCTCTCAGCCTCTGATGTGTTGCAGAGAAATCATTTATCCTCTATAAGTAATTGTACAGGAAGCAACTTTAACTGAGAAGTAAGAGTTTGATATTTATTGCTAACTAAAAAGTATGCTAAATAAACAGACTAACAGTCTCTTATGCAGAGAGAGTGAGAACCTCTCAGTTTGAATTTAAGACAGCAAGTGAGGAGCAAAAAGTGACTCCACCCCCAAGCAATTACATAGACCCATTCAAACACAGACAAGCTTCCCCCCCACCCCCACAAGGAACTGAGACAGTGTCCAAGGCAGAATCCCAACATGATGACCCCACCTATTCAGTATCAATCCTATTCCTATTTGCATAGCTCCATTTCAGGTTCTGGGTCTTGGCCACATGAGAGTGGTGTAATGGAATGTTAGGGATAGGAAATGGCGTTTACAATGTGAATGCATGGGAAACTGGAATAAAATATACTAAATGTACTAATTGAACAATAAATATAGAGAGATGGGGCGGGGGGACATTATTAGCTGCCTTTCCACAAAAAACAAGGGCCAAACTATCGAACATAGGAAGCTGCCATATACTGAGTCAGACCATTGGTCCATCTACCTCAGTATTGTCTTCACAGACTGGCAGCGGCTTCTTCAAGGTTGCAGGCAGGAATCTCTCTCAGCCCTATCTTGGAGATGCCAGGGAGGGAACTTGAAAACTAGACACTCTTCCCAAAGCGGCTCCATCCTGAGGGGAATATCTTACAGTGCTCACACTTCTAGTCTCCCAGTCATATGCAACCAGGGTAGACCCTGCTTAGCTAAGGGGACAAGTCATGCTTGCTACCACAAGACCAACTCTAAATAAATACATAGAAACAGAAATAGAAACCAGAGAACTATGACCTAAAAAGATGCAGTATATGTATTGATTGGGATCTGCATATTTTTAAAAAATACAAATAGCATTCACACAGATTCCCAGTCTGGAGCAGGAGGTTTTAACCTTTTGCACCTGCTATGTGTCCAAGCCAGATTGCTCTCTCCCATCATAGCTCTTATTTGCTATTTGCCCAGGGAAGCAAGTAGCAGCTGTGGGAGATCCAGATGGGGAGCACAGCAGAGGCAAGGGCTGAAGCCAGTTCCCCAGCTGTAATCCCACTTGGAGTCCAATCCCAATTGGAGTCCTGCATGGCTGCTATTTATACTTTTGAAAAGAATATGCAGGCCCCAATCATTTGTTTATTCTTCACTGTATATTATTTTGAGCTTTTAAGATTGTAAGTTGCTTTGGGCTGCAATTTGTGGGGAAAGAAGAGCCAAAATAAAATAGAAAAATAGAAAATAGAAAAGTAAAGCAAAATAAAATAAATAAATAGAAATAGAAACCAGATAACTATGACCTAAACAGATGATAGTCGCTCAGTTCATATAATGTATATAAAAACACTGGCAATAGGGAAAAAAGCAAAGGGGGTGATATGATGGATCTCCCTAGGTAGTGAATTCAAGAGGATGGGAGCCACTACAGAAAAGGATCTGCTTTGTAATTTGACTGATCCTACATTCAAGAAAGATAGTGTGGCTTCTCCCTTTGATCTGGAGCTGGAGTAAGTGGTGAGGAAGTGATGTACTGAGTCAATAATATTTTTCTTGACAGTGGTAGATTTTTAGGATTGGCACCTTGATTGCTTTATTTCCCCAAACCTCTTCTATTTGTTTATATTAAGGTGAATGACTTTTGCATTAATATTAAAGACTGTTGCTTAACAGCCATGTTGGCTAATCTTTTTTCTTAACAAATACAGGTGAAACTCAGAAAATTAGAATATCGTGCAAAAGTCCATTAATTTCAGTAATACAAATTAAAAGGTGAAACTGATATATGAGACAGACACATTACATGCAAAGCGAGATAAGTCAAGCCTTAATTTGTTATAATTGTGATGATCATGGCATACAGCTCATGAAAACCCCAAATCCACAATCTCAGAAAACTAGAATATTACATGGAACCAATAAGACAAGGATTGAAGAATAGAACAATATCGGACCTCTGAAAAGTATACAGTGTACTGTGCTTGATTGGCCAGCAAACTCGCCTGACCTGACCCCATAGAGAATCTATGGGGCATTGCCAAGAGAAGGATGAGAGACATGAGACCAAACAATGCAGAATTGCTGAAGGCCACTAATGAAGCATCCTGGTCTTCCATAATACCTCATCAGTGCCACAGGCTGATAGCATCCATGCCACGCCGCATTGAGGCAGTAATTGCTGCAAAAGGGGCCCAAACCAAGTACTGAATACATATGCATGCTTATACTTTTCAGAGGTCCGATATTGTTCTATTCTTCAATCCTTGTCTTCTTGGTTCCATGTAATATTCTAATTTTCTGAGATTGTGGATTTGGGGTTTTCATGAGCTGTACGCCATGATCATCACAATTATAACAAATTAAGGCTTGACTTATCTTGCTTTGCATGTAATGCGTCTGTCTCATATATCAGTTTCACCTTTTAATTTGCATTACTGAAATTAATGGACTTTTGCATGATATTCTAATTTTCCGAGTTTCACCTGTATGGCTATTGTGTACTGACTCCAATCATAGCACTCTAGCTATAGTAGGCAATGTTTAGGCTTTCTGATGAATTCTGAAAAGGATAGGATTTAGAACCCTTAACACACTTTGATGTCCTGTTATTGGAAATTGCTAAAGCAAATGGCTTTCAAATTACTTACTGGGGAACCTGGGGATTCCTTGGAAACTTAATAGGGTTTTCTTAGAAAGAAGATCAATAATGCCTGCCACTGTCAATATACCCTTGCAGTGCATAGCTGTAGGGTAGTGATAAGTGTATTATATGGTGTATTTTCATGTTACACAAAACACAGCTGAGGTCTAGCAGTCCGACCGGTCAATACCTTGAGTGAGTTGAGTATACACTCTAGAACATATGCAGGAATCCTCTGTAGATGGTCTCCAAAATTAATGGGTTTACATACACATGAGATACTGTAAAAATGGGTCTATGTACTAGGTTTACAGGCCAAAGTCACAAGTCCTCTTCCTCAAAAGGATTTTTCGTTTTCGTTTAACTGGTGTCTCCAACATGGCTGACATATAAAGAAAAAACAAACACAACAAATGTTCTTAAAATATAATGGCTGACATCTTGAGTAAGGAAGCACCAATGCAGTGAGAGGATCGAACAACAGGGTTTCCCGACTGTACACTGGGGAAGGGGTGATTTTTTATTAACTCCTCTTCCACAGACTATCCATGCACAGCCTTCATGGACATATTTTGGGTGGCAAAGAGGGCTTCCTGGGTTAGACAAGGTTATCAAAAATCACTCAGTGCACCTGTGAAGTTAGCCTAGAAAGTGAGGTTTTTCTGTCCCAGTGCTTCCACAGCCATCATGTTTTTGCAGTTTAATTTTAATTATATTCAAGACCCTTGACTTTACTGACAATCTTGGCTCCTAACTGAAATCTGAAATGGCATTCCTTGTGTTGAAGGTCTCAAGTTCATTCCTTGTCACCTTGTCAAAGAACCTTAGGTACCAGGGTTGCAAAACTCTTGAAGTGCCATGGCTAATCGGAGAAGCCTGTTCTGGCCTAGATGGACCAATGACACATTGATTTGTGTACTCAGTAGCTTACAAAGGCAATAAATAATTGAAAAGGGAAGATTTTGTAAGACAAAGGCTTGCCTGATAGGCAAGCACGGGTACACTAAAATCATTAAGATTCTGTGAATTTGAACCCATTGATTTAATGTTATAAAATGGATGAAACAAACTTCTGTTGTAAGCAGGGGGTGGGTAAGGAATCAAATAATCTAGAACGGAAAAAATATCAACAACAAAGATAATTAAATGTTTTCAAAATGGATAAGTGTAATTTAAATGCTAATTTTTCCTCCAACAGAGCTGTTCTGTGCAATGACCCAGAGATGACACTCACACCGGTAAACTTCCCAGGGGATACGTTTAAACTCCGAATAGAAAAGACTGCAATTCGAAGAGTGCCAGGGGAATCTTTCCATTCCCTTCGCAACCTGGAATTCCTCTGGATGCCCTATAACTCTTTGGCCAGTCTCAGTGTGACTAACTTCAGGGGCCTTCGTCGGTTGCAAGAGCTGAGACTGGATGGGAATGATCTGACCTCGTTCCCATGGGAAGCCGTTCTGAGCATGCCCCAGCTGAGGTTGCTGGATCTGCACAACAATGGACTTGCTTCCATACCAGCTGAAGCTGCTCAGTACATCAAGAATGTCACTTACCTAGATCTATCAAGCAATAAACTGGCGACGCTTCCTCAAGAACTTACTGCAGTCTGGTCTAATCTACAGGCAGTTCCATATTTCCCCAATGACAATTCCAAGATCATCTTAGGTAAGAAATGTAACTCTACAACTGGCAAAGTTAAACAGAGTGTACTCAAAAGATTGCCATTGCTCATTGTCTCCCAAATGTCTGATTGCTGAGGCACCTTATTCTGGAAATAAAATGGGATACCCTTAAACCCACAAAGGTTTACTTTTGGAGCTTGTAAAAAGGACTAACCCACCCCCCGAGAAGTCCACCTGTTGTGTTTCTATGTGAGTTGTTGTGAGCACGCCTCCTCTGAGGGCAATGTTTTGTGCGATGTCTGCCTCGGGAGTGATGAAGTGATCCCACAGCAATCATCCCCAATGTGGTGTTGCGGTGGAATTACCCACGCCAGGGGAGGCTGATTGGAGAGAGGCAAAGCCACAGCAATGAGTCATGCAGAGATGTAGCCAGAAGCCTTCGTTGGGGTGTGTAGCTCCTCCTCTGGGTGTGTATTTTAGGTTTACGTGAGTCTTTCATTATTTCATTTCTGTCTTGTCACATCAACTTGGAATTATTGCCATAAATGCTGCATGCAAAGCCTTCCTTCCTGCCTGCCAGCCTTCCTTCCTTCCTCTCTCTCTCTCTCCCCCACCCCTCCCCCCTCCCCCCTCCATTCCTTGATACTTATGGGATGGGATGCTAAAATTGTGGCGGGGAAGGTGGAGGAGCCCTTAGTATACAAGTCTCTACCAAGTTTAGCTTCACCTACGGGTCTGTTCCAACATAGTACTGTATAAATCCTACACACACACACACAGACTGTGGAAAAGACATTGATAAGCCCACGAGAGCCCTTTAGGCATAAAAACCAGGAAAGTTCTTGTGAATCATCTCCAGACTGTGCCATGAACCATGACTTCTTATGCTTCTTTAACAGCACTGAAAAATTGGAGAATAAAGTCTGTGTTCTTGTTAACTTTGCCTTTTTAAATGTCTGTTACCAAAAGGTAGGGGTGGGGGGAATCCCCTGCAGCAATAACACTCTTTCTCTTTGTTCTCACTATGCTTATGTGAGGCAGAGGCCAGAAAAGGAAACCCCCCCCCCAAAAAAATCCCCCAGACTAAGAATCCCCCAGGAAACGTGTATCCTGAGATGAAGGGTAGGTGGCACTGAGCAGCAGTGAGGCACATTTCATTCACTAATCAAACATCTCTGACCAGTGAAATATGTGTGTCTGCTCCAATATCCACACTGTGATCAAGATATCACTCCCAGAGGTCTGATCTAGTCTGGCATCAAACCTAGCCTAATTCCAGAAGGTAGTCAGGGATTTGTTCTTTGCTTTCATGCCCTCCATTCTGGACTGCCACAAAACAAATAGACCAGCGAGGCCTAATAATTTATTGGGTGCAAGAAGTTCTGCCCATCCTCCCGCAGGGCTTCCAGCCCCAAGAGATAGAACCCAGTCCCCCTCAGAGAGGTTCCTGATATTTAGACTCCCCTCAACCCTCCTCTGCTCATTTTCCTGGCCGGATTTCAAAAGCGTGCTCACCTTGGCATCAGCGTATCTTTTGAGTCCTGACATTATCCCAGCTACAAGGTAAGCAAGTTTAAGCCACTGTTAGTGAGGCTGCTGCACTTGGCCGGAAAGCTCCTTCAGCTAGTGTGCATAGATTGAAAGGCAGCTGTGACCCTTGGGGTATGGCAAGAGACTGATTGGCAGGGCCAAGTGCATGGAGGGGCAGCCAGCCAGCTAGCTAAAAAGAGATCCCGCCTGGGGACATAGCATGTGTGGATCTGGATAGATGCCTGAGTCAACACAGCAGTGCAGAGCTGGGGGACCAGATTGCCCTCTCCAGCCAGGCACATAGCCACAGAGAGACATGGTGGAGTTGGAGAGGTCCAGGGGGGAAACCCTTAAATAGAGCTAAAGGGCCCAAGTTATGCTCCCTGTCACTTTCTAAAAACAGTGGCTGACATGATGCACAGCCTTCTGTCTCTGTAATGCTCCACCCTGGGGCTGCTGCAGATTTGTAAGTAGTCCTGATGCTGTTGAGAACAAGGGGTTGCACAAGCAGTGCTATGGCAGTTTTCTCCATTGCAGTGGATGGGGAGGAAATGCAGTGGTGGGGGGTAATGCAGTAGGTAGCACTGTTTTTACAGTCATTCACTCTAAACAGCGCCAGGGTTGCTTACAAGTCTGCAGCAGCCCCAAGGTGTCGTGTCACGGAGATAGTAGACTGCGCATTCTGTCTGCCAGTAACTAAGAGAGGGGACATCACAAAAGATAGAGGGTCACCCCCCTGTAATTCAAGCACTGATGACATGAATGCATGTTGGCTTCTTCACACAAAGGCTAGCAGATGTTCTTTGCTCTCATGCTCTCCATTATGGACCACCACAAAAGAAAGAGTCCAGTTCGGCCCCAGTATGTCATGAATCACAGAAATTCTGCCTCTACCACAGCAGGGCCTCTAGTCCAAAGAGCCAGGATTCAGACCTCTTATGCATTGGCTGAAACAAGACAGAGACATAAAACATGCCTCAGGGCTGAATTTTAACAGGACAATTAGTAATGGTCAATGGTGGATGTGGGGCTCTTGCCAATCTTCCTTAATTAGGCAATGCACTCATATTCTCAGGGTCTGTTTGTTTGGAGAAGGAAGTTTTTTAAAAAGGCTGAAAAAGCATGGTCTCTTTGGTGGCTGGTGCCTTTAAGACCCCATCCACTGCAAGACCCACCCACCCTGCCAAGCCTACCATACCCTCCCTACCACACGCACCCAAAATTCTTCCTATCTGCTTCACCCCAGGAAGGATCTCTTATTAGCCATGATAGCTGAATCGTATCTCCATGTTCAGAGAGACAGTATGCCTCTGATGTTTGGGGAAACAACAGGGAGAACCTTTGCCCTCCTCTCCTGCTTGTAGATTTTCCAGAGGGATTTGACTATCCACTGTTGGAAACGGTGCTGTACTAGATGGAGAAAAGTAATTTGTCCAAGACCACAATTGGAGAGATGGCTCTGAGTCCCGCACATCAACACCCCAATAATTTCCCCTTGCACGAATTCCCCCCAAAATCATTTTCTTCGCAGTTCCCCTCAAATTATTTTCAGTTTGTTAACTCTCCTTAAAATCAAATTCTTTAATGTTGTCTTGTTCCAAAAATGCTTTTTCTCCTGATTAATTTCCCCTTCCAAAAGGTTATTATTTCCACACATCAATTTCCCCCTCTACTTTCTCCCTCCCAGAAGAATCCTCCACTTTTCTCACTCATCATCCAGCTCTTTCTCCTTTTCATACTCAACCCAGCACCCAAATCCTTTCCCCATCTGGCTCTCTTTGGTTAGCTGTGCTTTCAGCTTGAAGAGGAAGAAGGCTCTGATATTCTTTTAAAAATTGGTAGCTGGTTACTAATATCAGAATGAGCCAGCCTGCTTCCACCACTCACTCCTTCTCCATCATCCATGCTCAACAGCTCACAGTGCAAAAATATTATCTGCAGGTGTATGGTGGGGAATACACTGTGAACCATTTGGGGGGCACTTGCGCTGTTGCCAGTGGCACCAGTCACATTGCTGCAAATGACCTGATTTATTGCAGGCATGCACACTGATGTCCTATGATTTTTTTGCCCTGCTTTTACTTGCAAAATGATTTAATTTGAGGTTTGTGGTTTTTTGCCCTTAAGATGGCAGTTTGACATGCTGTGTGCACAATATACAGAACAGCAACTGGGTATGGATTCATTTAGTCCAGTGAGTTGCCCTAAAATAGGTTAGCCAGCATCTCCAAAGAGGAGAAAGTACAGCTTATTTATTCATGAATGGGACCATATAATCCAGATGAAGTTTTACTAAGGCTGAATGGAGCAGTACTATCATTTCTTGAGTCATTGAGAAGATGCTCCCATGAAAACAATTGGATGCTTTCTCCCTGTAGTCTCCTTCCCCAGCTGTTTTCCTCTCAGCTGGGATCCCATATGTTTATTTGCCATATGTATGCATTTAATGTTGTGAGCCCCTTGAGGACAGAAGTGTTTGCATTTGGAAAAACTGTAAGGATAGAGTGGGATAGATATCGAATAAACAAAGTAAATGAAGCATCTGGGGGAGGCCATTGCTGGAGGAAGGCAGCACGTGGGTGGAGGGAAGGATTAAGCACTTCCTGGCTGCTGCTTCTCCAATGAGAATTGCCCCTTCCTCTGTTTGACAGCAGGCCAGGCCCCAGACCTCAGCCGCTATATTTGCCCAGATGGCTCCTTCGAGACTGTGCAATGAAAATCTCAGGCAATGCTGATGTGAATTTTTCCAGATTGTCAAAGTGGCAAATTGACACTTCCCTTTCTTATCCTGATCAGAGCTCCTTTCTGTCCTTGATTTTGTCAGTGTTTCCAGATATGTCATCATGCTTTACCTGCTTCATAAAGACTGAAACAAAAGAGGTCCTGAAATATTCAGTTTTCTTTATACTATCTGTCACTGTCTTTCTTTCACAGCGGAGCAGCTGCTTCTCACAGACTTCTTAAAAACCCCTCTTTTCTAGCATCTTTGACTAGTCTTTGCTTTTCAGAGAGACAGCATAAGGTTTTTGTGTGTAGATCACCTTAGAGCAGAGCTGCTCAACTTTGGCCCTCCTGCAGATGTTGGCCTACAGCTCCCATAATCCCTGGCTATTGGCCACTGGGGCTGGGGATTATGGGAGTTATAGGCCAACTTTGGCCCTCCAAAAACAGCTGGAGGGCCAATGTTGAATAGCCCTGCCTTAGAGTACGTTTGCTCAAAAGGATGCAGCAGATGATAAATAAGCAGTGAGCCTTGCTCGAAGGGCCAGTGTATTCATCCCTCGGGTCACCTTTCATAGCACTGGCACAAATCGTTCTCCAGGCCATGAGCTCATGGGGATGCTGGTATGTAGCAATATTCCTACAGAGCATGCTGCTGCAAGGTTGGGACCTGAGTCATTTCTATGGCTTTGTGTTGCTCCTTCTACTGCAATGACTTTGTCAGGCTTTGCTCTTCCATCTCTAAATGGCAGGGGTGTGCTCAGTATCCCATGTGATGTATTAGACTGGAGGGACTGGATGAAACCAGAATGACGCAATGAAGCAGAGAGGAAAGGTCTAGATGGGGGCAAATTACAGGCATAGTTCCTGCTTGATCTGGAAGAGTTCCAGGAGTCCACGCCTGTGGAAGAGAGAGTTGGAGCAAGTGTGTATGGCCTTTAGGAAGGTATAAAGAGAATTCAGAAGGAGATGCAAATGAATTGTGCCATGGTCAATGAGGAGGTAAACCTCTGCTGTTTTTCTAGGGCAGTTGGAGGTTGTGCAGGGGGCCATGTGTGCTGTAGACTCAGTGCTTCTCCTGAAGCTATGGGACTTGGGGGAAGAACTAACAAAAGACTAGATGGGCCACAGGGCTATCACATCTTACAATGACACATCACAGTGTAAGATGAAGTGGTGATATTAGTTGTCCTTTTCCTGGATTATGAGCCTCTTCTGGATTGTCAATAAACAGAAACTGTGATATTAGTTGTTCTTTTGAGGGATTATATTTCTCTTTGGAATAGTCCGTAAAAATATACCTTTGGTTTGGTGACTAACCAGCCTCATGAGGTTTGAAAGCTTGTACAGAATATGTCCTTCAAAAGAAAAAGAAAAAACATAATATGAGGGCAATTTCACCAGTTCGGCAAAAGTGTCATGTTTTCCTCTCTACAACGCTATAGGGATATGCAGACCACTCTGTCCAGATACTTCACTTGTCTTGCAGAAACTCATTTGGCTTCACTTCAGTATTCACGGAAGTTTCTTCTTGAGAAGAAACCTGAAATTAGCTTTGAATTTGGCTGTGTGTGAAATTTTGGTGCTAACTGTGCCTCTTTTAACATTAAAAGTGCATGGCAGACTATGTACATGTAGGGGAAGAATGGCAGTTCAGTCCCCAAACAGAGGAGCAAAACCAGTTTGGTGAGAAAGCAGCCAAGCAAGAGGCCTGGAGACAGTTCTTTAGTATTGAAGAACTACAAGGATTTATTTAGAAGTTACAAAAGTATAGGGTAAGGCTGAAAGTGGGAGGGACTAAACAAACAGCCATCTCTGGAGAGACAAAATGGAGACTAACACTGGAAGAACAAAGAGGGGCGGAGTCCATCACTTTTATCCATGACCCTAACCCCGCCCCCACCCCCATGGTCACTGTTAGACATTGCAGCTGAGAGATGATGCTGCCAGGGTCCTAGCACCAACAGTACACTGGGGCTTGATAAAGCCCAGGTGCCAGGGAGCCATGGTACCTAGAAACTGAACCATGGTGCCTAGACTAGGATATTCAGAGGTCGAGTTATTTAATAAAAACTTTATTTGTCCCAGGCAGCCCTGGTTCTTTTCTAAGTATGTCACTTGTAGAGGGAATAAAGAGAAGCCCATTTGTCCTCCCCCTCCACAGTGGCCATCACTGAGTCTGGTTATTTTGTCAAGTGTCCATTGTCTGGCTCCTAAATTTTTGTGCTGGCCCTTAAATCCAAAGAAAACTTTGTCAAGGCCTGGTGTACCCACTTATTTACTCTTGGCCACTAGAGTTTCCACACACCAAAGACTGGGATGGTTGACTTAAACTTTCTATTCCATGACCCCAAGTCTCCCTAACTTCAGTCAGATTGAATTTTGAATTTTCAGTTATATTGTTGACCATCATTCGTTCTGGTGTTAGACCATTCTACATGACAGCAGAGGTATTGTTGCCATTCAACAAATCTGGTAGGTTCAGCTAAGAGACAGTGACTTTGCCAAGGCTGCACTGGAAACTTTATAGCTGAATGAAGTATTAATTGAACCTGGGATTTCCACATCAAAAGCACTAAAAATTATGTGGAGAAAATGGTTTTCCTGCTTTTTAAAAACCTCAGTGGATTTATTTCTCCTGGTAATGTTGCCACCTATTTCAGGCAGTGTCTTTCACAGTAGCTGACATGAAGAAATAAAACAGATAAAACTTTCCCAATCGCTTTATCTCCCAGTCAGGAAAAGCTTTACCTGCTTAATTTATTTGTGTCAGATACAGGCACTGAGCTAAAAAACAACAACCCAATGGCAGTTTTGTATGTGAAATTAGATAATGTGTAAAACTAATTCAGTTCTCATCTTTGCTCCTGTGTTTGTTCATATGATGCAAACATATAAATATAATGAATGCTATTTAGAGTTGTGCCACTCTTTGTGTGTGTTGGGGGGAGGTGGGGGCTTGTCCTTTAAATGACAAGAAAAATCTGTTGAATGACAGTATGTCAGGCTAAATATTGATGGCACAGGGACAGAAAAAATAGAATTCATTGGCAACCCCTGCTATCTAGTTCAGGTGTCATGTAAAAGGGCAAACAGTGACTTCTTATCTACATCTAAAAATCCAGTTTTCAACATATGCCTCTACTTGTTCAACATATTGGTGATGTCACGATCAACAGTCCCATTTCTCTTCCCAGGTCTACAGGACAATCCTTGGACATGTGACTGCAGTCTCTATGAAATGGTTCACTTTCTCAATTTTCAGTCCCCCAACATCGCCTTCATTGAACCAAGACTGAAATGCTTCAACCCTCGGAGTCTGGCTGGAGTCCTCTTCAGTCAAGTTGAACTAAGAAAGTGCCAGAGCCCTGTTGTGCACACATCTGTAGCCAAAGTGAAGACCATACTGGGAAGCACAGTGCTCCTGCGCTGTGGTACCACTGGGGTACCTATTCCTGAGCTAAGCTGGAGGAGGGCTGATGGAAATCCACTCAATGGAACAGGCAGGTTCTCCTTCACTCTTGTATGCATTGTATTTGAGGATTTGTAAGGAATAAAGCAATCATACATCTTGCACTGCTAAACCATTCAAAGCTGTTTCTGAGGCTATGTTTTAAAGCTATGATATAATTGATATGAACTACTACTGAGTCTGCAAAGCCAGATCACATTTACACCAAAAGAAAGAACCACCAGTATGAACTCTTATAAAGCTGGGCAAGGTATTCCAAGGAACAATCCAAAAGAGCAAGGTGTTGGAGCATCTGGTGGGCCACTGTGTGAGGCAGGATGCCGGACTAGATGGACCTTGGGCCTGATCCATCAGAGCTGTTCTTATGTTTTTATCTTCCAGGAGAAACATTCGGGGCTTTCAGTTTAGAAAAAAGAAGACAGAGGGGGAATGTGTTTATAAAATTGTGAATGGTGTGGAGTGAGTTGACAGCCAGAGATGTTTATCCCTCACTCATATTATTGAAACTGACTGTCGGTGACTTACATACTGAGCAGCATCCAGTGGGCATTTCAAGCACCGCAGGAAGTGCTGGGTGCTCCTAACACAGTATGCACATAGTAGCACAATAGTGCTCTTATGCAAATGCAGGAAATTGCACAAACAGAGTTGCGTGATGGTACACCCGTTGTAACTAATGTGTTAGGAGCCTGCAACTGTTGTTATTATTATTATTTATTCGATTTCTATACTGCCCTTCCAAAAATGGCTCAGGGCTGTTTACATAGAGAAATAACAAATAAATAAGATGGATCCCTGTCCCCAAAGGGCCCACAATCTAAAAGAAACACAAGTAGACACCAGCAACAGTCGCAGGAGGTACTGTGCTGGGAGTGGACAGAGCCAGTTACTCTCCCCCTGCTAAATAAAGAGAATCACCACTTTGAAAAGGTGCCTCTTTGCTCAGTTAGCAGGGGTTCCCATGGTGTCCAAAACACACACGGGATGCAGTGCAGTATGCAAGTCAGTAGGTTTATTTTTACATTTCTTGCGTTTCTTCCCACAATGGATGCATGTTTGGGAGGCTTTAAAAAAGATTCTACACATTCATCGAGAATAGGACTATCAATAATTTTTAGTCAGGATAGCTAATTGCCTATCTACAACCTTCTGTGGCTGGGCAAGGTGATTGAGAGGGTGGTGGCCTCCCAGCTCCGGACAGTCTTGGAGGAAACTGATTATCTTGACCCATTTCAAACTGGCTTTTGGGCTGGCTATGGGGTGGAGACTGCCTTGGTTGGCCTGATGGATAATCTCCAATTGGGAATGGACAGAGGAAGTGTGACTCTGTCAGTCCTTTTGGACCTCTTAGCGGCTTTGAATACTATCAACCATAGTATCCTTCTGGAGCATCTGTGGGAGTTGGGAGTTGGAGGCACTGCTTTGCGGTGGTTTCGGTCCTACCTCTCAGGCAGGTTCCAGATGGTGTCCATTGGAGACTGTTATTCTTCAAAATCTGAACTTTTGTATGGTGTGCCTCAGGGCTCCGTATTATCTCCGATGTTGTTTAACATCTACATGAAACCGCTGGGAGAGATCATCAGGAGATTTGGTGCAGGGTGCTATCAGTATGTTGATGACACCCAAATCTATTTCTCTATGCCAGCATCATCGGGAGAGGGTATAACCTCCCTAAATGCCTTCCTGGAGTCGGTGATGGGCTGGATGAGAGATAACAAACTGAGACTGAATCCAGATAAGACAGAGGTACTCATTGTGTGGGGTTGGAACTCAAGAGACGATTTTGATCTGCCTGTTCTGGATGAGGTCACACTTCCCCAAAGGAATAGGTATGCAGTCTAGGGCTGCTTCTGGATCCAAGCCTCTCCCTGGTCTCCCAGGTTGAGGCAGTGGCCAGAAGTGCCTTCTATCAACTTCGGCTGATACGCCTGCTGCGTCCGTTTCTTGAGATGAATGACCTCAAAAGAGTGGTACATCTGCTGGTAACCTCCAGACTGAATTACTGCAATGTGCTCTATGTGGGGCTGCCCTTGTATGTAGTCTGGAAACTACAGTTGGTCCAGAATGCAGCAGCCAGGTTGGTCTCTGGGTCATCTCGGAGAGACCATATAACTCCTGTATTGAAGGAGCTACACTGGCTGCCGATATGTTTCCGGGCAGAATACAAAGTGTTGGTTATAACCTATAAAGCCCTAAACAGCTTGGGCCCTGGGTATTTAAGAGAACATCTTCTACATCATGAACCCCACCACCCACTGAGATCATCTGGAGAGGTCCATCTGAATTTGCCACTGGCTCGTCTGGTGGCCACTCAGGGATGTGGCTTCTCTATTGCTGCCCCTAGGCTTTGGAATGTGCTCCCTAGTGAAATAAGAGCCTCCCCATCTCTGACAGCTTTAAAAAAGTCTTTAAAGATGCATCTGTTCACTCAGGCTTTAAATTAATATTGTTTCAATAGTTTTAATGCGGTTTTAAAATATTGTTTTTAAAATTTTAAATTGTTGTAATGTTTTTAACCTTTTGGTTTTTTAAACTAATTTTTACTTTCTGTTTTTATTTTGTTGTAAACTGCCCAGAGACATAAGTTTTGGGTGGTATAAAAATATGTTTTTAATAATAATAATAATAATAATAATAATAATAACAACAACAACTACTACTACTACTACTACTACTACTACTACTACAACTACAACTAACTAACTAACTAACTAACTAACTAACTAACTAACTAACTAACTAAAATGGAAACATCGGGTACAGAGGATAATTCTGAAGACCAGATGCTGGGGAGGACTATGAACTTCACCTTGAATTCTGTCGTTGTAAGCAACCTTGAGAAATTACGAATAAAAAGGAAGGGTAGAAATATAGGATTACATACCTACATCATGCTTGTGAATACACAGAGGCATCTGGCAAGCTATTATTAGATAACAGGATGTTGAGCTAGATGGCCGGCTCTTGGTCTGATCAAGGGAGGCAATGTTTTTAACTGGAGTGATACTCCCAGCATCACATGACTTTAAACATGACTTGGAGCAACACTGTTCTGCCACTCCTGCAGTTGCTCTCGTGCCCATTTGGGTAATATCTATAACTTCTGCTCAAATGTTTAGGGTGAACGAGATGGAATTTGGTTTAATGCAGAAAAGCAATTCTTATAATGTTCTAGTCTTAATGGTTGTAATTCTAAACATTGTATATCTATTCTGATGTGATATCCTCTGAAACTGATACACCTACCATTACCTAAATCAAATAATAACCTGCAAGAAAAAACAACAGCCTTGAACAGCTCATTATGCTGAATCCTGCCCCTGCATTTTTTTATTCTTTTTGTTTGTTTTTCTCTTTCAGTTCATCAAGAAATTTCCAGTGATGGCATGAGCTGGTCTATTTTAGGCTTGCCTGTTGTCTCTTACCTTGATTCTGGAGAATATATATGCAAAGCAAAAAACTTTCTTGGAGCAACAGAAGCTTTCATCTCCCTTATCATCACTGATTCTGAAAGCACAGATGACCCCAGTGCAAATTCAAAAGGAACATGGAACGGAAAGGTGAGCGGGATGGAAGCAGCAGCTTACAATGACAATTTGGTAGCGAGATACGTCATTACAACTTCAACGTCCCCTACCTTGGGTGCCAGACCAATCCGTGCCAATACAGAAGGGAACTTGGCACTTCGAGATGAAGCACTTAATTTGATCAACAATCCAAGAAATCTGTTAGCAAGTCCACCCACTGGCCAACAGGAACCGGAACGTGTGGTAAGGTCTGTCCGAGTAATAGGAGACACAGATCAAAGTGTATCATTAGCATGGAAAGCTCCCCAGGCCAAGAATACAACCGTGTTCAGCATTCTTTATGCTATCTTTGGAGAAAGGGACATGCGTAGAATCAACGTGGAACCAGGTAAGACCAAGATCACCATCAATGGTCTGATGCCGAAGACTAAATATATAGTGTGTGTGTGTGTAAAAGGGCTGATTCCTAGGAAGGAACAATGCATCATATTTTCCACGGATGAAGTTGCCAGTGCTGGCGGAACTCAAAAACTTATAAACGTGGTGGTCATCAGTGTGGCCTGTGTCATTGCTGTCCCTCTGACATTAGTGGTCTGCTGTGGGGCCTTGAAAAGGCGCTGCAAAAAATGTTTCACACGGAAACCCAAGGAAATTCAGGACTCCTATGTTACCTTTGAAAGCCTGTCTCCAGGAGCCAAAGCAAAAGGAATGGAAGGAGAATACCTGACAAGACACACACCTGATGAGTCTAACAGATTGCTCTCTGCAAGGTCCAGTGTGGATTTAGAAGCAATACCTAAGGCAGAAGGACAGCCGAATGAGTACTTTTGCTGATATTGGCTTGCTAATGACAAATATCCAGCAAATGAACTTGTTCTTGTATCCCTATATTTGTAATCACACCTCACATGATGTTGGAAACTCACGTCACAGTATTGGCAAAAGAACATGGGAAAACTCTGTACAGCTTTACTGAGACTTTTTCCACAATTCTGAATTCAGTGATGTACACTATTTGATCTACAGTGGATTTTTACACTTTGTGCAATCACTACATAGAAGTATGAGGGTATGAGAGAAGGCAGTTAGAGGAGGGAATTGTAGGGCATTGGGATTGAGCAAACACTAGTTGGATTCCAACACTCCATGAAGGAAGTACTTGTGTAACTAAAGACTGTAAGGAGTGGAGGCTGGGTGAGACCATCTAGAAAGGAACAGATGAGTCTGAGAGAGAATTTGAGAGAGAGACTGTAAGGTAGATAAAGACTGTAACCCTCTGTTATGTCCTTGTGGAGTTGTGGTCCCTAAAGGTATATGTGGGTGCTGTATACCCTCAGGAATTTGAGGAGTGGGGAGAGGTAAGCCTAGATGGGGTGAGTCATGGGAATGTCACAATTTTGACCCCTAAACACCATAAGAGATGGCTGTTCCTTTCAGTAAAATGAAGCCTGTTCAGTGAATATGTGTACACTATATAATGATGTTGGATGTATATTATGGTATATTGCTATCTATTCTCAGTCTTTAAATAATTTTAAAAAATTAAATAACTTAAAATGGGGTGTGTGCTAAATTATCTGTGGTCACACAGAGAAATGGCTAATAATACAAATAAAAATAAAGTGAAATTAAATTCCTGTCAAGATTCACAGTCATCAGGTACTTCTGTAGGGGAAGAATGGCAGTTCAGTCCCCAAATAGCAAAGCAAAACCAGTTTGGTGAGAAAGCAGCCAAGCAAGAGGTCTTGACACAGTTCTTTAGTATTGAAGAACTACAAGGATTTATTTAAAGAAAAGGTTACAAACAAATTTGAAAAAGCCTGCAGCTTAATTTCAGCTGTAGCTGAAATGAAGAGAGAGACCAAAACGAACAACCATCTCTGGAGAGACAAAGTGGTGACTAATACTGGAAGAACAACGAGGGGAGGAGTCCAGCAGTTTTATCCATGACCCTAACACACACACACCAGTGGTCACTATGAGACATTGCAGCTGAGAGCTGATGCTGCCAGGGTCCTAGCACCAACAGTACACTGGGGTTTGATAAAGCCCAGGTGCCAGGGAGCCTTGGCACCTAGAAATTGAACCATGGTGCCTAGACTAGGATATTCAGAGGTAGTTATTTAATTTTTCTGATCTGAAACCAAGGAGAGGCTTTTCTGTTGGAGGGGAGGATTGTATGGTTCACCATTCTGTACCCTCTCAGAGAGGGAAAGGAGAAGGAACTTCATCTCCTGCAGCAACACATCAGCTGTCTTGTTTAGAGGTTGCAGGTGCAATTCATCATTTTCTCTAGCAGCAGACATGTTTGTCTAGCAAGACAAGATCAGCTGCTGCTGGAGCAAGCTAATCAATTTCTTTTTTGAAAATGCAGCAACAATTGCTGAATGGAAGAAGCTGATGCAGGGTTTCTTAACCTTGGGCCCCCAGATGTTGTTGGACTACAACTCCCAGAATCCCCAGATATGGCCTTTGTGGCTGGGGATTCTGGGAGTTGTAGTCCAACTACATCTGGGGGCCCAAGGTTAAGAAACCCTGATATGACGCTGCAGCTGCTACTTCTTTCTCCCTATCTCTCCAAAATAACACAGTAGGGCAAGATGGATGAGGTTTTTATCTTTGTATAACATGAACTTTCCTTTTATTCATTGTAACCGATTGCTCAAGAGATGCAGCTACCTTCTCTTTCCCACCCCTCTTATCTCTTAAAAATAAAAATTCTAATTAAAAGAAGCCTATTCTGTTCTGCTGATGAGTCAGATTGCTAATCCTCTCCTCAAAACAAGAGGACTCCCACCATGCAGTGGTGACACTCTCAGAATTGAGCTAAGAGGTCTTTAAAGACAAAGTCAAATATTGGCCACAATGAAACAATATTAAAATATTTATTGAACTACATGGATATAAAACCTAATAGAACAGTAAAAGCCAAGCAAAACAAATTTGAATTTGAATACGAGGGATATTTATATACTGCTTTTCAACAAAAGTTCCCAAGTGGTCTACATAGATATAAATAAATAAAATGGTTCCCTGTCTCCAAAGGGCTCACAATCTAAAGAAACATAAGAGAGACCCCAGCAACAGCCTCTGGAGGGATGCTGTGCTGAGGATGGATAGGGCCAGTTGCTCTCCTCCTGCTAATAAAGAAAATTGCCACTTTAAAAAGATGTCTCTTGGCACTGTTAGCAGGGGACCCTGGCTTATTCAGGATGGGGAAGAGGTGAGATCAATGGGGGTTCTGAATTTTGGACCTGAAACAATATTGGCCTGATAATGCGATCCTAAATGCTCTGACTCAGGTGCAGCAAATATTGGACAGGTTATATTCAAAATGTGCCACACCTTGGCCCTAAATGTGCCAGGTGTTGAGAGTGTTGATGCATTTCCAAGATGATGGCAGGTATGTACAGTGTGCTGTGATTGCTACTGGCTGCCATTCTTTTGGAGATGCTTCCCCCACCGCATTTGTGTGCTTAGCATTTTTTTTTTTTAAATAGTAAGTATGTTGAATGGCTTTTTCAGGGTAGATGGAGCAAAGCTGGTATGTTGCACAGTTATGGAGCAAGTCCCATGAAAACGAATTCTAAAAAAGAGATTGAATTACAGCCACTTCAGTATAAGCAAGGCCAACATGTATACTATAAATGCTTAGACTATACTGTATAGCAATTATTTGCTTGTGTTTATATAGGCATAGATGTCAGACTGAACAACTTTTGACCATTTGTCCAGAAATTTGACTTTCTGCCAAATGCTGTGGAAGGCACATTTCGTTAAGAGAAAAGATAAACTGAAGTAACCTCATAAGCTTAGACTGAAACAAACCTGATGATAAATGCAAACTCACCATGTTTAAAGAACCAAGGTTGCAGTTCACATGCAATTTGGACTATGATTGCAGCACATCCAATCAACACATCTCGATCAGGCTGTATAGCAAAAGTGACGGTGGCGGGGAACATCAGGCCAACAGACAGGTTAGCGAATGGGCAGGTGGGTGGGGAGAGAAAGCGGTGGCGATTGCGGGGAGAGAAAGAGAAAGCGGCAGTGGCCAGTGGTGGGGTGGGGGGGAAGGGAGAAAGCGGTAGGAAGCCAGAAAAAGCGGCTGGCCAGGTGGCCGGCCAGAGAGTAAAAAAACTGGAGGGGGAAAGACAGAATAGGAGGGGGGAGGACTGAGAATAAGGAGCTGAGAACAAGGGAGGGGGCAAGAATGAGAGAGAACTAGAGGTGCAGATACTCTGCACCCAGACCAGCTAGTTCCTATTAAAATAGGAGGTATTCCTTACTTAATAAATAAATAAATATTGTGGTTACACACAGTAATGAAATCTAACTCAGTCTTCAGACCTCAAACAGTAAAATCTGTTCTTGAATTTGGAGATGAGAATTTCTACTGACCAATGCAACATTTCAGAACCTGAATGAGAAATATTTAATGTATTAACTTTAGATGTATATTGTAAATATATTTGAAATTATATGAATCAATTCTGAATGGAATTCTAATCACAAGACAGTAAGCATGTGGATGTTCCATATAGTTCATGTGTATGTTATCTACAAACAATATTAGTATATTTTGTAGCTCCCAGGGTTAACTAGTGCTGAAGACTATTTTTTAAAACAAAACAAAACTTGAGACTAGCATGATAGAGGGATTGTTTCTTGTGCCATGCACATTCATCCTGCTGTCATCTCTAGATATTCTGCTATTTTTCAATGTAGTCAACAGAAGATAAAGTGTCAGTGGCTGGAGGTGTGGTAAGCCTGTGAAGCACCTTCTGCTCCAGCCATAGCTGGATTGCAGAGCTTGGGCAGGCAGGTGCGTGATCTGCTTGGTCTTGCATCAGGACCTTGGACAGCACATTGAGGACGGGTCAAGCAAGCCGAGGGCTCAGGAGGGCTTAGGCCAGGGAGCAAATACCATATTTACCAGAACTGAAGACAATTCTGAATTTAAGATGACCCCCTTGAAAAGCCATGGTTCATTACAGATTATATCTGCATGTACTTGAAAGGAACAGGACTCTGAATTTAAGGCACCTCCTGTTTTCTAATATCAAAAAACTTGGGGAAAACGTACTCTTAGATTCGGGTAAATACAGTATCCCATAATGTTTTTGCAGCACAGGTGAGAACTCTACTAAGATATGAAATATTTCTTCAGGGAGGTTGTGTTCTAGGCCCCACACTCCTGGTCAAGATCAGTTAAAAGTGCTCTGCTTTTGAGGTATATATTCCAGTGAGGCTGCTACTGCCTTTGGCACTGGTGTGGTGGCAACTGGTGTGGTGGGAAGACTGCAACTGAAAGTGTTTCTGAGTAAAAGTGATTAGTAGCTGAGGATGTTGGCAGGAAACATTCTCAGGAGCAGGGGAATAGAAGAACCACAGTCCTTTGGAGTTCTCCCTTTCCTTCATCTCTCTTTCATCTCCAGTTCTTCTCTGCAAGAGGAATTGCCTCCATGGTTGCTTCTAAAGAGGTGGTTCAGGAAGAGGGTCTCTCCTTAGGATCTTTGATGTTCCAAGACCTTGTTCCTGATGCAAAGTGACTGAGTGTAATCAGTCTTGGGCTACGATAGGGGTATGTGAAACCCCTTTGAGAATGTTTTGCTAGTATTATCAAAACTCTTTTTGCTTCCCTTGTAGTTCTTCAGGTGAGGAGGGACTTGCACATTCATCTGAATTTTTCTTTAGTCAAAATCCAACAACTGCTTTGATTTTGATCAAGGTCCAAAATCACCACCCCCATGCTTGAAGAACCTACAACATATATCTGACCTGATATGATGATGGGACAAGAAGAACAAGTTCTGTCACAGTCTCAGTATGCAGCCTACTGAAATAGTAAATAAGATACAACCACTTTGACAGCATGCACTGGGGGGCTCTCACTTCTCCTTGGAGATTAATAGCTATTCTGTGCTTCCCTGTTTTTAACCATAGATTGTTTGGGAAGATGTCTTGGAAATGAAGACATCCCTCAAATGTCATCCTTGCATTGTATTACTTAATGCTTCATCTCTTGCTTGGCTCCTATCCTTTTCTATTGGTGCAAGCACCATCGATTTCATGAAACAGAATCTCTCCAATCCAGAGAAAGAGCTGAACTACACATTGCAGAGAATGATATGTAATTTGAGTTGGTAGAAATCCAGACTGTACCACATCAGACTGCAGGTATTCATTCTTATTTTTGAATACTCTCTCATCTAACAAAAATGCTTCGCAGGTAGTAAAAGGGGCACATCAAGGAAAAAGACTACACTAAACCATTCTTTCTGTGCTACCTAATAACATGCAGGGATATCTATATCTATATCTATATCCCCACTTGCTAGCTGAAGTGGTTCAATCTAGAATTCTGTCACCTCAGTCGACCATCTCATGTACATAATGCAACAAAATTTCATGCAATGAAGTTTCACTGAAATTAATAGGATAAATTAGTCCAATAAATTTTAAATAACTTGAACACAACTTACTTTCTCTGGAGTGGAACCAGTACTTCTACAAAAATTAACAAGATGATATCTTTTAGCCTGGTTTGTGACCTGGGAATTAGGGGTTACTCGCTTATAATAGGGGAAATGTTATTACCTCTACTGGCTACGGAGGATTGTTAGATACTATAATATTAGATCAAACTGCAAGATCTAGCCATGGCTATGATGAGATGTCTTTCCAATAAAGAGCTTTTGATTAATGAAACTGAATACGATATTTGGGATATTTGGGAGGTAAGGGAAAAGAAGCTGCAAAATGGTCATTTTAATTTTTTTACTCTGAAATTTCTTTCTTTACTTGAAAATTAAACCAAGATAGATGGTTTAGACATAGTTAAAAAGTAATTGAATAACAAAATAAATATATTTAATGTTAATAAGGAAGTGCTTAAATTGGAGTATTCTTTGTTAAACTGCATTGTGATAGTATAGTTTAAAGAGAGTTAGCATGGTGTAGTGGTTAGAGTGCTGGACTAGGACTGCGGAGACCCGAGTTCAAATCTCCATTCAGCCATGATACTTGCTGGGTGACTCTGGGCCAGTCACTTCTCTCTCAGCCTAACCTGCTTCACAGGGTTGTTGTGAGGAGAAACTTCAGTATGTAGTACACAGCTCTGGGCTCCTTGGAGGAAGAGCGGGATATAAAATGTAATAATAAGAATAAGAATAATTAATAAAAAGTAGCTGATGAGTTCAGTCCTTAAGCACCAAGAAAGGTAACCTTAATTTTCCTGCACCAGAGTAAAAGTTATGTGTCTAAGGGTGTGTTTTGTTAACCAGTAACCATTTACACAGCTGTAGTCCATGGCTAATACAGAAACTGTATCAGATGAAGTGATATTTGATTGGCTAGCTGGCATTGTGACATCATCACATTGATCTTTGATCGGCTGGGATCACATTGTGAGGAAGAAGAAATAAGTACAGTCAATTCCTAGTGAGGACAATGCTTCCTCTATCAGATTGCCCTCATTCTGAATGGGTATGAGGAGATAATTGCGCTGCTAATTATGTTGCCATAGCTTGGGGTGGCTTTCTGCCACCGTACAAGTTGGAGAAGGAAGGGGAGTGCAGCTGTTTCTGGGTGAAATTTGCCTCTGACCCCCCCCCCAGTTGTAGAAAGTGGGGGTCCATTTTTGTAGGCCACAAATAGGACTGCAAAGTCAGGGTTTCTGCTAATTTCAAAACTGCTTCCTAAGACTTAATTGGTAGATGAATGGAGATTTCAAATTACCTGAAGTTATCAGAAAACTGAAAGAGGGAAAATATATCATTAGAACTATGACTGAACCAAAACTACTTATCAGTTTTCATGTTCATTTTCATGAGCATCAAAAATCTCCTCCCTTTTGGTGATATTGCACTTGTTGCAAATATATTTAATTAATTAATTAATTAATTAATTAATGCTGGTCTTCTTGGCACCACTTTCTGCCTCCTTTACCTTCACAGTCCCTAGCAACATTTGTCCAGACTACCATTTGATGTTATTGGGTTCAATCCCATATGACTTTGTTAATGATTCAATAGCATTCAATAGCAGTGATGACAAATGAAGCCAAGGATTCTTTCTGAGGGCAAAGAAGGAAAATGGTACTGAGAAGTCATAGCAGTCTGGGGAATAAAAGGGCATTAAAAAACAAATAGCATTAAAATAACATGGATTTTAAAATGAATTTTGTATTTTTAAAAGCTATTTGTTCAGTTACGTTGGTGTGCCACTTTTGAAGCAAATACCAAAATCAGAAAACTTTTGGCACAGCCGTATTTGGAATATAATTGGATGCTTATTTTCAATATAATTTTAGTATACACATCAATCTCATAATTTATTGCTCCTCTAATCTAAATGCAAAAAATTGATGTTCTGCACATGGGCACCAGAGGGCAGAAATTATTTTTATGTGGGACACAAAACTATTTTGTGAATGTCTTGTACAATGTCCTGCTACTAGGACTACTCTAAGTTTTTAGCAGTATTCTTACAGTAATGCTATCAAGACTATTACTGCTTACTGCGTTGAGTAATTCTAAGGACTGGTGCTATTATAGATGTACAGTATATGTAAAAAAATCATACCTTTTCATTGTAAGAGTCAGCAATATTAGAATACCTTGGGGCAGTACAGCTGCTGGTATCTCTGTGGTTGTGCCAAAGACTGTTCAGGTATAAGAAAAGTCCTCTGCTCTTGTGAGTATCTCTGCAGAACCAGATTTCAAGGACCCTCAGCAAATGACTCCCCATAGCCCCTTCTTGCCTGGTGGGCCCCAAGAGCGTTGCACCACCACCACCACCACCAGAAGGCTATGGGTATAGAGGTGATATCTAGGATCAACAGTGGGCCCTTCAGAGAGCCTTGGACCTAACGATGCTGACCCTTGCTATTTGACCCTGTACCTCAGATGTTATGGCTAGCAGTTTCTGAAACAACACACCCATTTGCCAAGGCAAACTCACAATGTTATCAAAAGAAAAAGTGTGTCAATAGCAACCACCACTGATACTGAACAGAACTCTGGCTCCCCAATTAGGATGCCACTTGCAGGCCCCTATGCACCAAGTAACAGGCAGCAGCATCCCAAATTCCTTGCCAATCTTATTTGACCCATCCTTCAGTCCAAAAATATAGCCCAGGAAAAAACAGTGTCCCTCCTTTGCTGGTTCCCTTAGTCCTGTTTTCATAGCCAAGTGATTAAGAAGACTGTAGTAGGACACAAGTTCAAGCCTTTCCCCTAAGTGAATTGCTCAAATCCAGCCTTAGCTTCAGCACAGTGCATGGCTACACAATGAGGCCATTCACATCATCCAAAACTGTCTTCTACCCGGGTTTGGGACCTGTGTGTACACCCAATCTTTGGTTATGTGGAAGCAAGGTAAGAGGAAAACCGGGGTAGAAGTGATTGTGTGGAAGCAAGGTGGGAGGAAGAGCTACCCAGGTTTTCCTCCTACTGTGCTTCCACACTATCACTTCTGTCCACTAGCATGGGTGGACAAGAGCCTTTCCTTAGCTCCTTCTACAACACATATCCTTCAGCACGTCATTTTGGCCTTCCGCTGGTGTAGTTGTGGTAGTGTAGTGATGCCATCATAGCTACAAAGCACAAAATGGCAATGCCATCATAGCATTGCAGTAGGCCTTGGAAGAGAATTCAGTAGTGTTTCTATCTTGTCCAGCTGGCATAACAGGAGGACTGGATTATTCATGTCATAAAACACCCAGCCACTAAATACCCTATTTTGGGAGCAACTGAGAACACAAACTAATGGGCTTTGCTATAATTAGCTAATAGCACTTAGCCTAAATATGCAATGAAGGGATGTTGGGGCCACTCTTTATAATACAAAATAAGCCCAGGAAAGTGTGTGTATCTGCCTTGTATATATCAATGCCAGTCTCATCAGAGAATGTAATTTAAAGGCGCAGCCTTTGCTGATTTGAAGGGTTACAAGATGAGATATTTACAAAGATGTGAATGCCTATTTGAGCAAAGGAGACTGGAAAAAAATGTTTGTAGATCTAATCTGTCCCTGGACATCTATAAATATAGTTCTATCCTGGTCTTCTAAGGTGATGGGTTAAGCAGGTTCAGGCTAATCTCTGCTTTCGGCCTGGCTTCATAGGGATGTTGCTAATTGCTTCTCCATTAGCATAGTGTGTCTGCTGGAAACTGTAATATCAGCTACTGACACTAGATGTCACCAGAAGAGTATTTTTCATTCTGAAATGTGTGAAGGTTATGTTGATATTTTTATGCAATAACACCTGTGGTATGCCTCTCCATCAAACAAGGCAAAAAATGACATGCAAGCAATTATGTTGAGGTTCTGATAGCAGGATAAAAGGCAGATGTGTCGAGCTCAACTCTATTTAATAACATCACCAGTTGCTGCATTGGTGCTGTAATGAACACACACATTAAGAATTTAATATATGAATATGCTGATGGGATACATTGCTGTTTGTCTAATGATTTAGGCACAAATCAATTTTAGGATGGGTTCATACATAATCGCAGGGCCCACTATTGTCTTGTGAGAGCATTTCAGCTGTTACTGGCTTGCAGACAGGAAAGGTTTGCATGGAGGTGCTTTTGGTGCCTGTAGGTGGTGTATGTATGATGGCTGAGATTTCTCTATGCTGCTTCATAGAGATGGTGATTTCATACACACTTCTAGGGTTGCCAACCCTACAGGACTGACCCGGACTCTCTAGGGATCACTATCATTCTCCAGGTGTCCATTGAAAGCTGTCCTGGAGATTGTAATGGTGTGACATGTGAAAAATATTGGGGAAACTAACTGGGGGAAAATCCCCAGGAAAAGCTTTAGTCAGAGTTGGGAATCCTACACATGGTCAAGCTGTAAGATGAAGAATGTACAAGACTAATAGGTATGACTAATCTTATCATTCCCGCTGAGGTTCACAGACCTCGTGTAGATGCATTATCCAGGTTACATTAATCATTTCAGGGCGGAGGATATTTTTGTCTTTGTTACACTAGACAGCTGTCTTGCATGAGATGATACAGCATAGCTGACGTAGCATCGCCGCGATGAGTCTGAGCTGGGAGACTCCTTGTTCAAATCTTACTTCAGCCCTGATCTCAGTAGATGACTGTATGTAAGCCAGTATTCTCGCCAGCTTCCCTCTGAGAGAACTCCAGGGTCAGAGATGCCACCAAAGTCCTCCAAGTTCAGGCTTGGGAAAGGGAAAGTAAACTTCCCCCTTTTCATTCAAAGGAGGAGTAAAGTTCCAAACAGCACTTTTAAGCCTGAGCTCAGAGAAGTTTGTCCCTCTCCACCAGCCCTCTACACTAGCCCTCCAACCCCCTCACTGTGCTCTTTGCTTACCCCGGAAGTAATGGGAAGTTGGGAGAGGGGCTATGGGAGTTGTAGACCTTAGCCATTGCCCCTCCCCACCTCTGTGCTGAAGTGAGTAAAGGCCATGTTTGGGGGGCTTGGACAGCTGCCATGGAGGGTGATTAGGGAGGCAGAAGACATTTGTCAAACCTTGTATTGGCTCAAAGTGATCCAACTTCTCTTAGTTTGGTTTGGAAGAAGTTGGATTGTCTCTGAGCCAATATGAGGTGAGTGGGGAAAGGTTTACCCATCTCTACCCCAGGTACTGTTGGAGGAAGTGGCTTATCTAGATCATTTTCAATCTAGTTTTCAGTCTAATGTAGGGGATGAAGATTGTCTTAATCCTCCTGGCTGAGAGCCTGCACTGCAAGAGGGGAAAACAGACGGTGACCCCATTGATTTTTGTAGGCTTCTTAACAGGTTCCGTATTTTCAGTACCATCATTCATAGTACCATTCTGGACCACCTGACTCAGTTGGGAGAGGAATGTATCCCTTTATCATGGTTCTTCTTCTTTTTGGAGATCCGATTCCAGAAGGTGGTGCTGGGGGACAATTGCTTTGCTCTGTAAGAAAAGTCTTAAGGGTTCTGCAAAATTCAATTTTGGCTCTCATGCTTTTTAACAGCGACATGAAAACAATGGAGGAGGTTGTTTGGGACGGGGGGTGACATGCCATCAGTGTATTGCTGACAACTGGCTTCATTTCTCCTTTTAATCTGATCCAGGTGAAGCAGCTGCTTCCCTGAACAGAAGCTTGAAAAAGAATACCACCACCTGCCTATTGACAGGGATGGCTTGGCACTGAGAACACATTTCACCTCTTCTGAAATATCTAGTGCTGATCAGAAATGTTTCCTCAGCCCCAGCAATTCATTCACAGGCTGCAAAGTGGGGAGGAAAGGTGAAAGAGAGTGAAAACTTAACAGCAGTTACAGTCCTTTCAGCAATTGGTGGCTGCCATGTTAAACCCATAAGTCTCCTTGGAGCAATGCTGTGTCATCATGGCATTGTTCTAAAGGGAGTTACATATTATTTTAAAATGGTGACCCCTGGGTGCTAGCAGGAAGTCTGTCACCACTGGGAGGCGCTCTACAGCTGCGAAATGCGTAGTGGTGGGGAGAAAGGGTGAGCCACTGTGGTTTGGGGATTTTTCACAATCCTTCACCCTGCAGTTTTGAACTGAAAAGTTTCTATGGAGAACTTTATTATTATTATTATCATTGTTTACACAGTCAGACAGGTGTTATTGACTGGTTTGTTTTATCCAGACATCGAGTCCTTCCCAAGGACCTGGGATGGTTGAATTTTATTATCAATGTTGTTGCTATTGTTGTTATAGATATCATCGCAGAATATAGGCTGTTCCCATTATTATTATTATTATTATTATTATTATTATTATTATTATTAGTAATTCGATTTCTATACCGCCCTTCCAAAAATGGCTCAGGGTGTTTTACACAGAGTAATAATAAATAAATAAGATGGATCCCTGTCCCCAAAAGAGCTTACAATCTAAAAGAAACATAAGATAGACGCCAGCAACAGTCACTGGAGGTACTGTGCTGGGGGTAGAGAGGGCCAGTTACTCTCCCCCTCCTAAATAAAAGAAAATCACCACGTTAAAAGGTGCCTTTTTGCCAAGTTAGCAGTTAGACTTTCAGATCAACCTTAGAAATACCTGCATTGTTTACCAGTTTGTTTACAGCTCCACTTCAGAATACAGTGTTTGACCTTTGCAACTTTACATCTAGGCCCTGAGTATCTCATTTCTCTGGTGGCTCTGGAGTTATGGAATAAGCTTTCCCAGGAAGATGGTGAAGCTATTCTCATGAGCAGCCTTACCCAGGCTAGGCAGTCCAGTTGGGATTAGGCTGCTCATATGGAGTGCTGGGATCACTCCCACCCCACCTAACCTTATTTTTTGCCTTGGCTTTTACTCAGTGCTAAGGGCACAAGCATGTCTTTAACCCCAGCACCAGGGTCGTGTGCCTGAACATACACTGAGCCGGATGGCAAGAGTGCCCAGCTGAGGGGGGATCCCTCTATGCACTGTGCTTCTGGCATGGTGCATTGAGGGATGCTGGAGAACTTACTCCTCCAGCTCCCTGCTCTGCTGCTTGCCATGGCACTGCTCGTGAGCTGCAGCAAGCAGCAGAGCAAACAGGGGAGGGAAATTGTGTGCAGGTTGCGTGTGCGTGTGTGTGTAATAGTGTATATAATATTATGTGTAATAACAACAATATGGATAAAAATAAGAATAACATATATGTAGTGTATTTCCTCCTTATTTATACACCAACAACCTCTCAAAAATATGTCCCTGAGGATCCCACAACCCTTAGGGACCCTTAGGAGCCTGCCTCCCCACCAGCCCTCCCCCCTCTAGCTTATTTGGTTGTGTGCACACCTTCTACGGGTGTTCTTCCCTGTTCTCTTTTCAGAGGCAGGTGAGAAATTCTTTGTTCCGCCAAGTGTTTGGGAATCAAGATGGAGATTTTTACAATTGCTTTTCTGTCATTTTAAATTATTCTGTAGTGTATTAATTGAACTTATTTTAAGATGGAGAGAGAGAGAGAGAGAGAGAGAGAGAGAGAGAGAGAGAGAGAGAACAGTATTGTTGAATGGTGATTTAGAAACAGTAGCTGACATCCGGCTAATGACATGCCCATGGAAGAGCATTTTCAATCATGCAAGGAAGGAGGGGCATTTTCAGTGATCCCCCTTTACCCCTGAGCTGCCTGTGCCTCCTGAAAACATGTCCCTAGGTTGTAGGATCCTCAGGGGCATATTTCTGGGAGGCAAAGGTGGCTTCAAAGAGAAGGGAGAATCACTGAAAATCACTTGTTAGGTGGAAAATGCTCTTCTGCTGGTGCATTGTTGATCTAGATGTTGACCAGTGCATAAATAAGTGGAAAATACACTACATAGATGCTATTCTTAATTTTATCTATGTTGTTGTTGTTGTTCATAATATAACACACACACACATACGCACACACCCTAGAATATTTTCCCTAAGTTGTAGATGGGAGCTGAGTATATGAGAATAGTGGCTTGTCATAGGCCACTATGACATGCAAGGCTATACAATATAAGCTCATGGCTAAGGTGACTTGACCCAGCTAAAGGTATGCTGATTTTTCCTTTAATATATTTTCACAGTTTCTAATGAATTAAAGCTAACTACTGCTTAGAGAGAGACTCATAGATACACTGGCACAACAATGTTTAATAAAATGCTTGCACATGTCTTTAGGGTCTGACCTCCTCTGGAGCAGCTACCCCTGCGTCAAGGAAGATTACTCTTAATAGGATTTGCTACTTGGGGGCTGTTGTCATGTCTGTTGCAAAACCTGCACAGTGTTTACTTACAGAAGAATATGGACCTCATGTGTCACACATTTCTTCTTTTTCTTCTTGCTTTTCATGGGACAAACTTTGTGATTTCATCTTGTGTCACTGGATGCTTCTGTTCCAATGATAAATTTGGAAGGTAAGAAATATTGACAATTTATTTGTATCACAGAAAAGTGCCTTTGAAGGTGTAGTGTATCTGGGCAATTATGTTATACTAAATTGTGTCAAATGGACAAATGGGGACAATGGGCACAACCTAGAAAAGGTTAGTCACAGAATTAATGGGACCTAGTTAGTCACAACTAACTGACTAACTAGTCACAACTCAATGCTGCAATTCTCTGCAGAATCAATTGGACGTTCACACCAATAGATAGCATGATACTTAATTTTGAGCAAACATGTTGGGCTGCATATTCTATCCCATGCCTTTCAATGTGACTTAGCGGCAACTAACTTATGCTGGCTTGTGCTGTCTCGCTCTCTTTCTCATGTGTGTGTGTGTGTGTGTGTGTGTGTATATGCTTTAAAATATTTCTTTACCACCCAAAACATGTGTCTCTGGGCAGTTTACAATTAAAATAATTTAAAACATCAAATCAATTAACAACTGCAATTATTTAAAACATTGGAAACATTTAAAACCAAAATTTAAAAATATTAAAACTATAAATCTAATTAAAAGCCTGGGTGAATAAATGTGTCTATTGTGCCTTTCTAAAAGTTGCCAGAGATGCGGAGGCTCTTACTTCAATATTTTTTATTTAAAATATTTATATACCACCCCAAACTCTCTCTCTCTCTCTCTCTCTCTCTATATATATATATATATATTCTTAAATCTATCTATCTATCTATCTATCTATCTATCTATCTATCTATCTATCTATCATTTTTAATATTGGGATATGAAATATGAGTTTCCTAACATATTTCCTAATGTGATGTCTGTTGCCCTTTAAATATGTGTTTGGTTTTTATGGGTGGGAAGATGCAAATAAATCAAATCCATTGCTATAGTGCCTGCAAAAAGAAAAGTTCAATTGTAATTATTTTATGGTCCAGGCCATATAAAGAGTTAGAATTGAATGGGCGTTCTTAGAGTCCATAAAAGCACTTGTTAACTTTGTCAATTTACTTTCTAGGAGTTTGCTGTGCATGTCTACATCTTTGAGAAGGATCCCGGAAGGCATTCCTCAAAATATTAAAAAGATTAGGATAGAAAACTCTCACCTAACAGAATTGCCCCGTGGGTCATTCTCTAATTCTAGTGCCTTGGAATATCTTTGGCTTAATTTTAATAACATCACAGTCATGCATTTAAAAAGCCTTGAGTACCTGAAGGATTTGACCGAGCTGAGATTGCAGGGAAACAAGATAAGTTCAATACCATGGACAGCATTTCAAGATACTCCAGCTTTAAAAATACTGGATCTAAAATACAACAAGCTCGATGTCCTTCCAGAACATGCTCTCCGCTACTTGCCTAACCTGACCTACTTAGACTTATCTTCAAATCAGCTTACTGTCATTTCCAAGGATGTTTTCTATAACTGGCCTGTGTATCAAAAAACCCAGCAGCCGGATAAGAAGGTAGAAGCTATTTCTAATGCAGTTTTGGCCTTGCACGATAACCCATGGATATGTGACTGCCGCCTCCGAGGGTTTGTCCAGTTTATCAAATCTGTTAGCCCACCCATAATTCTGATGAATTCCTATTTAACTTGTTCAAGTCCTAAATATAGGGCGGGAAAGTACTTCCATGAAGTGGAGCTGAGCACCTGCATGAAGCCATCGGTCTCTTCCTTTGAGTCCAATGTTACTGTATTTGTTGGACTAAATGCTACCTTGACCTGTATGGTGCAGGCCAATCCTTCCCCAGCAGTCTGGTGGACCTATATGCTAAAACACTTACGAGGATTTAATGGTAAGCATGACTCCATTGCAAGTAATTTAATTGCCAGCAATGGGCCATATCCTACAGTCACTCTATAGGTTGGTATCTAGTCTTTCTTTTGCCTCTGAACTTCTAATCTGAGGCTGATGTGTATACTACTTAACCTAATTTAATCCATTGAGTTCAGTGAGACTGAGCTGATTTAAGCCTAAATACTTCATCTTTTTTGTGGACTGGAGTGCCAGTTGTTGAATAGCAATTGCTGAATATTATGAGTGAAGTTTGAGCCACAATCATTGGATTTCTCTAAGGCCTACCAGGTTCTGCTATATTTTTTAAAAAAATCCCAGTGATTTAAGAGGGCAGGAGCAGATATTCTGATACCAATACCTTCCTTTTTGGTGATAATCTTCATGGGGGCACAGTGGGAAGCTGGAAATTGAGCATATTATAAGGGTATTCATACGCACAGCCTAACCTAGGCTTGGGCAGCCCAGCCTGGGTTAGGCTGCATTTGTGAAGCACTGGGATCCATGTGAATCCCGGCGCTGCCCACCTGATCCAGCTTTTTACCCCGGTCTTTAGCCAAAGTTAAGGGTCTGAGCACACTCTTAACCCTGGCACTGGGATTGTGTGTGTGCTCAGGCTGCTTGCACCCCAGGTGCACACAGAGACAGGCATCTAGAGTGCCCATTGCATGGGGGTATCCCCAATGCAGTTCTCTCATTGTGGTATACATGGAGGCCAGGAGAACGAGTCCTGGCCTCCACTGATCTGCGCTGCACAGAGCAGCATGGATCATCTGGGTGTGTGGCGCCATGTAGCAGATGATCATCTGGGGGAAGGTAGGTGAAACTCTGCCTCCCCTCCCCGCCTCATTCCCTGCCCTGTGTAATAACCTTTATAAATAGGTAGGTATGCCGAACCTCCTGCATTTTCTTCTGCCCCACATTTCTTATGGCTTGTTGAAAGCAGTTTTCTGGAACCTATAATGTATCTGTAAACCAGAACATAATCTCCTAGTTTTGAAACCAATCACTGGGGCACAACCAACTCTGGAACAGTCCCACTGATTTTAATTGGACTGCTCCAGGGTTTATGAGTTATCTGTCACAGCCAAAGATAATCATGTGTCATTTGCTTCCTTATTTTTTATTATGCCTTGAAGAGATTATTGCATGGATTCATATTTCCCTTCTTCCTAAAACCATTTAATTCCTCAGGATGCACTCACTGGATTTCAGTTTTTGTAAGCTTCCTCATATATCTGGTACCACTTGCTTGCTTAATGTGCAACACATGTCTTTGATTATCAGTTCTTGCCTGCATTGGTCATCATATAGCAGAGGGCCTAAACATGCTGCAATGAGCCCTAAAGCACAATCCACCACAAATTAATTATGACTAAGTCCAATTGAAATCAACGGGAGGTAAGCCAGTCACAATTAAACCTTTTTCCATTACTTTAAACAGGACATAGTCACAACTGCTTTTCTTGGATTGTAACCACTGCCTTTAAAATATATCCAATAACTCAGGCTTTTCATTTGCTCTCTCGTGACATATATTTACAGTCACTCACTGTATATTTTTTTCTATAAAAACCTAGTATTAAATGTATTCCAGAGTTATCAAACATTGTTAAGGCTGAGTTATAATTCTGACTACCCTTGCTGCTTTGTTTGTAATTTTCTTGAACAGGTTCCTGTGGGGCTTAAATTTTCCTGGCTAGCCTCTGTCCTGAAGTAAATTGTTCTGGACAGTTAAAAAAATTGCTTCAGCTAGTTTCTGAGTTATCAGAGGACAAAAATAAATAAATAATACCGTACACTTTCCCCATAGATCTTAATTGTAATTTTCTTGCAGCTCACCCAAACGGTTGAAGCTAGGACCATTAACCTTGATTTGATTCATAGACTTCACACAGGAGAAAGGAAGGTCTCAGGACTATAGTAAAAGAGTTCCATATTTTTGACATTATGGGGTCAGTTGCCAACCAGTATAAATTATTGCTGCTCTGTTGACTTAAAAATCCTAATTTACACTGGAGAAGAAAGGTTCTCTACTTTGAAACAGAGATACCACTGCCTAGCTATATCTAATCAATGCCTGTCGGATCACATCTAGGATTTCCATGAGCACTGAACAAAGCCATGTTCTTCATAACAATTCCTCTTTGGTCTGCTCTGAATATGGGATGTGCAAACACTAATTCCCATGATGACTGGACACCTTAGATGTACCTCATGTACACAGGAGAGTCTGAGGCTTCCCTGCAGCCTCTGCTGCTCTGGCAAATTAAAAAGAAACAAACCCAAAAGAGGTTGCACAGAAACTAAAGAGTCATGTTAAATCTAGTGGAATTTTAGAGGGATTATTCACATTTCTACAAAAGACACTTCTTCATGGTTTGGGTAGGGTAGGGTAGAAAGGGGAGGGGAGGAGAGAACTGAAATAATGGGATTATTATTTTCAGAAAGCTACTGGTACTGAAAATAGAATCTAACATGCTTGACTTTGGTCTCCTTTCCCCCCAGTGTCCACTACCCATATCAGTGAAAATATGACTAAGTCAGAACTGGTGATTCCTTCAGCTCACCTTGTGGATGAGGGTAATTATACTTGCACAGCTGCTAATTTCCTTGGCAACACCTCAACCATCATCATGCTGAAAGTTCAAACCCCCAGAATGGTGGCTTCTTCCTTCTCTTCCTCCATCTCAGAGGAGAATCCATATATTGATGTGAGGATCGCCAAGCAGACAGTGTATGGAATCACTCTGGAGTGGTATACAGTGACTGAAAATCCAGGGGAAACTTGGTATACCCTCCATTTTGGAAAGTATGATGACTCCAAGAAAGACATTATTTACATTGGCCCCGGCATCAACAGCTACTCAGTCAATGACCTGCTTCCTGTCACCAAGTACGAAGTGTGTGTTACTCTGAGGAACCAAATGCCACAAAAAGGACAATGCATTGTGTTTGTTACAGGAAGTGACATCAGTGAATTGGAGCAGAGAGAAAAGCTAATCCACATCATCATCATTGTGTGTGCCATGGTGTTGGCTGTTCCTGCTGGGATGTATGCATGTACCACTGAGACCAGGTTTAATTGCATGGAGAGATGTGCCGACCTTTGCCGTAAGAACAGGAAAGGACAAAATCTTAGAGGAGTCAATAAGGAGAGCACATTTGACAGCTTGCCGACTGGCAGCGAAGAAGGGCTGTGCCACCGAGACTCCAGTGAGGGCAAAAAAAAGCCAAAGGTTTCTGAGGACAAGGAGAAAGCCAACAAGCATGAACCTGAACACAGAAATAGCGCTGATCTGTATTAGCCAATTTCTGAGCACAATCCCATATTAGATAAGAGAAAGATGAATATAGGAAGACTGGCAGAAATATCCCAGCCATGCATTCAGTAGGTCTTTGTGTTACATCCATGTCAGCATGTGACAAGCACACAACTAGAACTTTGTTTTTCAAAGGCTGGGGCACCACCAGCAACCTACCGGCAGGCAGGGTTATTGATAAGCAAGGGAATAAGGCATGGTGTACACTGTTCCAATGGGAACAGCATGCCTCTTTCAGCTATCTAGCTGTGATTTATGAAGCAGGGAGTAGATGGATGGAATTGTATTGCTTATAGAACAACCACTCGAGTATGAACTATTAGTATATGCCCAGAAAACCTTTATAGGCATTCATCAGTAATTTAGATTGCCAGGCTGTTTTGCGATTCACCTCATCAGCAGAATGGGGAAATCACTAATTATTTTGCACAGAACTAGCTCATAAATGCTGCACACTGCAAGACAAACAGTGAAAGGAATTGAAATAAATAATGCACTTAAAATAGAAGTTATGTCTTTTCTGGTCCAATGTATTGGCCCCAATCCCACTTTAGTCATGTGTAACAATTAGTGGATCTGGAAGTGGAGGCGCATCTCTACCAGAATCAAAAGATCCTTCAGTTAAATGAAGTGTGATGAGTATCATGATGGGGATGTGCATCCAAATGCTCATCTGCATACATATCATCTGCGCAGGAGCCTTGCTCCTGCTCATGGATTATATGGATGGTTTTTAAGGGGGTTTAGACAAACGCATGGAGAAAAGCTCTATCAATAGCCATGGTACCTAAATGGTGCCTCCATTTTCAGAAGCAGTGTGCCTCTGAATACCAGCTGATGGGGACAAACTTCATGGGAGGGCTACTGCCTTCATGTCTTGCATGTACTTGGTGGCATCTGGTTGGCAACTGTTGAAAACAGGATGCTGGATTAGGTGGATTTTTAATCTGATCCATCAGGGATCTTCTTATGTTCTTATAGATGGCTGGACTGATGTAAGGATTTTCCAGTAGGTACATTTATGTTAACTCTTTTAGTAAGCTCTCGCTAGTAACATCATAAACACTACAAAAAGCCAGCATCACTTTAGTTAAACCAAAATGGAGAACTGAACTTTAGAAAGCTTAAAGCACAGACAGTTATATGAACCTCTTTGCTTCTAAAATGGAGATGTTCTCACTTCCTTGCTTCATCGTATTTTTTTAATGTGTAGAAATAGATATATGCATGTGCACTCATAGCCACACAATATAAAAATGCTAGCAAAACTTGTGTGAGTTCTCACAGGAATTCCTCATTGTTTACACAGGCCACAGTCCAACACACATGTGGAAAAGATGCTGGGTCAATATACTTTTTGCTCTGTGGAGAAAAACAGCTGGGGAGAGAGATCTTTTTAGGAAGCAAATGGCCTGTAGGGGAAAAGATGAAGAATCCTCCCCCCCCCACTGCTGCTTTCAAATTCAGAGCCCCCACAGCTAGACTAAAGTTAAAAAGAAAATCTGGAGACATACTGAGGCTCTCCACACGAGCAGTGTAGAGAGCCGAATGGGGTATGGCGTGGAGAGTGGGCTTGGCCTGCTCTCGTCACAGATGATCATACAGCCCTCTCTGGGCAGCTGGATCGGCCACCCAAATGACAACTGGCTCCATCACACAGCTGGTTTGGGCTGCAGGGATGGGGGCCACCTGGCCCCCAGAAGTTCCAGAATGCCTCATGCAAGTGCATGGGGCATTTTGGGGAGACCCCCGAGGCCAGGAGGATTTCTGCAGCCTCCTGGTCAGGGGCATCCCTATGAGTCACCATGCCACGGAGCCGTGCCGTGGTGACAGACAATCACAAAAACAGGGTTAGTGAAGCGCTCGCTCCGCTAACCTCATTTTAGAGGAGGGGTATTTAGTCAGGCTAGCCACTGGGCTCACCCATGAGTCCGGTGATTCCCACAACCATTGGAAAGTGGACTGGACCCCCTTAGCCTGCTTTCCAGCAGTCGTGAGAATAGCCTCACTATCTTTTTCTGTTTCACATCTAGTTAGAGACAATCTGATGCTCCTCTGTCCATCTATCTATTGTTCATTTATAGTTCATAATGGGGGAAATGCAATTCCTGCTCTGCCAAACTTTATTTATTATTTATCAGAATAATTTGACCATATTTCAGTATAAACATCCAAACCCAAACATCAGAAACAAGACAGACATCAAAACAGAGGAGTTTTATAGAGAACACTTCATCATGATGGTAGTTGCAGCCATTTTGTTTTAAGTCAGTTGATGCATGGATCACCGTTGCATCCTTTCAAGCAGCAGAGCTGCACAACCTTGAATAAGGGCCTGAATCTTTCGCTAATATTCTGTAACTGGGCTCTTCAGCAAGGCATGTACAAACACTGCTGTTTTTTAAATGGTGTTTCCCATCCCTCCTCAAAGGAGTACAGGGTGGGTTTGGTTGAGTGATCGTCACTGATCCAGTGCTACCCAGTAAGCTTCATAACTGAGCAGCTTGGGTTTTGTTCCCTAGTCCAATTGCAAATGCAACACTCCATCCACTGCCTTGATCAATTTGGCTGGGAATTTATACAAAATTTCAAAATTATTATTATTATTATTACATTTATATCCCACTCTTCCTCCAAGGAGCCCAGAGCGGTGTACTACATACTTGAGTTTCTCTTTCACAACAACCCTGTGAAGTAGGTTAGGCTGAGAGAGAAGTGACTGGCCCAGCCACCCAGATAGTTTCATGGCTGAATGGGGATTTGAACTCGGGTCTCCCCGGTCCTAGTCCAGCACTCTAACCACTACACCATGCTGGCTCTCCAGCATGTAGTAATGTAGTACGAAAAAGCAGAGCTTCTGGAACAGCTCGCCTAAAGGCTTTCCTTGCTTTCCAGTGCCCTTTATTACACATTATTGTCCAGATCTTTCGACTGTTTAATCACATTTTAGTTTTTGGATATTCAAGAGTATGTGTGGTAGTAAGAAGTTGTTATTAGTTGTAACACACGTTTTAAAATTAAACAAATACTTTCCCCAATGTTTCTGCATTCGTTGCCTCTTTATTTGTTACATTTATGTCTCACCTTTCTTCCATCTGGAAATCAAGGCAATGTACACATGATTCCAGGCACTGACCAGGTCTAGTAGAGCTTAGGTTCAGTATGCTGGACCATGTTCTGTTCTGACCCTTCCATTTTCCCTATACATATATATGGAGGCCAACATGGCAATGTTTTTTTAAAAACCCCATGATGGCTGACTTGATGTGCACTGTTTCAGAGATGGTGCACACTGCAACAATGCTAGTGTGAGTTTGGAAGGCAGTGAGGATGCTGCTGCTGATGTTTGGTTGCACAAGCAGCGCCCCTGCAGTTTCATTGTGCTGAATGGGAGAAATTGGGGGATGCTGCTTGCACAACCATATGCTGGCAGCAGCATGCTTGCTGCCTACTGAGTTGGCAGTAGTGTCGCCGCTGTATGCATTATCTTCATAACAGTGTGCATCATGTTGGTCAATGCAACAAATGAAAACCACCAAGCTGTATAAAGGGCATCTACTGAGACATTAGGTAGGAACAGTGGTCTGGAGAGTTCAGAGATCTTTTTTAATAAACCTAACATGGAGAAGAAAATGAATCAGCTGATCAAAAAATGAATGGCATCTTAAGACTGCTTCACTGTGGTGATCACAACTGAAGTGTTGCAATCATGAATCAGGTTTCTGGAAAAATGTAGAGGCAGCAGCGAGATAGGAAGATGCTGAAAGGCATCATCACATACTGCGTGGGAGGAGGCAACGGCAAACCCCTCCGGTATTCTACCAAAAGAAAACCACAGGGCTCTGTGGGTGCCAGGAGTCGAAATCAACTTGACGGCACACTTTACCTTTTAGAGGCTGTGCATATGAGCAGCCCTATCCAGGTTAGGGCAGCCCTACCTAGGTAGGGCTGCTTGTGTGTAGTGCTGAGACTTTTGTGTAGTGCTGAGACTGCCAATCCTGATGCTGCCTCCCGCAGTAGCCTGAGGTTTTTTTTTACCTGGGTTAAAGGGTGTGAGCACACCCTTTACCCCAGGTCTGGGGCTGTGTGCAGGCAGCATGAGCATACACAGAGCTGGGCACTCAGAGGCGGGATCCTAGAAAGCACCATGCTGCTTGCATTCAGGGATACACATTTCCCCAGTCTCCGGCAATCCATGCTGCTCAAAAGTAGTGTGAATCGTGTGGGTGCTTGATCCGCACTGCTCTGAGCAGTAGGACGATAGTCTGGGGGGAAGGTAGGTGCAACACTGACTCCCCCCCCCCCGCCCTCTCCACCCACCCAACAGTTATGAGGATAGTCTTATTGTCTTTTAATTCTAGTGTGGCAGCTCATAACTTCTGTGGAACTGATGTGCCTACTGGGGACCTCCTACAAGAAAGCAGTATTTTATACCTTGAAAAGATGACAAGAATAGAAAAACTGGGTGCTATAAATAAGAATAGATAGATTCTTATCTATTGATTCATATTGCACAGGGCTGCAGAAAAATTCTAATTTTTCAATGGTTCCTGCTTAATAGACTTTGAATAATTATCCCCTTTATCCCCTTCCTGGATCTGAGGCAGAATGGGGTTGTCCAGGTGTGTGTTTGTGGGGAGATGAAGTGGATATATAGCTCTCAGGCACCCCATTTTCCTTCTAAAGCTACAGCTAGGTTCATGCTCAGGGCCATGCTTGATGTTACGCAACATGTGGCTGCTGCTGCAAATTTGTAGCCATCTGTCCAGTGCTCCCTCTATCATTTCCCATACAACTTAACCATGTTCTGATGTCATAACATTTAACATTTTCCTGTTAGTTGCAGCCAGTTATGGGAGAATGGGGTGGTGTGGTGTGGTGGTAAGGAAGTGTTAGCCGCCCAGAGACGTAAGTTTGGGCGGGGTATAAATTTAATAAATAAATAATAAATAGAATAATAAATGCTGACCATTGTGACCATTGTGTGCTTACTATCACATTTTTAATATATCTGACAGTAGCCAGTGTAATGTTGCCACATGTGCACACAAATCCAAATTCAGAATTGCAGCAGTGGCAGGCAGTGGTGATGCCCATCAAATCAGCAGCAGACAGGGATAATTCAGGTCTTACCGAAGCTATTTAGAGAAGGCCAGTTCATATGCTCAGCTGGTAGCAAGGCTGCTGCTGCAGATCAAGACGGGAGTAGCTTTGTGTGATGCAGAAGTAGTACCCATATCGTTCAGGCCAGGTTTGCTGTCTGAAAATGAGGGGTTTCACTGATGCATTAGAGTCAGCCAGATCTAGGTGGTGGTTGTCTCAGGCAGCTAACCACACAGATACAGTAAGTGCCCACTGGGTTGTGGTCCCAGATGGCAACTAGGCCATCAGGACAGGAGAATGTATTAATCAATACCTTGTATGCATTCCATGTGTCTAATATCTGGGATTGAAGCTTTCGATATCTTTTTAATATCTGAGATCAGACATTCAGATTGGATTTTTTTTTTTTTTAAATCAAGGTCATAGTTGCATAGAAAAAATTGTGACCTGGAAGGTTCAGAAACCAGAGAGGGACAGCATTCCTAATGATCAGTGGGTGGGGTTTAAGTACCGTGTAGAACTATCTGTCTCTATTTAGAACTACTACTTCTTTCCTCTCCCTGTTTTATAGCTGCTTCCCTCACAAACACAAAGTAATCTTATACAAATTTAACTACGAGTTTATTCAGAAACAACTCCATTTTCTCCTTCTCCTTTCCATCCCTTTTTTTTCCTGACTCCACCCTGTCCACACTCTCTACAGGATCCCCACTGGGACAAACGTCTCAACAACAAAACATAAAAGATTCTGGATAGAATACGCAACTCCCTCTGCAGCCTTTCAATTCCCTAACTCTAACCTTTATGCCCAAATCATGGAAGCAAAATTAGTAATTTAAAACATGCAACTATATTAAAGTCTTTGGTGTGCTTATGCATGTGGAGTATTGTAGGTGCTTGTGCGGGTAAAATCCTAAGTGACACTGACACGGATTGGCTGACGTGGTACTAACACTAATTGGTGGAGCTAGTATGTCATCACCACCTTCAGTGGGAAAATGGTCGTTTTTTCTGGGATTAGAGCCTCCCATGGGCCACAGGAACAGGGGAAACTTTATGGGGCCAGCCATGGACTTGGAAGAGGTCCCAGAAGGTAAGGAAGCTAGGAGAGGCAGATCCCCAGAGGCAGGTGTCAGGGCTTGGCATCATTGGACAACTCAGAAGGGCTCTTTAATGATTCCTGAGACCACCTCTGTGACCATTGTAAACTGCCCAGAGATTTAACTGTAAACCACCCAGAGATGCAAGTTTTGGGTGGTATAGGAATATTTAAATTAAATTAAATTAAAAAATTGCCTCTGTGGTGGCGGCGGCACAGTGACTTTCTCAGGGTCTGGTAAGAGTGTGCCTAGGATGAACAGTTTGCTGAGGGCCCCCTGAAATCTTGAGTTGGCCCTGTCCAAGGTGACTGAAGGAATGGAGCAATTGACTAAGGAAGAATATGAGGGAAGGGAGGTAGAAAAACAGATTTGTGGAAAAGAGCAGGGGGGACAAAGCATATTAGCTCTATTTCATACATAGATTTGCATAAACCAGCCAATTCTTTGACTACACACTTCTAGCAGAATTTAGACTGCTTTGATCGACATTTTTTTCTGGCACAAAATACATGCAATCTTGAATATAGGAAAAAAGCCAGGAAATCCAAATAGGGTAGCAGGTGCATTTTACAGGTTTTATTAACAAAAACACACTTGGAATACAGAGTTATCTGATAAGAAGAACTGTATGCAATGAAAAAAGTTGCATGGTGAATAATCAAACACGCTGCCCTTAAATATTTTGAAACGTATAATAGTATACAGTTTTAAAATCATATTTATTTAGGGTTGCCACCTTTTAATCTAGTAAATTATGGAGAGTCCAGGTATTCTTCATGTAAGTAGGACAGTAACTGCTGTGGATCTCTAATGCAGGAGAAAAAGTGAGATATCATGGTATAAATGATAAATAAAATGGGCAGCGTCCAGATCTTTAGCGGTGGCACTTGGTTGTCAGAAACTCTTTCTGTGAATGTTTGTACTCACAGAAGGGCTTTGTGAACCGAAGTTGCTTCCAATGATAGTGCAGTTCTCCACTAGATGTCTGAATGCCACCCATTGAGTGGAGGAGGAAATGGACATGTTATGATGACAGAATCATCCCGGTCTCATCACAGTGGTTTAGAATGCTGTGCACAGAATTCTGTCCATGCACAGAATGCTGTCCATGGAAGGGGGATGTACCCACACAGCTTCTGCAGCAGTTGAGAGCCCGCCCTGCTGCTAGTGATGATGGGGTGTGTGTGTGTGGTGCATGCACACAAAGCCATGTGCCGTCACTTCTGCAGTACTCCTGCTATTATTCCCATTCCCAATGGCAGGAGTGGCACAGGAGTGAAGAGGCAAGTCTGTGTGCACACGCCGCAGCCTCCATTCCTTCAAGCAGCAGGGATGAGCTCTTGGCTGCTGCGGAAGCTGCACAGGAGCATCCTGCTTCCATGGGTGGCATTACTGCTGTGTGGTCTGTCAGCCATTATCTATATTTTAATTATTAATTACAGCTTTGAAAAAGAGATAACTAGTGCCCAGTCATTGTAACCCCAGATGAGATTTTCAGATGCAGCTTAAGTGGCACAGTGGGGAAATGCGTGACTAACAAGCAAAAGGTTGCTGGTTCGAATCCCCGCTGGTATGTTCTCCAGACTATGAGAATAGTCTATGAATATATGTTTCCCAGACTATTGGAAACACCTATATCGGGCAGCAGTGATATAGGAAAGTGCTGAAAGGCATCATCTCATATTGCACAGGAGATGGCAATGGTAACCCCCTCCCATGTTCTACCAAAGACAACCACAGGGCTCTGTGGGTGCCGGGAGTCGAAATTGACTTGATGGCACACTTTCCCTTTATGCTAAACAAAGAAAATGCTCACACAATTTTTAAAAATACACTAGTAGTTGCTGTTGCTCTTTTCTGCTTCCAGAAGGCCAGTTTTAGCTCCCTCAGATGGATGATTTAAAAACTAAATACAGATCAGATTTAAATTTGAATATAAAATTGAGACGTCACCAAACAACAACAACAAAACACCCCACACATAACACAAAACATTACAGCCATAATACACTTTCTACTTAATTCAGGGATATAGTTTCCTAAACATGAACAACCCATACCAATTATTAACAGGTGGCAACACCAGAGATATTGGATCTTTTTCACATTGAAACACTGGCAATAAAACATAGTGAAAACAACAGTACAGACAATAGTTAGAAACTTTTGGTACCTTAAATATTTGCTTAAATTGTTTATAAAGAGAGGATATTGCATTATGTACAAATCATTACATCAAGTGGATGTGTCACTTTGTACGTAGCACATCAAAGAAATGTGCCCATTTGTGGTTATTTATGATATTTCTATCCTGCTCTTTCTCAGAGGAGTTCAAAGCAGTTCATATATGGTTCCTAGGAGGACTCCCACCCAGACAGCTTATAAGGCTGGAGCTGATAAACTTCAGCAGTAGAGATATTTCATGTGTTTTTAGGCCATTCTCTGTTGCTATGACATCAACAGATTATTTCGAGAGATCAGATTCTTGGGTAGGACTGCTTTGTGGGGTAGAACTGTGCACATCAATCTGATGGATGCATTGCAGAGAAATGGAAATAGGAGAACCATGTGGGGGGGAAATGCCCCCAGGATTGAAACTGACCAAATAAAATGAAGGGATATTTTGCTAGTCTGGTCAAAACTCTGCTTCCTTACTTGTTGTTCCCAAAGAGGCTTGGATGTATTTCCCAAACAGGAACCAACACTATCACAATGAACTTTTTATTTATTCATGGTTTGGTGGCAATTTTTGGAATGGCGGTATAGAAATCGAATGAATCGAATGAAATGAATTCTAAACTAGATTAGTGAGAAATTAGTCAGAACCACAACTAAAGATCTTCATTCCAGTCCAGCAAGGGAGATGCAAACATAGAACTGAGGTTCCATAAACTTTCATTCCTGTATTACTGATGGTGCATAATATGGCTTCACACTATTGCCACCAAATCTGGAAGCCAGGAATCTTTGTTTCCTGGTGAGCATTCACTCCTGGTGGACATATACATGCCATTCGCATGTAAAGGGAAATTGGAGGTGAAGGAGCCTGAGGTTGACAAACCTGTATGTGTGAATGTGTGAAACCCTGGTCCCTACAGAGAAGCGACCCGAGGTTTCCCTTGCCAAACACCAATTTGAAATCTCAGGTTGTAGTGAGTTTTACTGCTCAGATCTGAGGTTTCCAGCCACCTGCTGCACATCTGAATGCAGAACTGTGCTAGATGTAACCAGAGTTGAGGGAGGAATCTCCTCCCTCTCTCCAGTTGTGACAGTCTGTTGGAGCTGTCTTTCATGCATGAAGGAAGCCTGCACAGCCAGATCCCCCTCCTCTCTGCAGTCTTCCTGACTGCAGTTCAATTCCTGTCTATTTCGTCCAGACCCTCAGTTCCACATTGCATGTGGATGAGGCCTTTGTATGAACCTCCCAACCAGTGGTTCCTGACCTGTCCACCTGAGATTCTACTGACTTTCTCTCCCCAACTTCAAATGTTGGTTCCAAGTGGATGGGAAAATTTGATAGAATCTTGGGTGGACAGGCTGAGAACTGCTAGTTGGTAGGTTTGCATGATATGCCTGCCAGGAACATGTGCTGATAAGGAACTGGAGGTTCCTGGCTTCTGGAGCTGGTGGCGATCATGTGAAATGGCCCTATATGTTGCTATTAGTGAGGTAGGTAACATAAGGCCTAGAGGCTCTATTTAAAGAGCCGGTTCTTACCTTCTTTCCTTCCTCCCTCCCTCCACCCCCCCCCACACACGGGATGTGCACGGAACCGGTTCGAAGAACTGGCAGTTACACTGGTTCAAAGGCGCTAGGATTCTATCTTTAAGAGTGGGGGAGGGTGCACTTACCCTTCTTGTCACTTCCCCCCCCCACCAGTGTCCATGTTATTCAAAGCCCATCAAGGTGGCAGCACCCATCTTCCAGATATGACCAGAAGTTGCCAATGCACCTGCATGCGCCAGCACGGGTGTGTGCACGTGCACATGCACCTGTGCCTCCGCATGCAGGCATGTTGGGGACTTCTGGTCATATTTGGAAGACAAGGGCAATGGGGCAGCAGGAAGGTACGCTGCCGCCCTAATGGGCTTTGAAAAACATGGACACCGGTGGGGGGAAAGCAGTGGGAGGGGTAAGTGCATCTTCTGCTGCTCTTAAAGATAGACCCCCGCCGCCTTTGAGCCTCCCTGCCGTAGTTCCATGCACATCCCACACACACACACACACACACACACACACACACACACACACCCCTACCTACCTTAGTAGGAAAAATATACATGTCACACTTTCTACTTCATTTATACAATGAGTACCGTCATTCTATATGACTAGGTTTTCAGGGATGCTGTTAACTAGATTTGCCAATGACATCAGCACAGGCATTCACCTGTATTACACCTTAGCAGGCAACAGGAAACCCACTTTCTTTCTCCCCTATCCACACAATTTCTTTGCCTAGTCCTACTCCAAGGAAAATATTTCTGACACCATGTTTCATGTAAAACAACCCCATTTGTAAAAATGTAGCATACTGAAATCTTTCATGTTCTTTCTCTTTAATACTTTGAGCTGCTCTCTTTGAATTCCCACAAACAGATCCAGTGGTTAAGCTGATCATAAAGCTGTAAATAACTGCTTTGTGGCTATGGAGGGTGCAATTCTATCATTTACAGACACAGAGAACTTAATATTCCACTCCTTTATTAAAAATGTATATCAATGTGTTGAGACTTGCATTTGGGGCATTATACAAACATGTTAAATAAATAAATAAATAAATAAATAAATAAATAAATAAATAAATAAAAATAAAACATAAATAAATTGAACTGGAGCAATGAGGCATATAGCACAGAAACAAGTCTACCCAATAATACTGAGTGTGTGGTACAAATTTTTTTGACCAAAATACTATGTGCCATTTTGTTTTGAAGATGGCTGTTTGAGCCAGAACTCCATCAGAGTCAAGTCAGCAACCTGTTTGAAATGATGACTAGAATGTGTGCAGTAATAAAGATGCGAACACCCCTGAGAACATGCAGAGTGTACTTCTCTCACTAATGAGTAACCAGAGTCTGACCATTCCACAACTGAGGACGGGGTGGAGGGAGGCCAGTGGCAGCCTGGGTCCAGCCTGCTGCTGTGGCCCCCTAGCCCCACCCCCCTGCATCTGGCATCAGATGCTAAGCTCCACCCCTGCATCTGATATCAGATGCAGGGGAAGGGGCTTGCTTGCAAATGGGGCCACATGACTCCGTTTGCATGCAAAAGCCAGCGCCACATTCATAGTGCCACAGGGAGAGTTGCTCCCAAGTTCATATCGCATGCCTCTGTGTTTTCCTTCTAGCCAATGGGCGGGGGAGATTTCTAAAGCCTATATCTGCATTCCTAAAAGAGTGTTTTTCGCTTATCATGTTAATAATTCTATGTCAGTGTCCTTCCCTATTTGCTCTGGTGTTCTCAAAAAAACTCTCTTAAAACCAGCATTTTAAAAACCTGGAAATACATCGAGATAAGCTAGAATTTGGAAGACAAAGCCTGATTTGTGTGTGGAGTGCTTCCAAGGATCTCGAATGGACTTTGGGGTAGGTTTGGCTGGTGTGTGAACGCACACACTCTCTTCTGGAGGAGATTTGCGGTAACAGCCCTGTCTGTAAAGCCTCCTGTGAAGATGGCAGCAGTGCTGGAAGTCTTCCTGCCATTTCCACCCTATGGAATCCATTGGGGAATACTGCAGCAGGACAATGTTCCTGATAACATCAATTTCCATTCCAGGGGGGCAAATGGTGGTTGAAAGGAGCAGGCTACTGGGAAGGCTTACAGTGCTGCCGCCGCTAATGCCTGCACAGACATGGTAAAAAAAGAAAGGTTACCAAGGAGATTGATGGTACTTCTACTGCTCCCATTAAGGCTCCTGAAATGTATCAAACATTTGAATGAAAAGTCCTGTTTTGTTTCCCCTAAACCCATTTCCTCCCTCTTCACAAACCATTTCACCAAGTGACTGGTGAAATTGTGAAGGTCAGCACTAGCCTGCTCACTTTTGAGGAACCAAGAACATGTTTCTTTGAAAGCTGACAAAAAACACACTATAGGCTAGTTCTCACAATAGTAAATTGGGTAGGATAAGCATCCTACCCAGCTTCAGGAGCTGTGCACACTGCCAATTTTTAGTCATCACTCAGCAAAAACCTAGGAAGAAGTAGGGGGAAGTGATCATGTGGGAGGCAGAAGCAGGCTCCAACAGCAGGTAAGACTGAAGTGTTCGGTCACTGAGATAGCTGGTCGTAGAGTGATCTTGTAATCCATGGTTACTATGTCATGTGGAATGAGTACTGTATGGGGTTGGGGTTATGACGTTAGGTAAGATGTATTTTATAGAATTGTGTTGCTGTGTATGTTATTGCTTGTAAGCTGCCCTGAGTCCTAAGGGAGAAGGGTGACATATAAATCTAACTACTAAATAAATAATAAATAAATTTCCTCCACCAACAATTAGCTAGGAAAAAGTGTTAGTAAGACAGTGCTGTCAGAGGCTGTACCCACCTTCCACACGGTACTTCCCCCTCCTACTACCTAGATTTTTGCTGACAGATGACCAAAAATTGGGAGTGCTCGTAACTCCTGAAGCTGGATAGGATGCTGGTCCAACCCAGTACACCATCATGAGAACTACCTTGATAGCTATTGGGATTTTAAGTGCACTTGCTTAGAAGTCCCCTTGAAACCAAGCTGTTGCCCTCAAACCACTAGTCCCGTCCAGTACTGAGTGTTTCCCCAACCTCTTCCCATCTTCAGTTCTGTATTTAAGCATAACTTGTTTGGCTACTGCTTGGACAGATTCTCTGGCTTTGATCTCTGAATATGGCATCTGATTGTCTTTCTTAATTCATACTCATTACTCAGTACTTGCTCTCCAATCTTGCAATGCTGAATCTGCTTGCACAGGCAGGTATCCTAATTGTGGTTGCAACAACTTCAACTTATTTGTAATGGGGCAGTCATCAGATGGAACTGTATGTAACCAGAAGGTCAATCCTGAACATTTTGGTGCCCTGCTCTGAATTCACTCCCTGCACACAATGGACCCTGCAACAATCTAGGTTCACCTGCTGTTTCTATTCCATGCCATGTTGATCCTCTGCAACCTGTAGCAGGCTATTCATTTCTGAGCTTAATCCATCAGCCTGTCATCTCTTGCTGTGATCCTTCACTTCCTTTCCTTTGCATCAGAGAGCTGTTCCTGGACAGCTTGGGGCAAGTTGAATCAATCAAATTTCAGTTTGGGGCACAACAGTCTCCTTGCTTGGAGGCTAGATGATTAAGAGCGGTGTCAGATTCTGCCTCAGACATATTTTGGGCAGGATTCCCAGGACATGGCTGGGGCAGACCAATTTCTGAGGTGAAGAATCCAAGTCTTGCCAAATGTTGGTGAGTATGAGATCTAGAATGCAATGATATGGGCTATACTCAGGCCTTATTAGCCTTCTCCATGTTTGCCTGGAGACCTCTATTGTGAGTCTGTTTATTAAAACAACAACTTGAAACTGCACTTTAAACAAAACCACTGGAAATTCCTCAAAACGTTGGCCTGAATCAGAAGAAATCAGCATCTTTGTGCATCACAAAAAACAGACTTTGCATGCATAATCTGGATAAAAATGAAAACAAATCTATATGATATCACAATGCTATAGGTGAAACAATTCCGCAAGGAAATGGGATATAAACTGGCATGTAATCCAAGCAAATGGACGTAAAACAGTAATATGAAATAATGAGTGCTTGTAGCTTGTGGTGGGGGGAAGAGGGGAATCAGTACAAAATGTAAAAGAATAATCACATTGTCACTGAAGTCACACACACACACTCTCTCTCTCTCTCTCTCTCTCTCTCCACATTCAGCTTTGGGGGATCACTAAATGTGAGGTTGACCAATTGCTGCATTTCGCTGTTCAAACTTCTGCTTCAGCTCCGACACCAGGGCATTGTGGGATGTGCAAGCAGGGCCCTTCTTTTTTATCTGCTTGCTTATAATCTTGGGGCTCAGGGATCCTGATACTGTGGGCACTCTCCATTCAGGGACAATGGTCTTGAATACTGGGACTGGGGGTGGAGCTGGAGCAGTGGGTGGTGGAGGTGGTGGCACCTGGAAGTTGTTATTGCTGTTCTCATTTTGCAGGCTCTTGTTATCTTCTTCAACGGCAAACTTTTCAGCAGCATTGCTAGACCTCTTGAATTTCAGCCACTCCATCCTGATTGTCCTGGGTTGATAGTTCTGTCTTTTTTTAATGATTCGTCTCACCGGCATGATTTTGTTGGATCTTTTATTACGCCAGAACATGGCAGTGGAGATCAAGATGGTGATCACCACCATTGCCCCCATGACACCAGCTAGCACTCCTAAGGCTTTCATGGGGTTATCTTTTGTTTGCATCAAAAAGGCAGCCATAGGCCCTTTGTGAAGAGTCTGTAAAAGAGTACAAAGAGAACACGTGACTTACTCTGGGGTACCAACAGAGACTGCACTTTCATTTGTCCAAAATATGTAACAACCAGGGTTAACCAACACCCCCAAAACATCTTCAATTTGGCATTTAAATCCAGATTTAATACTGTGAAGGCTAAAGGCAATCCTTACAGTATTGTACCGTAGTGATTAAATAGTGGAGCCTTTCACCCAGGATGTTACTGTAGAGTTTTGGACCATTCTTATGCAATACTCTAGTATCTGTTAATTGCAAGTGGAAGCAAAACCACTGGAAGCTCTAGAATTTGCAACCAAGGGTGTATCTACACTATAGACTTTGTCATCCCAAAGAACCTTGGGAACAGTAGTTCTTTGAGAAGGGGCTAGAAATCGCTAACAGAGAATTCTTAACATGCAAACACTACAATCTCAAGAATTCTTGTGGGAAAGCCATCACAGTTAAACTGGTATCAAGCTCAGATTATTTCATAGTGCAGATATACCTTTGAAGTTGTTCGTTGCCTTTCAAATTTGATTTCAGAATCCAAAAAGATTGAAACAAAGGTTTTGGAACAAATATTAGTAATAGGATTTTTTCAGCCTATTATTCAGTCTGCAATTTAAAATATGTTGAGGCTGTCAAATTAGTTTTTAAATAGTAGAAAGCCTGTTCTGTTTTATAGTACTCTTTTACAGACTTTACAAAAAACAAACAACATCCCAACACTTTGAGATAATAAATTCGAGTTGAACAGAGAGGCTGTGTTCTTTCCTTTAAAAAATTCTACAAGTTACATAAGAGGTGATGTAGTCTCCCCATATGGCATATTAAAGACAAATGAATGTATAGTTCATTTAGCAGCTTAGCACATATTGCGTCGTGGTGGTCCCCGTATAATTTTTCTGATTTTTCCCTGAGGATAGAGCCTGGATCTTTTCACACTTCTACAGTACATGATGGTGGAGATCATCATGGTTACAGAAATGGTGGAAAGGACGCCACTCATGCAAATCCCAAATATTGTCCACGGACGTTTCTTGAGGCCTAAAACATAGGATTTTACCCTTGATTTGATCTGGAAATGTCAAAAATAAGAAAGGTGATCAACCCATGAAAGACTGCCATAAAGGGAAACTAATATTCTTGTTGTTTTTAAACTGCCGAGGAGGCACTTGAAAAACACCAGTTCATGATCAGGCAAAACAGTGGAGGAAGTAAGCATCATATTAATTAAAAGTAACAAGAATGCACAAATAATAAGAATGAAGGAATTTACATATACCGTAGTCATAAGATGAATAGTAAAGATTAGATTACTGGAGAATGGAAACACACAACCACACACAGAAGGAGTTCCTAATTTTGGCTTCAGTCTTGATTTTCACTTACTTTCACTGTGAGGATACTGCCAAGGCAAGGCTAGATGGACCTATTAGGATGGTCCACCCAAAAAGACTACAGGACCCAGTAGGTTTTCAAAAAGCCTTGGAAGGTTTTGAAGTTGGTGCAGCCAGTGATTCTGTTGATGCCCTGGTGGGAACATGGAATGGGGAATAGGGAACTCACCAGGGCAGTAAACATGATTGCTCCTAAGCGTCCCTCCCAACCTGCTTCAAAAATGGCCCCTTGGTGGTATACACAACGGGCTGTGAGGACTGAAACGGCTGGGTAGGTGACTGGAATGCAAGTGGAGGAGAACTTGGCTCAGATTTGACAGGATGCAGCATGGGATTCATTTGAAGGCTTATGCAGTAGCTGTGCGTGCAGCAAAAACTGGATTTTGGTCTGTGCACATTGTGCCTGCGGGTTCGCATTCAGCAGAGCTATCCCGGGTTGTGAGGAGTTTAATTTCTGCTTCTTCTGCTTTAAATCACTCCCTGGAAACATTCTGCTGTGATGCTTTTAATGGGGTCTTTGGGGATGAAATCTCCTGTATTCGGGCTGACTTGGACTCCACTATTTCTGCAGGGTCTATGAAGGAGGTGTCCAGCAATCCTTCTTGCAGTATTAGGTTGGATCAGTTTCAATCTGTGACTCCTGAAGATGTGGACAAGCTGCTTGGGGCGGTGTGGCCTACCACGTGTTCTTTGGATTCTTGCCCGACTTGGCTGCTTCTCTCTAGCAGGGAGATTGTTGGAGATGGCCCAGTTAAACATCATAAATTAGGGATGTGCAAAAAGGTTTGATGTTGAACCCAGTTGGTTTGATTGTTTGGGGTCAAACTTAACCACCCCCTGTTCGGTCCAATCCCAGACCAAAAATGCCCCCCCGTGGAATATATATATATATATATCCCTCCCCCACCAGTCTCCCTTATGTCATAATGACCCAGGCCACACAGAGGCCCATTGCACAGGCATGGTGGCCTCAAAAATGGCTGGCCGCTGTGCCGAGAGGGAAAGGCTTATGAGTGACCAAATTATGGCATAAGGGAGGCTGGTGGGAGGAGGTGAAACCTCCATGGACACCCCCCCCCCCCCCGCTGCCTTGAACAACTCCCCCGAATGGGGTAAGTGTAATTAAAAATTTAATTAAAAAAAACTGTGAACCCTCCCGGACTGAACCAAACCGGGTGGGGGGTGCGAGGTGGTGCCAGACTGAACTGGCCCAATCTGGTTCAGGTCCAGTTCAGACTCAAACTGATCCAGATCAGCCAGTTCCATGCATATCCCTATCATAAATGCATCACTGAGTGAGGGTAGGGTGCCTCCATGTTTGAAGGAGGCAATGGTTAGACAGCTTCTCAAGAAGCCTTCCCTGGACCCCTTAGCGATGGATAATTATAGGCCAATCTTCAATATCCCTTGGTTGGGCAAGGTGATTGAGAGGGTGGTGGATGACCAGTTTCAGGTGGTTTTGGAGGAAACTGATTATCTAGACCCATTTCAAACTGGCTTTAGAGCTGGCTGTGGGGTTGAGACAGCCTTGGTTGGCCTGATGGATGGCCTCTAACAGGGAATCAACAGAGGGAGTGTGACTCTGTTGGTTCTTTTGGATCTCTTGGTGGAGTTCAATACCATTGACCATGGTATCCTTCTGGATCGCTTCGGGGAGTTGGGGATAGGGGGCACTGCTTTGCGGTGGTTCCGCTCCTATCTTTTGGGTGGATTCCAGAAGGTGGAGCTTGGTGACAGTTGCTTCTCAAAACAGGAACTATTACATGGAGTCCCCCAGGGCTCCATTCTATCACCAATGCTTTTTAATATTTACATGAAACTGCTGGGCGAGGACATCAGCAGATTTGGTGCTGGGTGTTATCAGTATGCTGATGACACCCAAATCTACTTCTCCTTTCCATCTGCATCATCAGGAAATGACATTCATCCCCTAAATGCCTGCCTACAGGCAGTAATGGGTTGGATGAGGGATAACAAATTGAAACTGAATCCAAGCAAGACCGAAGTGCTCATTGTAGGGGTTCAGAATCTGAGGCATGAATTAGGTCTTCCTGTTAGATCTTCCTGGATGGGGTTACGCTCCCGGGGAAGAGCAGGTACAGAGCTTGGGAGAACAACTGGACCCATGCCTCACCCTGGTATCTCAGGTGGAGGCTATGGCCAGGAGTGCTTTCTATCAGCTTCGGCTGATTCAACAGCTGCGCCCATTCCTTGGAGAGAATGACCTCAAAACAGTGGTTCATCAGCTGGTAACCTCCAGGCTTGTCTATTGCAATGCCCTCTACTTGGGGCTGCCTTTGTACATTGTTCATCAATTACAAGAACTGCCACCGAATTGCCTTCTGTGATCCCTCATTGGTTCATATAAACACCAACCTAACAGGGGAGCTGAACAGTAATCAGGAATGCCCTGATCAATCGCGTAGCCACCACTGATGAATGGGATGGGAGCAAAATGCCTGGCTGCAGATCTTTGGGGGTTGTCAGCTGTGTCCTCCTGTTCCCCCTGGGCTGGGCACTTGGGCCCTGTGCTGGTAACCACGTTGGCTACTCTCTGATGTCACCAAGCTGGTGCAGAGTTGGGAACAGGCAGCCCATTTAAGATAGGCCCCACCCTCAAATCTTGCCCCAGGGCTTCTCCCTACTTTGCTATATCCTTTGCCCTGTTATACCATGCTTTTCCAGCATGGTATAAAGTACTTTGGGCTTCAGTGCCGGCAGTCATGAGGTATTTAGGTAAGGGTAACTGTGTGCAGGGCTATGGCCTTAGTGATTGACTATGCTTCAGTCCAAGTCAACAGAAACATGTTCCCACTGATTTGCAGAATATGATGCAGAATCATATTTTCCTAGGAATTCTGGAGAAGACTTTAATCAATATATGCTTCAGCACATTTTTTCCTAAAGCAGAGGATATTAAAGAAAGTGTTTGGTTTGTAATCAATATCACTTCTGTAAAAATAGAATCAGTTAAATGAAATAGCCTTGGGAGATGGTGGTTTTTTTAATCGCTGCATTGTTCCAAGAGCAAAAGATCCTTTTGATGCATGAAACCACCAATCCTAGCCGCAAGGCATCTGTCTTGAAGGGAGCAGCCTCGTGCTAATTGCAATGGTAAATGTTAATCAAAAATATGCCTGTTTAATTACTCAATGAGATTAACACTGCTGGACACCTCTAGTTATATTGTCAAAGGAGCTCTTCCTTCAAAAAGGAAAACAGCACACTGTACCGCAGGAAGCAGAGGGGTGGGTCAGACACAATAAAAGAGGAACAGATGCATTCAGCTACAGCCTGAGCACATAATTCACAAAAGGATGCCTTATTCACATGCTGTTGGTTTTGATCATGCCATCTCCACCTGAAATGAATTTCAAGAGGTATATGCTGACCTTTTCTTCCTGGCAAGTGCAACTCAACCTTAAGGAGAGAGGTCATAATTGGATTCATGCAATGTGCTTATAGGGGTAAGTACAGTTGCAATATAGAGACAAATGGGATAAAAGTAGTAAGATGTACTCCGGAAGGGAATGAAGCTCTGAAATTCATTCTGCAAGGAACTAAATTATTGCAGAGGAAATTGCAGATGACATAGCAAGGGCTATGGGACCGGAACTTCAGGGGAACACCTGGAGCTTACATGCTTCAAGGGTCCTGAAGCTTGATGGCATATCAAGTTTTCTTGGTGCTAATGTGCAATATGTGAGTGGAAATCACTATTCCAACACAGATAGCTTGACGATATCCTGGGTATTGAAATTAACTGACATGAGATCTTTTTTTGATCTCAAAAAGATGATCAGCACAAAATTCTAGCGTATGAAAGAAGAGTCTATGGACAGGTGCAGACTGTCACAGACATGCAGTGTGGAAACATGTAGCTCTGGTTTGTCCCAGTTATTGTGCTGCAGATTAGGAGTGTGCACGGAACCAGTCCGGGGCCATGTATGAGGCCTCCAAACTGGTTCGGAATTGGGCCGGTCCAGCGGTCCGGCGGGGGTGTGTGTCTGACTTTAAGGGTGGCGGGGGGGGGGGGGTAGTACTTACCCCTCCCACCGCTTTTCCCCCTCTGGCGTTCCACTTTGGTGCAAAGTTTTTGGGGCAGCAGAGTTCTTCCCTGCCACCCTGGCCCCAATGTTGTCCGGAAAAAGGGGAAGTTGCTGCCATGCATGTGCTTGTCGCAGCGCGCATGTGCCCGTCACCGCTGTGTGTGCGCGTGCCACACACATCACACGTTGCATGCACACACGTAATGTGTGATGTGTTCAGTGCACATGGGGCGGCGGAGACAACAGGTGTGCGCGCCGCGTCAGGCGCATGCGTGGCGGCAACCTCCCCTTTTTCTGGACAACGATGGGGGCAAGGGCGGCAGGGAGGAACTTTGCAGCCCCAAAAACTTTGCATCAAAGTGGAGCACTGGAGGGGGGAAAGCGGCGGGAGGGGTAAGTACTACCCCCCCGCCCTTAAAGCCAGACACCCCCCAGTGCTGGACCACGCCTCCGTGGTTCCGTGCACATCCCTACTGCAGATCCCAAGAACAGCTGGATTTCATTTTAGGCTTAACTCTGACACAACGTTTTTGTATGTGGAAGAAAATTTTTATATTGAGGAGCATTCAACAATTTCTGAACCTCCACTTATAACCCAAAGTGGTACAGTCGAACAACAGATACACAATGTTTCTGTCACTTAGTTCTCAGTCTCCAAATCAGTTTCTTTGGTATGGGTCAACCTATTCCTCCAGTCCAAACTCTTTGACACTGCTATGGTGATTTCTACCTTTTACTAATCTCTAAGAGCCCCTGAGTTCTATAGCATGAGGTCATTCAAATAATTAAAAACTGTGTTCTACCCAGGTTTGGGAGCTGTTTGTGTTCCCAATTTTTGGTTGTGTGGAAGCAAGGAAAACCTGGATAGCTTTTCTTCATACCTTGCTTCCACATAATCACTTCTACCCAAGTTTTCCTCCTACCTTGCTTCCACACAACCGAAAATTGGAAGCACAAACAGCTCCCAAACCCGGGTAGAACACAGTTCTTGACTGTGTGAATGACCTCCATGCATAAGGAAGGCAGTGCTGTAACTAATCATTTGTACAATGAGACAGCTTCTCAGTTCTAACCCCTCCCTGCAAGGCTTAGATTTGCTACCAAAATATTTTAAATAAAACATTCTAGGAAATTATATACAATAGCAAAGAAATTTTAACACGGACGTTAAGGAAACTACCTTATAATGAGTATTATAATAATAATACCCCATCTCAGTCAGTATTCTGTACTGACTTGCAGTAGTTCTCCAGGGTTTCCGACAGGGGTCTTTCCTAGCCCTACTCGAAAGTGCCAGGGGTTGAACCTAGGACCTTCTGTAAGCAAAGTAAACACTCTACTACTGAGCTATAGCCCTACCCCAGATACATCTACATCGAACCATATGAAGAATCAAATATGAGTTAAAACACTTGAGGACTTGAGCATTACTGTGGAAATTCCAAGTCTTCCCCTTCCAGTCAGCATCATTTCATTTCTGAATTTGTTCAGCTGCAGGCCCAAAGCCAATAAAAAGCTCCTGTGATGCCACTCCACCTGGTGTGCTATCTTGACTAAGTCTCTGAGGAAGCTGATATCTAGCTTTTCATCTACCATTATGAAAACATCCCTAGTTATCCCCATGCTGAAAAGAAAACATTACATAATCTAATGGATTTAATACCCATCAATATATTCCATGCATATCCTGCACCCCTACCCATCACTTCACCCTAGTTTGAACTACTGGTCAACAGCATGTCCCAGCCAACAGCCTTCTTTTGTTCCTTCAAATCTAACCTCAATTGATTCACTAATGGGGCCTCTGCAATGATATGGATTACAAATCTCTATTTTTCAAGCATACATCTTACTCACTCACTCACTCACTCCTGTTTTTCCCATTCATCTCTAGTCTCCTCTTACCTCTTCAGTGATATCAATCTTCAAGACGGCCGTAGTACTAAATGAAGGAGAGCCCCGATCTTTGGCCTGGACTACTACAGACCAGATGCAATCTTTGTTGTTGGTGATATTGTGAATGATGTCCAAGGACCTTATGTAGGATTTCAGCTTTATTTCTCCAGTGCTTTGGTCTATATCAAACACGTTGGCTGGATCTGCTTGCATAATGGAGTAGTCAACTATGTTGTTGGGTTCTTCTGCATCTTGATCTATTGCCTGTTTGGGGGTGGGGGATGATCAAAGAGAATCTTCATTTGCATGTGACTCTATTTTAAAAGAGACCTTCAAGGCGATGGAAAAAAATAATTATGCTAATCATTACATGGCATTCAATCGAAGTCTAAAATAGTGAGTGAGGATACAACAGAAACAAAATGGTGCCTCTGATGCATATGGTTGGGGAGCCTATTCATCTTAAGCCTATTCTGCAAATTCAGCAAATAATAGGGGAAGGCTTTTAATGATGATTAGTGAAAGACCTATGAAATTTCAATGAAGGGCGGGAAGAATGGGGTACAGGGAGGACTCTTTGCCCCACACTTTCCACTCTATCCTTTCACACCAGGCTTCTTCAGTATCTATCTTTCTGACCCATCTTCCATGGAAATATTCCCCAGGTTGTCTTTGTTTCTTCTCAACAGAATTCAATGTTCATCAGGCTCTCCTTGACCTCCTCAGCACTATTTTGTTTCTCTTTTTTTGTCTGCCCCCCCACTGAAATGACTAGCAGCCCTCCACTTATAGGATGCTTTCAGGTGCACTATTAAGGTTGGAGCAAAATCTGTTTCCCTTCGCTGTTGACTCTAGCCATCGCAACTCAACCCTGTTCCTAACTGCATATCCTCATCATGAATTCTGTTTCTTGGTTACTCTAAAGCGTGATGGAATGTTGTGGACTGAAAGAGCTGTATAGATTGATGTTTCCTCTTGGAAATGTAAGTCCATTATTTAGCCTGTTACCCCTTTCTATGGAACACATTGCAAGGAAATGATAGTGCTTAGTGATGACTTCATCCAGTCTGCTCTTATTTATCTTGAATGTACTGAAAACATATGGAAAACATAAAAGTAAGCATGCCCTGATGCTTACCTCCACTTTCACTGGTGATCCAATAATCATTGTTTTTTCTTGGATGTTCTCATTGAACTCTGGGGAGTGGTCATTGACATCAAGCACAGTAATGAAGACTTCAGCCAAACTGTACTTTCCTTCTGTATCTTCTGCCTTCACATAGAAGTTGTACTTGGAGTTGACTTCTGCATCTAATGTAGCCCATGGCTGAGTGTAGATAATCCCAGTGGAAGGGTGGATCAGGAATCTGGAAAACAGAATGGAAAGGATTATTTTAATTTCCTATGCAGCTTTCGTTCCTATGCAGAAGGAAGGATAGATCCCTCTGAAGCTGTTTTGGTTTTGACAAACCATTTTCAGAGCAATTTCCCCTTCACAGTGCTATGGTGACTCTAGTCCCAATCCCGCTTCAATAATAGGAATTTATTTGTCTGAAAAGATATATATTTACAAAGCCTGTTATCCATTTCTCTATAAAATATTGAAACTCGCATGCAATAAAACAAAACAGTATCTATCAACAAAACAATGTACTCCTTTTTTTCCTTTTTTTCTTAAAATACAAACACACACAATGATCATTAAAATAAAAACTGTTTTAAACTTTGTGTCCAAAACTATAGATTCTCTTCCCAGAAATTTCTCACAAACCTCAGTTCTCCTGCTTGATTTTAACTCCCATCATGATGGTGTTATCAGCAATGCTGTCTCCTGAAACAGTGGTAGGCCTTAAACCAATCTGACTGAAATAGTAGGCCTTAATCCTCTGAATGGCTCCCTTTTACCATATAGTGACTCATTAAGGCTCTCCACATGAGCCTAAGAGGGTTCTGTGGGGAGAGTGGGCTTGACCTGCTCTCTCCACAGATGAGCAGGCAGCTTGCCCTGGGCGAATAGTTTTGGCCACCCACATGATTACTGGCTCCGTCACAGAGCCGGTTGGAGCGGTGGGGATCGGGGGCTGGGAAGTCCCAGCAGCCCCACAAGAGTGCGTAGGGCATTCTGGGGAGCCCCGCAATGCCGGGAGGCTTGTTGTAGCTTCCCGGTCGGGGGGGCTATAAGTGAAGCACCACACTTCAGAGCTGCACCACGGTGACACACGATCAAACAAACGGGTTTAGCGGAGCACATGCTCCATTAACCTTGTTGGGGGGGGGTGCAATTAAGCAGGCTTGTCACCAGGAACTGCAAGGCTCCCAGCAGTTTGCACACATGATGGAAACCGGGCTGGGCTCCCTTAGCCCGGTTTCCACCGCATGTGAGGACAGCCTCATTCTCTGCTTTATGACCCTTAGAGAACAAAAGCCTCTCCGTTCTTGAAACCCCAACTCTTTTAAGGGATGGAAACCTATAGAAGCCCTTAGATCTTCTTCCTTTTTTCCCTTCCTTCACTTCAGACACACAGGCCTGGAGCAGCAGGCCTCCCCACGCCTTTCCAGGGCCTGTTCTCTGGCTACAGTTGAGCCCTGAGGAGCTGACATGGTTTCTTCTGGCGCTGGCTCTTCTTCTTGTAATAAAATTGTGGCATGTTTAATGATGCTCATTAGTGTCTGTCTCTTTTCCTTCTGTCTAGAAAGTAGTACATTTCAAAATTTGTACACAAGTGATGTAGCCGCTCATAGACAAAGTAGATTCCCCCACCTTTAAGCCTTAGGCTTCCACTTAATGGCTGATAGGATAATGGCTTACTCAAAGTAGTCTCAATGAAATTAAAAGGACATTAGCTTAATATGTGCTTTTAATTTCAGTAGGATTTTGAGTAATGTTCCTCATTATGTCAGTCGCTATCTCTTTCTTGCTGTATTCTCTACAAAGTAGGAGAGGAGGGCTTATTGGCATTTTTAGACTACTTTCCAGTAGACTTATGAGATCACCCAGCATTCCATATCTCCATGTGTGTATCCCGCTCTACCAACTTTGCGATGCTTGGACCAATATGAACCAAATCGGGTACAGTTGTAGAGACACATAAGAACACCTCAACAGCTTAGTTTGTAATGATGTCATCAACCCTGATTCAAGATGATGGATGCGTAAATTTTTGAGGCGCAAGTGGGATAACTTGTGGACTGTCTAACTGATTTAAACCAAATTAGGTACAATTATAGTGAGTTACACACAGGGATATCTCAATGGCATTGTTTGTAATGATGTCATCAACCCTGATTCAAGACTTTTGAGGCACAAGTGGCCTAACTTGTGAACCACCTAACAAATTTGAACCAAATTTGCTACAGCTGTAGGGACACATAAGAATGCCTCAACAGTGTAGTTTATGATTATGTCACCCACTAAAATCCAAGATGGTGGACACATGAACATTAGAAGCGTAAGTGCACTAACTTGTGGACTGTCTAACTGATTTGAACCAAATTAGGTACAGTTGTAGTGAGTGACACACAGGGACACTTCAATGGTGTAGTTTGTGATGATGTCATCCATCCCAATCCAAGATGCATGAGTACGGGATGCATGAACTTTTGAGGTGCAAGTGCGCTATCATGTGGACTGTCTAACCAATTTAAACCAAATTTGGTACAGTTGTAGGGATAGTGAAAGGAAAGTAGACAGATTAGTTCTTAGTAGAACAACTTATTGTTTTAAATATACTAACAGATCTTATGCCTTGTGGAATGCTGTGGTTAATGTCAGATTCTTGTAGAACAATCTGTGTGCTGTGTGCTCAGTGTGGGTGGTGGGTTTACCTCACAGGATTTTTACATTTTCCCACTCACATTTTTAAAAGGATCTTTCAGTTATTTTCCTCTTCCCCAACACCATTTTTCAGGGATTGTATAACTATTCCTTCATTATTTGGAAGCAAGTTCCACTGAGTTTAACGGTGTTTACTCCCTTCTAGGTGTGCACATAGAATTTCAGGAAAAGGTATGTGTATTCCAGCCCAGCATCTTCTTTCTCACAGTGCTCAGGTACATGCTTCCAGAAAGCTCCAAAGAAGTACAGCAAGGAAATCCCAGAACTTATTCCCATCCACTGCCCACAAACTATTATTGTAGTGTAGACTTCCCTTGAACATGGAGGTTCTACATGAAAATCAAAGAACCAGTGAATATGGAGGTTTCATTTCTTAAGTATGGTCAAGTGAAGCTTCTATTTTCACTGGCAGTTTGGGTGTGATGTAGAACCTCCATGTTCAAGAGCAGTCTACACCAGAATGATGGTTTCTTGTTGCTGGGTGGGAATGGTTTTTGGGATTTCATTGAGGTTCCTCCTTTGGAACTTCCTAGCATGGGGTACTTGGTTCCATGCTATACATTTTTACTCAGAAGAAAGCCCAGAGAAATAAATGGGGTCCCCGCCTTAGAAGGGTTCTCCCTTTCTATGCTTTACTGAGGGGCTGAGAGGGGGTGGGGGGGGAGAGCCCAAAGTCTTGCCGAGGATCTCTGCTGGTTCTGATACCTATGCGTGCTTACTCAGAAGTAAGCTCCAGTAGAATCAATGGGATTACTTTCTAGCTTTTTCAAGCTTCACTTAGGGGCTTTGCTTCCCTGTTTTGACTATTACAAGTTTGGATTTAAATCTATGCCCAAAAAAAAAAAAGTTTGGTTATTGATTATACTGGCACAATATAGTTAAAACAGTTCTGAGGTAACACGGATGTGTTCAGTATTATACAAAATCTCTAGGGCCTCTTTGTTTGGAGAGAGACTTATTGCCTGGCATTTCAAGTTAATATTTTAAGCCATTTTTGGTTACATTCCTTGTTGAAGGCTTTCATGTCTGTAAACTGCATAGTGCGTGCAACAGATCCCCGCCACCCCGCACCACACAAAATCTCTATGTGGAAAAAAGAGAGAGATGTGTATTTATGCAGTTTGTAAGAAGAAGATATTGAATCATTTCTTGAATAAATAAAACTTTCAGAAAACAGGTAGGGGAAGCATATTTCTGAAAGTTTTATTTGTCCGTTTGTTAGTTTTACTGAACAGTTCATCAGATTCCATTTTAAAAAGAAATGGAAGAACCATTTACTTTCCTCTGACCCTAAAATGCAGTGGTTGGCTTAGGTGGCTGCTGACACCCTCATCCCTACTCCTCTACTGCCATCATTGCACCTATCCCTTGGCTGACTTGCTCTGTTGCCCATCAACACTGCCAAGAGCTCCTCCTCACTTTTGCACCACTCTCCTCTCCTCCTCAGTGCACTGGATTTGAAATGGAGAGGGGTGGAGTGGAAGAGGAAGCATAGAGGGGCATGGGGGAGTGGAGTGATGCAGAGATGCTATAGTTCCACCACTCTCCTCTTTTACATATTTCTCTTTCTGCTCTGGAGTGGCTCCCTTCTTTTTCAAATTCAGTGCATGGAGGAGGAGGGGGTTCTGCTTCCACTGAGCAGAGGTGACAAACAGAGGAGGGCAGGTAAGGTGGGTGTTGGGTGGGCAGAGGAACAGATGTGGTAGTGGAGGGAGGCAGCAGAATTTGGCATCCTGCCTCAGGTGCCCAAATGTCAGGGGCTGCCCCTCCTTACCTTAACCCATCTGCATTTTTGCATGCAGTGAAATCCGTTTAAGTACAGTTAGACTATCCCATATAAACACATTTGAGGATTCTAAGTTAAATGCCTATAAGACTGCACCCAAGACTAGAAGTATCAGGCAAACAAAACTATGTCACACTTTCATCACCAATGATTCCAAATAAAATGCTGAATTTATTTTCAAGATATGAACATTAAATTGGAATAAACTGAACTACAGATTGAATTGGCCACCTAATGGTGCAGCAAGGAAACTTGCCCAGAGAGCAAGAGGTTGCTGGTTCAAATCCACACAGGTATGTTTCCCAAACTATGGGAAATACCTATATTGGGCAGCAGTGATACAGGAAGATGCTGAAAGGCATCATCTCAGACTGTGCAGGAGACAGCAATGGTAAACCACTCCTGTATTCTACCAAAGAAAACCCCATGGCTCTGTGGTCGCCAGGAGTCAACACCGACTCAACGGCAGAAGTTTACTTTACTTACAGATTGAATGATTTTGGGGGGGGGAATTGTACTCAATCTAATACTAGTGGAAATAGTTTCTTTTTGTTCTGTTTTTTTAAAAAATACATTCCCTACAGCAATGAAGTGCAGCTATGTATAACGAAGTCTAAGCCAACTACATTAAAAACTACCAGATAAAATGATATTGGCTGACATCCAGACTAAATTACTCCAGAGTAAAATTACTTCCTTTTGAAATTAAGTAGTCCCTTACTGTAACTCCTGAATAATATTACTGATTAACTTAGGGCTTGAGAAAGTGATTAAGGTCTGGGCAGGTTCATATGGGCCTAGGCAGTCCTTAATGTCTTGTCTTATTTCTACTTGCACGTTATCGGATGAGGGCAGGAATCAATGCATCCTTTCTGAACTCTGATTTGGCTTAGTTATGATGCTCCGTAGACAATGACATTTAGTTATTTATGCTTCATGCTGTATTTGATTCATTTTGATATGCTATTATTTTACAATTGTTTAGCATTGGCATACTCAAGGGGATTTGAGTATAGTTTTATAGAAAGTTAATTCACAAGTTTAAAAACTACAAGAAGGAGCACCTCCTATTGTAAAATGCCCCACAAAGAGTTTAAAAACCTTAATATAAGCATTGAATTACTGAGCATAAAAAACCCAGAGCAAATATTGGAAGTAATTAAAATATAATTATTTTGCTCATTCCTCTGAGACCATTTATTGGGCATTATAGTAATTATGATTATGGATCAGTTATCTGTGCCCAGCTTTCTGCAAAAGCAAACGGTAGGATAGTCCAAAGGCTGCTACTAAAGACCTGTTAACACCATTAACATTCTGCTAAAGTGTCTCAAGAGCTTTTCAGACAAACCAGAAGAGACAGCTGATCTCAGAAGTTGCTTAACATCTACAGAGGAAAAAAATACTCAGAGGAGATACTGTATTAAGTTAGCATTAAACAGTGGTGTTTATAATTTTCTTTCTCTCAGCTGGGAAGCCATTGTCCAGGGTCACATAAGAATTCCAGGCCAACAATGGAGAAAAAAATACTCGACTTTCTGACCCTTAGTCAGGGCTGGCCCAGGCAGCTATGCCATGTGACCCAAAAAGTGTGCCTCAACATCCCTTGCAATGCTGCAGAGTACGCTGGGCGGGGGGGCGGGCAGCTCTCAAATCACATGCAACTTCACTTGGTCGCCTAAAAGGAATGTTGCTCCAGTCTAATCTTTTACTTGATTTATTTACTGAAAACATTTATATACTGTCTTTCCACAATTGCTCAGGGCAGCTCACAACATCAGTTCAGAACAATTGTAAGAAAACAAACAAAAATACACCCTAAAACTGTGAATAATAAAACCTACAACAGTAAAGTCTCTTCTAGGGATGTGCATGAACCTGTTTGGAGGGCCTTTTATGCGAGCTACTTCTGCCTACTTCTGGTCTGAAGAGCGGACAGGGAGGTACGCTGCCACCCTGCCAGACTGGTTTTCCAGCCAGTGCCAGCGGAGGGAAAGTGGAGGGAGCAGTAAGTGCACCCTCCCCTGCCTTTAAAGTTATCCCACCCCTGCCGTTGAACCAGTCCCTGCCGGTTCCATGCACATCCCTAGTCTTTTCCACTATCCTTTTTTTTTTGTGCATTATCATAGTCTGGATGATGCCCATTATTACTGTTGTTATGCATTTTTAAAGTGTTACACCAAGAGAATTTTAAAAAATAGATAGATATTTAGAATTCCTCATTGAAATGCAGACAAAATGTATTAATAAACATTTCCTTAAGTAAATTGACATTTCATTAGCAAATATGTATTTGTTACAGTACATTAAAAACATGTATCAGCTTGTATGATGAATGTGGTTTATCTTTCTGGTAAATAATAAAAGTTGACCAATTTTGATTGCTGTTATTGTCTTCCTGTTTAATGTGAATATAGCTTACTAGTTTAGACATCACTGTGTATTTAGATAATTTATTTCACCATTCATTATGAATGAATTTTATCATAATATAATATCCCAGAACAGTTTTAATCCTGTTTATTAGCAAATAGCATTTCAAAAGTATTTAAATTTGTTATTTAAAAATAAATAAATAATATATATTGTACACTTACAGATCTGCTCCCATTCCATATATGGAGTATTTCATTTCACCCCAAAGGCCAGAATCTGGATCTGTTGCCTTAAGAGAATGCAAACGAGTATGACTGACTAAAGTGAAAATGAAGGCAACTTTTATAGCATGCAGAACAGATCATACTGAGGGAGAAACTACATGTTATATTCATATGCATGTAACAAAAAAGAGACGACAGCTTTTTCTAGGGAAAAGCAGCTGTGGAGAGGACTTGAAGTCTAGAAGTGGTCAGAGTAAAGATGATGATTACCCTTTTCACTGCCCACCACTTCCCTACTCCACCCCAAACTGCTCCCCCCTGAGCACGGCTTCAAAACATGTTTGGAGATGGCTACCTATCACACAATTGGGACTCCATGGGAGGGAGAAGTAATAATGGGAAAGAAGGATTGCATTTGTGCATTTGCATATATTTGCAAAGTACTGGTAGAAATGTGTGTTTTCTGAGGTTAGAGGTATAAAATTTCCCCAAAAAATTGACTCGGGGGTGGGGGGGCATGTTTCTGCTGGGATATGCTGCAGCTACAATGTAAACCATATAGCACTTCATTGTATGGTCTGCTCAGACCCTGCTGGCAGCCCCTGATGTGCCTCTGCCACCTCCCCAACTCCTCACCACCAACAGGGTGCACACACTCCCCTATGCCTTCTGATAGGAGACCACTCTCCAGATCAAAGAGGAAGGCAAGGCAGAGGAAAGAAGGTGACAATTCACAAGCAAAGAAGAACCAAGGTCTGTGTGTTCCTCTAGTAAATGTGACAGAACATCTTGTGAGGGGCAAAAGCTGAAATGCATCTTGGATTTGAGAGTTAAATATAACTCTATATTATACAGGAATAGAATTGCAATTATCTAATCTTTTTCATTGTTTTACACAATTCAGCTTCATAATTACTTAGTTAGCATTTCAAAAGATCAATGGACAGGAAGTAATAATATTTTAAAACCATGTCTTCTAAAGTATTCCATGCATCATTCTGAGAAAGAAAATGTTGTATAAGGGGTATTTTCCATTTTTCCAAAATTTCCATCCCCCCCTCTCCCCATCTCTGGCCTTGGGAATGTGTGATTGGGAAGGGGGAAGAAATACCCCCAAACAAAGCACATCACCTCCCCCCACAACCCCATCTGTTTCTTTTCCCATGGCCCTTCATATCACTAGCTAAAATATGTCAGACATCTGAATCACCTTCAGGACTGGGTTCTCCTGTACATTATCCTGAAATCAAGTAGAATGTACATAAAGGAACGGAATGGAATAATCTGGAAGGAATAATCTGGTTTGGCCACTGGGTGGCTCCCCCTCACTTGAGTTTGGTTGCTACCATTAGGTTTGGGACTAGAAAAGGAGGAAACGTTCCTCAACCCTTTGATATATTTTTGCTAAGAACATGTCTTAGGAAGATTGAGCATTTAGAAAATGTGGGAGGTGGTTGAAAATCTACTGGCCTGTTGTTTGCCACACATTTTCTCCTCAAAAAATTCTAGCTTAGACTAAAACTACATATGAGGAAAGCATGCAGAGCAGAAAACTCCAGTCTTCTGCAAGGGCACATCCACTCTGCAAACATGTACAGCATTAGTGGAAATCAGCTTTCTTAATTTGTATAATATGCTTTTGGTAATATGTCCCTCTATATTCTGTTACACTTTTACATTTTGTGTCACCAAAGTCTTCTTACTTCTGACACTCATTTTCTGAAGTAACAGATTCCTGGGGGAGGGGGCGTATGAGTATAGTTTCACCAAACTAGTTGTTATGTTAAGCCCATCATTAGTGCTGGTAAGCGTAACTTTTTCTTTCAAACATAGCAACCAGATTGCCTCCCTCCTGCAGACTGGGACTGTGGTGAGACTACCCTCCTGATCTGGATAATTCCCCTAGGATGCTATTTGTCAAACAGTAAATGCTTCCATTGGTACCAATCGGAAGCCTTCCCCCTTACCCTTCTACTGAGGTCCCAATGTGCAGCACACCCTGTTCTGGTGGCTATTTTAAAAAGAAAGGTTTAGCCCAGCAGTGCTAACAATTAACTTAATGTAATATCTAGTTTGGCCCACTGTCAGCTTTGTGTCACAGGCAGACAAACCACCACATCAAGTATGCTACAACACTGAATCTTACTCAGAAAGGGCTTACTTTATGATTACTTTTTACTAGTTACTTTGGGGTAATTATCTGGTGAATCTTTAATGTGAAGAATTTTCTATTATTTTCTATACGCTGTGTATGGGATCTTCCTCCATTTTTCACAGTTCAGAACAGTACATGGCAGAAAATGTTAGAGAAAATTTGAAATTCTAGTAGCTTGCTCAGGTTAAGATAGTGGCACTATATTCTTCGGTCTCTCTGTATGAGTGCTGGCACACTATAACTTATGGATCAGAGATATATGAAAGGACAACATATGACTTAGCAAATTTATTTCTGCTTGGCCCCGAGAATTACAGAATGTATTGCTCCATGCATATTGACAAACTTTCTTGAACTGAAGTTGAAATACGAATGTTCATTTTAGCTAGCTTTTGTACTTGGAGTCAAAAGAAGTTTTTCTGTCAGTATGTGAATGCCCACTTTTTTTTTAAAGGTACCGGCTGGGATGTAATAGCAATCTGGGCAATAATCACAGATATTGAGGGAATGATGGGTTTTTAGAAAATTAATTCATGAAATAGAGCATGACTCTATAAGAATGAATAAAACTTACTGTTACAGCCACTACATTGGAACCCCCAGGGGAATTTTCTGGAATCCTAGCAATATAGTAATCAGATGAAAACTTCGGGACATTGTCATTAGTATCCAAGAGACGTATCACGATATCAGCTGTTGAACTAAACTTCTCAGGAGTGTTAACTTCTACTGCAAGAAGCTAAGGAGGTAATTGAGAAATTATAATTTCAAGAGTTAGTAAGGCATACAAAATAGTATTTTCATGGTATTTTAGAGCACACAGGTATAAGTAACTGATCAGCTTTACTACTACTACTACTACTACCACATAAATTGAATAGTTTTCCACACAGAACAGGAATAAAGAAACAACAATGTCAAAAGTCTGGGTTTACATAAGCAATAACAATTATCCTTAAAACATCTTAATATAAACTTTCTTAAATCATGTGCTTAAGCCAAGTCTCATTCAGATTAGGGGTGTGCATGGACCATGGTTCAGGCCACAGTCTGAACCAGTCCGGCTAACTGGTTCAGTTTGGTTCAGCCAAACCACGGACTGGTCCAGCAGTTCGAGGTGATTCGGGGTGGGTGGGTGAGAGGCACCTTTAAAAGTAGCTTCAGGTCCTTATCTGCATGACTACATTTCCAGGCAGCTTCCTGCTGTGGCTTCCTGCTGTGGTGGCGCTCCCCCCAGCAGCCCACACATAACACGTGCAGCGGCCAGGTGAGTGACAGAGCCATACTGCCTCTGTGCATGGGCTGCTGGGGGAGCACTGCTGCAGCAGGAAGCTGCCTAGAGTGGCAGTCACCTGGGTAAGGACCTGCAGCTTTATGTTTTAAAGTGCTGCTCGCGCCCCCCACCCCAGTGCTGCCCCAAACCGCTGGATCGGTTTGCTAGACCATGAACTGGTCCAAATTCAGACCACAGCCCCAAATGTGGTTCATGCACATCGCTAATTCAGATATTAAAAAAATATTAAATAACATGGGGGAGGGATAGAACCCTGTAGACCTATGGACAGAGCAATAATGCTCCTTTATTACTTTCTGAAAATAACCCCACCTGGCAGGAATGAAGCTACTGGAGCAGAATCCTTTCAATTTCCATCCTAGACAGCCAGTCCAGATGGATACCGTGGCCAATTTTGTGCTTCTCTATGCTCTTACAGAATTTCAGCACACACACAACATGTGGCCTAAAGGCAGCACTGATACATTCAGGCTATGAGTCCAGAATGAGGAAGCAGGTCGGGATGGGCATAAGTGATGGTTTCTCCAGTACATTTCAAAGAATGAACCCTCCAAGTCAAATGACCCAAACCCAAATCCAGCCCTGAATTAATATCTTCAGCTCTAATCAAACTGGGATGTGGACAGATGATAGTAAACCACTAGAGAAAGATTGTTATACCTTCTTCTCAGGAAGAATGATAAAATATCAAGGATAGGCATAAAACAAGACAAAGGTAATTAAAATCAACTTTGCCTATTCTATATTTCTTTCATGAAAAGTACAGGTCAGCTTCCTTAGTTGTGGCAGACAAGTGACCATTCAAAAAAGCCACATTTTGAAAGTGAAATACGTTGGAGATGCAGCTCCTGCATGACATCAACTCTTAGCATCAGCAATCCTTTTGACCACTAGGGGCATTAAGGGTAGAGATAGCCAGTAAGAGCATTCCCCCTCTGACCATGCTTTCTCTGTTCTGATTTCCCTTTGTTAGTGGCAGGTTTCATTTTCTCACCTGACAGAGAGACCTCCGTCTTCTCCCCTTCCCTCACTTCCTGTACGAAGCTAGCAACCAAGCATGTAGGTCTTATCTATCTCCCTGATGGATTCCCGAAATAAATTGCTTTATTTGGAACTTTAACTCCGTGTTTCCAGACAACATTAATTAGCAGTGCTCCCTTACCTGGGCACTTCCGCTGGAGCTAGGGCAGATAAAGAAATCTTTCCCCCTGAGCTCTCTAACAAAATATCACATGAAATTCTGCCCCCTAAAGTCAGTGGGGGTTTCATATCTGGACATTCCAGAAGTTCTGCATCCATTTTCTTTCTCTCCAACAAATCTGGAACTTAGAAAGAGGCTCTACATTTGCAGCAAAGCCCTTTGCAGTTTTATCTTCAATCTCTTGCAAAAAATAATTTTGCCCAAGACAAAGTGTGCAATCTCTAAAGTAAAAAGAAAATATTCTTTTCTCTTTTAATTACTTTCTTTGGTGTTTACAGCTGTAGTGTTAATCATGCTGAATTCTATTAGTATTCATGAGGCCACAGCATGTAATTTCTTTACCATGAATACTTGTGCAATGCTTCATAACCTTCTGTGAATCTTCCTGTTTAAATAGAAATAATTCTATGTTGCATTTCAATTGCACCTGCTTAATCTAAAGCAGGTGCAACTGGCAAGCAGCTACCATGATAGAGGTCAAAAGGAGAAGCTAATCAAATCCAGACTTCTTTTATTAGACAGAAATACCTATACACCATCCCCCACAGATTAACCCACATAATCCAGAATTTTGTGTGCCAAAAGCAGACAGCAGGTCAAACAAGTAGCATGCTATCTGCAGAACAGGCAGGTTCAGTTGACTCCAGCAAGGGAACCAAGAAACACACTACAGAGGAGGCACACTTTCTCAGATACTGAGGTCACTAGCCAATCTGACCTGTGGGGGAGAAAAGTGTGCGCGCGTGTCTCTCTCTCTTTGTGTATAAACTGCCTCCCCAAACATAACTAGTCTTCTCAAAACACCTTTGGTTTCCCTCTAAATTGCTCTGTTTTGCCTGACGAATCTCCAAAATAATTTTGATGAAATCCAGTGACAACTAAGGGGTATGCAGAATACTCCTGAGAAATGTCACAAAAGTTATCAACTTTTTTTTTTTTTGCTTTTTCCTAATTTCCTCAAACATTTTGCCTGAGGAGGAACCTTAAAATTAGCTTTCAATGAAATTTCAATGTAATTACTTTAATTCATCCTTCCCCGTAAAATTACATACATTCTTTCCCCTTTCCCAGTGCCCAGCATAACTATTTCTTAAGCCCTGCCTGGTAACTGGTGGGGTGAGGGCTGCAGTGCTAAATGTGTGCTTGCAAGACTAAATCCCATGACATTTTTCATATTTTGGTGAATACACAAAACACAGCTTTGAAATGGAGATGACAGTGGCCGTATTTGCATGTAACTCTCAACTGGAGATTTAGGGGGCAGAGGTTTACTCACTGTATCATCCAAATGCCTGAAATTCTGGTTCTACACATCAACCAACCCTCGGTTTCACTTCTTTAATTCCAATTTGAACCCTTTGGTTGTAGTGAGTTTCATCTCCCAAACCTGAAGTTCCACACTGCCTGTGTGCTGTCCAAACTCGGAACCATGGGCAGCTCCTCCTTCCCTCCCTCCAGCAGTGATTGGCTGTACGGGCTGTCCTTCATGCCGGAAAGAAGCCCGCACAGCCAGTTCTCCCTCCTCTCTACAGTCTCATGGACTGCAGTTAGATCGCTCTCTGTGATGTCTGAATTCAGACAGGAGAGTGGGGAGCAGTGGAAGGGAGTGGATCTGCAGGTCCACCTGGACCCACCATGTTATGTGCAAATGTTATGTGCGAATGTAGCCAGTCATTTCAATATTTGAGGACCAATTCATGCTTGACATTTTGTACTTGGTTACAAATACAAATTCTTGTTTTCAAATTAAAATACAAGGAGGTATTCATGTGAGCCTCTAAAACCAATTCAGGGGCGTGTCGGGCTTAAAACAGTTGAAATCAACAGTCAAATTCCATTTTTACACAAGCTCTAATTTAAAAAGGCAGAAGTCGTTACAATACCTTGAAGGTTAAAACCTGGAATTTTTCATAATCAATGGCAGCAGAGTTTTCTACTATTATTGTGACCTGGGCTTCATTTAGGACGGTCTGAGGAACGACACGGAAAATTCCACCAGGCCCAACAAGGCGGAGGTTGAATTTAGCATTTGCTCCCTATGGAAGGAGGAATTGGAATGAAAACAAATGAGAGTATTATTTATAATGGGATGGAACAGAATTGCTGCATTTCTTATTGAAGAGCACAATATGTATAGAAGAGAGCAAGACTACTTAGAATCTTCTATTCAACAGCTTTTGGGTGTGTGAGTATCAAGAGGCTTTCTGAAGTAATCTACCCAGCTCTGATCACAGGACATACTTTTATAAAAACAGTATTGGCAGATTGACTATCATTCAGTCACAATGGAACACCACCTAGTTTGGACTGACTTAGTGTCTGAATACTCTTCGGAGGGTGCCACTGGGGGCGGTGGCAGTGGGAAGTGCCTTAAAAACTAAATTAGATATTGCTTACTTGTGTTACCACCACGCCTGCAAGGTGTGATGAGCAGCGGTGTGCCACCCGGCAACCCGCAGGGCAGTGGGACGGCTCTGAAACGCACCATGCTGACCATGCAAATGGCCTCCATGCATGTGCAGAGGCCAGGTGAGTTTTGGAGGCCAAAATGCGCAGAGGCCAGGTTTTGGGAGGCTGCCCTGCCACCGTACAGGTTGCCAGGTGGCACACTGCTACTTGCCACACCTTGCAGGTGCGGGGGTAATGCCAGCAAGCACTATCTAATTTAGTTTTAAAGGTATCTCCCACCACCTCCACCACCCAGTGGTGTCCTCACCAGCCACCACTGTCCCTCATTCTTCACTCCTTCCAAGGAAAGACTGGGGGTGGTCTTTGGATGCCACACACCTCTTGTTGTTTTTGCTACAATAGATTCACATGGCTACTCCCCTATAATTTGTCACTATAAATGTAAGCACACATCAAGAGTACAAATTCCCACCAGGTTTAAAATGGTTTACTTTTCTTCTCTTGTCTCTATGAGAAGCCTGGAACAGTTTCACAAGGGCATTGAGAACAGTTAGAAAAATCTGGCCTCATCACAGAATTACAGTTCCCAGAGTTCCTTGTGTGGAACTCATGCCTGTTGTATCAGCTTGATTTTAAATGGGTGTTAGATATGTTTGAATTGTGAAGTGAATCTGCAGATAGGTTTCACTTTACTGGAGTATGTTGAATCTGCCAAGCTGTTGTATCTGCTATATTTACATAGTGTGTTTTATTGCCTGGTGGAAATGCTTTGTTAAGAGCTCTGTTTCTGCCTGGAATAATTCTGTGTAAATACCACACAAGATCTTATATGTGGTGACAAAGATGGGATACAGATGTGGTACATTACCCAGAAGATTTGTGAAATGGCAGGCTATACTGGACAAATAGAGGCCTTTGCTGTAGGAGACTGGCCTACTTACAAAGAAAGACTGGAGCAATATCTTGCATGCTGTTCTCGCAGCAAAACATATGGCAACATTGCTGAGTATTAAGGGAGGAAAGACTTACAGTCTTGTACACAATTTGATTGCTCCAGAGAAGCCTGCAACCAAGTCTTTTAAAGAAATAGTGCAAACTAGCTCAACCCGCACAGAACATCTGCATGCTAGTACTTGATTGCTTCGCCTGCCACAGCCCCTATCACCTCAGAGATCTCTCCATCCTCACCTGAGCCGCACTCTTGCTCCTCCTCTTCCATCCGGTTGCTTCCATCCCCCTCACCCCCTTGGGCACTGCTGCAGTGTTGCTGGTGCATATTGGCCTAGCTGCAGTCCCCTATCCCCAAAGACCTCCCCACCCTCACCCAAGCCCCACTCCTGCTCCTCCCCACAGGAGCAGCAGCGGTTAACTGGGTCTGTCCTTTGCCTGCCTGCCTCCCTCTGCCAATGGCCTCGGTAGCCCCAAACAGCAGCAGTGGTTGACTGGGCTATTCCTTGCTGCCGCCGCCACCATGGCTGCTCGTTCCCCTGAGGCCGCTGAGAGGCTTGGGCCCATCCCTCACCCTTCCTTCTTGCTTTCTTCTCTTCCCTTCTTTTTCTCTCTCTCTCCTCCACTCGCTCTTCCCGTCTTTCTCTCCCCCCCCCTTATTTTTTCTTTCTCTCTTTCATCTTGTTTCCCCATCTAATTCCCACAGCGGCAGCGTCTTTCTCCTGAAGAGGCTCTTTCCTCCTTCACAACCCCTCTCTTTGCAGAGCCCTGCCAACTATCCTTTTACATATATAGATTCCTCTCCTTTACAATCAAGAACATCTTCTGACCAGTAACAGTTGCATTCCAGCTGTCCTTAAACATCACAGGCTCCTCCCCCCTATCTACATATGGAATCCCCACTGCTTAATCACACGGTGCTTCTCGAGAGCTGCCATGCATGGGATCAGCCACGGGTACGCCTTAAAGAATTATACATATACTAGCTGACCCGCACAGAGCATCTGTGTGCTCTTTGGGGCTGGCTGTTCCCCCCTCCCTCCTACCCCACTTTCCCTCCCCCTCCCTCCCTCCTGCCCCATTCTCTTGCCCCCTCCCCTCGCTCCTGCCCCCCCTCCTCCCCTCCCTCCCTCCTGCCCCACTCTCTCTTTCCCACTCACCCCATTTCCAGTCTCTCAGCTGCTTCCCCGCCACTTTCTCATCTCGCTGTCTGTCCGTCCACCGCCTCCCACCTCCCATCTCTGGTGGCCAGGTTGGGCTTTGCTGCTGCCGCTGCCCCCCCTTACCTGGGACAGCCTGGCCTGCCGTCCCGCTGCCACCTCCTGCCCCCGGTGGCTAGGCTGGGCTTTGCTGCCGCTGCCACTGCCTCCTCCCCCTTACCCAGTACGGCCTTGCCTTGCCAGGCTAGATCATCCTGCTGCCGCCTCCTGGCAGCCAGCCGAGGCCGCTTCCTCAGGCCATTTTGTGGCCTGCCACCACCACCACCCTCTGCCATTCCCCCCCCCCGAACTCTCGGCCAATGCCAGGAACTCTCACGAGAGTTCTGCCACCAAATCCTGGGCACACATGCCAGCTAAGAGAATAAAATATATAGATATAGATTGCTCAGCAATCTATTGTACAGCAGCATTTATCACCAAAATCCCTGATTACAGCAGAGAGGTTCAGATTCCACAAAAGGAACCAGCTTGAAGGTAAAACTTTCCGCATTTGCAGCAGAATTAAAAAGTCGTCCGAACATTGTGACTCTAATGAAGGGCTTAATGATACCCCTTAGTGACAAATTTGTTTGTGGATTCCACTGTGAGAGTGTTCAAAAGAGACCCTTAACTGAGGAAAACTTTAGCATTAAATGGGCTGTAGAAATGGGATTGGCCTTGGAAACAGCAGCTAGAGATGCAGTGGAGCTGCAAGGAAGAGCTAGAGGAGAAATAGAAATGCACAAAATGGTTGCTGCACAAAGCAAAGAACAATCTGCTAGAGACCTAGGTAACAGTGTGGAAAATGCTCCCATTCTCCTGCTGAATGTAGATTTAAGGATGCATATTGCAGGAAATACAATAGAAAGAGATACATTCAAAGAGTTTGTGGCACTATCAGGAATCCAGGAAAGTTCACAGCTTTGCATAGAAAGAAAAATGCCAAGGTTCATGCCCTGAACATGGATAGTAGTGATTCACAATGTGAGAATGGCATAGCAAGTCTGGGACAGTATATATCAGTAAACAGGAAGACTCAGCAATTTAGTTGATATCAAGGGTAGCTGGAAAAGCACTCAAGACTGAGCTCGATAGAGGGGATGCTGTGTCTGTTATTCCACAAGCAGAGCATAACAAAACCTTTGCAGATAGGTGTAACACCCAACACCCTTACTGCTAAAGACACACACAGGTCGGAAGTTAGTGCCATTAGGAGTGATACAAGTTGATGTGAAGCGTAACAGCAGGTGTTTCCTGAATTTGAATGTTATTGAGAAAGGTGCCCAGCCTTTGGGGACATGAATGGATGAGGGAACTACTTCTAGAATAAAGGTAAAGCGTGCCGTCAAATCAATTTTGACTCCAGGCGCCCACAGAGCCCTGTGGTTTTCTTTGGTAGAATACGGGAGGGGTTTACCATTGCCTCCTCCCGTGCAGTATGAGATGATGCCTTTCAGCATCTTGCTATATCGTTGCTGCCTGATATAGTACTAGCAAGGATTCGAACCAACAACCTTCTGCTTGTTAGTCAAGCATTTCCCTGCTGGAACAGAAATCTATAAAGTTGTTACAACCATTGCCACACAAGCCCACTTCACAAGTGCAGGAAAAGTTGGAAGATATGTTAAACCAAACCTATGAAGTGTTTAAAGAAAATAGGAACATAGGAAGCAGCCATATACTGAATCAGATCATTAGTCCATCATGCTCAGTATTGTCTACACCGACTGGCAGCGGCTTCTCCAAGGTTGCAGGTAGGAATCTCTCTCAGTCCTATCTTGGAGATGTCAGGGAGGGAATTTGGAACCTTCTGCTCTTCCCAGAGCAGCTCCATCCCCTAAGGGGAATATCTTACAGTGCTCACACATGTAGACTAGGAAGGAATAGGAACTCTAAAATCTATAAAAGCAAAGCTGATGCTAGTTGAGAATATACAGCCCAAATTCTACAAAGCCAGACCTCTTCCTTTTATCAAAGGTGTAGGCTGAATTGGACTGCTTGGAAAAGGAAAGGAAAGCAAATTCTCTAGAGTGGTCTGGAGTGAATAGGCGAGTGAGTCCAGTTATGAGAAGAAAGGTGTGTTGGGGGGGGGGGGAGTTAGGCATTGTGGAGACTTCAGGGTTACTATAAATCCTGTCTTGAAAGTGGAGAAATATCCATCGCCACAAATTGAAGACATATTTGCAACACTGTCTGAAGGAAAATGGTACAGCAAGATTGATCTGTTGCAGGCCTATTGCAGATGAAAGTAGAAGAGGAGCCAGTGCAACTGACAAAGCACTGGTGTAATATGATCAAAACAACCAGTTCCAGTTAATAATCTTGCAGCCCTGTTTTGTACCAGCTGCAGTTTCTGGACCATTTTCAAAGGCAGACCCTTTGTTGAAAGCTTTTTGGAAGTCCAGGTATACTATGTCAACTGGATCACCTTGATCCACACACCTGTTGACACTCTCAAAGAACTCCAAAAGGTTTGTAAGGCAAGCCTTTTGGATGCTAATTCCTCCACAATTAATCCATGGATAATAGAGATCTTATTCTGGACTGACCTAGCATTAAACAGCAGCACCAGCAGGCCAAAGGACGAACTGGTAATGCAGCCAGGAATTCTTCCATTATGGGAACAACCAGAAGAAGGGATAGGAATGATGTAAGTAATGTAAGTGAGATCCCACACCTACCTTCCCCTATCCATAATCATTCTAACTGAAGCACCCCCAGGTTCACATCCTCACTCAGACACATAATTAAAACAGCTTTTTTTAAAAAAGTGCAATGGACAAATCTTGCAAGATTTCCCAAGAACATGGTCCTATCTGGATCATATTGTTGTGACAGGTGAAACTGGGGAAGAACATCTGGAAATCATCAAAATGGTACTGAAACATTTAGAAAAGTATGGATTACGAGCCAACTGTACAAAAAGTGGATTTTTAAAGAAGTCAGTTACATACAGTGGTCACATTATAGATGCACAAGGCTTACATAAGTCTCCAGAGAAAATCTAAGCAGTCTTGGAAGCCCCACAACCTCAAAACTTGTCACAACTTAGATCGTTCCTGGGGTTTCTTAATTATTACAGCCAGTTTGTGCCAAACTTAGCAAGTGTATTACATCCACTGAACTGTTTATGCAGAAAGGTAAAAAGTGTGTCTGGTCAGACTGTGCAGCAGCCTTCTTACAAGCAAAGAAGTTGGTCACATCTGACAATGTGCTTACATATTTTGATCCATCTTTGCTCGTTCAATTGGCATGTGATGCTTCACCACATGGAATAGGGACAGTAATAACCCATGCAAAGCCTGATCAGCAAGAAAGACCAGCAAGAAAAGCTGGCATTTGCCTCCAGATCTTTGTCAGCAGCAGAATGTAATTATGCACAAATAGACAAGGAAGCCCTGTGTCTTGTATGAGGTATGAAGAAATTCAAGCAGTATCTCTGTGGTAGGAAATAATAATAATAATAATAATAATAATAATAATAATAATAATAATAATATTCGATTTCTATACCGCCCTTCCAAAAATGGCTCAGGGCGGCTTACAAAGAGAGATAACAAACAAATAAGATGGCTCCCTGTCCCCAAAGGGCTCACATCTAAAAAGAAACGTAAGACACACACCAGCAACAGTCACTGGAAGTACTGTGCTGGGGGTGAATGGGGCCACTTACTCTCCCCCTGCTAAATAAAGAGAATCACCACGGTAAAAGATGCCTCTTTGCCCAGTTAGCAGGGGTTCACTCTCATCACTGAACACCAGCCTCTAGTTTTGATACTGACTATTCAGAAGGGCATTTCTTTGACCACGGCAGCTCGGATGCAGTGCTGGGCTCTTTTCTAAGCAGGCTGAAATGCCTGCCATCATGGTTACAACATTTGCCTCTTCAGACGAATGCTGCTGCAACCCTGAGCAATGCCCAGGAGAAGGTGAGTGACATGTCGAGGTGGAACTTCCTGTATGCTTTGAGAGGCTGTATTCACGTACAACCTTCCTTTTAATAATGTTTGAATAGGGCTTTTATGAGAAGCAGCAGAACAGTTACAGACTGAACCATAGGCCAATTTCTGACACAGAGGTAAAGTGCAAATAGAAATGAAAAATAATGTTTAAAATAAAAAGAAAGCAGTATTGCTTTCATAGTATTAAAATGAGGTGTGTGTGGAGTGTAACAACAACAACATAACTAGGAGCAAAAGGACTCCATTTGTTCCCTAATATTAGTAAGTACCTAATTCTGATTTTGCTGCCTTCTGTGACTACAGTAGCAGCAGTTATGAGGTCGGTTGCCTGAAAAGTAGTTATTTATCCTTTTGCAGCAGGCTGGCAGTGAAGCCACTGGCTTTTATATTGCACAGAATGTAGCCACGTTAGGACTGTACTGAGTATTGTCTATGTGTTGATGGGCTAGATTTTCTTTTCAATAATTGCAGACCTTTCATGTGCATTAAACCTTCAGACCGCCTTCTCCTCTCAGGTTAGTCAGGTGGAAGCTATTACTGAGGTTTCCATAGCAACCTCATTTGTCATAGTTTCCATGTAAATTATATTGCACTGTAAGGTCTTCAGCAAACCTAAACAAAATGGTGCTCCTTCAGTTACATTAAATGGTGCTTATGGCATACAGTGATTACTATTAAAAACAACATTCCAGTATGATAGATTTAACAAAACTCCAGAGAGATTCACACCCCTGGATCCATTAACAAAAATGGTTTGGGAAGCTTTGAACAAATGCATTTCTTCTGTTAACTGATGGAGCAAATCCAGGGGCGTAACTGCTATGAGGCAAGGGGAGGTGGTTGCCTGGAGGCCTCCATGTAGGCCTCAGTGAAGCCTGAACTGGAGTAGGCTTGCAGGGAGGCCCCAAGCAAGCAAGGAAGGAAGGAGGCAGGCAGGCAGGCAGAGTGGCCCCCACAGCTCTCTGCAGTAGACCCTCTGCCCAGCCCAGCATTTGCCAGGTAGAATGTGAACTGCTTTTTGTGGTCACACACACACACACACACCCCCCGCCCATATATAAGGATCTGCTTGCCATAGGGCTTTGATATGGAGTGGGGGAGAGACTGAGAAATCTCTGAATATTTAATTTAAAACAGCTTGGAAAATTTGCGGGCTTTAAGAAAAAAACCTATCTAAAAAATCCCATGTGGCTTGTTTCATGTCAGAAAATTACAAACACTTCTGGAACAAACAGTATCTATATATTTAATCCCTGTAGATGTGCTTCAGCCTCTGTGGGGATGCGTCCTGGCAACCCAGCTGATTGGCTGGGCAGCGGAGTGGAGGGACGCACCTGATTGGCTGAGGCGCGTCTCAGTGGTGGAGGACAGAGGCGGTGGCGGGTCTTGCCGGGCCATGGAGGCCAGGGCGGCAGCGGGCCCGGCCCGGCCCGAACGCGGAGGCCGGCGGCCGGCGGGCCCGGCCAGAGACTGGGGCAGGGGGGAGAGAGGTAGCCGGCCCCAAAAAACACGCAGATGCTCTGTGCGGTGGGGTCAGCTTGTTATATTTATTCATTCATTCTTTCATTCATTTATAAATGCACTTATGCTCAAGTTGTTTTGCAACCCAGAAGGTCTGAGTGAGAACTGTGAAGCATGTGTGGTGCTTTTCTTTTCTTTTCTTTTTCTTGTGTGTGAACTGCTCCCCAATAACTCTCAGGGACTTCAGGGTAAATCTGGCCAACATGTGAATGCAGCACCTCCATTCCAGAGGAGATGTGTGTTAAAGGGCTTTAAAAGCCTCCTGTGAAAAACCTCCTGCAATCAAACTTTACTGAATTTGTTCAAAATTCTGAGAAAACATACATAGGCTCACACTGCATGGTTGAAAGTCTCCTTTGCTAATCTGCAGCAAGGGGCCCATTTTAATAATTAGTGTTTGTGTGTTCTAGGCATTAAAAGTAGCACAAATATATAGTACTTAATGTATATCACTATATATTGTGAAGTGTGTGTGTGTGTGTGTGTGTGTGTGTGTGTGTGTGTGTGTTTATTCAGTGAAATGTATTTCTAGGCAGCATACTTATTTTGGAATATCAGACTTAAATCCTTGAGGGCCTGGGGTGTGTGGAGGCCCTGGTCTTTTGGGGGGGCCATTTTAAAATCTGGTCTCTGGGTCCACTCCAACCTTGCTACGCCCCTGAGCAAATCACTGATAGTGCAACAAAGAAGGAGCACTATAGAACTAAAAATGAAGAACAGAAGGGTTGCAGGATAAGGGCCTTTCTCAGACAGCAGGCTTTACTGTGGGATTAAGAGGGGTAAAATACTGTGAGTTACGGGGCATATTGAATATTTCAAATTACCCAAAATCCCGACACAAAAAGTGAAATTTTTTACCCGGACATAAATCAGACTAAGCTCCAATGCTCAATGAAAAACCCAAATTTTGTATGGAGTGCTCCCTGATAGCTCATAGGGATTCTGACATAAATCTTGAAGGTATGTGAATGCACACCTGCCCTTCCAAAGTAAAATAACTGTCTTGCAGGGCTCAAGGCCAAAGGTCTACCTACCTAGTCCAGCATTCTTTTTATCAGAGCAACCAGCCAGATGCCCTTGGGAAACTCACAAGCAGGACATGAAAGCAGCAGCCGTTCACTGTGATCTGTCCCCGGCACTTGATATTCAGAAATATACTGCCTCTAAACATGGGGTTCTTCAGTTAGATATCATGGCTAACATCCAATTTGTCTAACTCTTTTAAAAGCCATTTGAGCTAGTGGTCACCATCTGTTTTATACAGCTTATGTGCACAAGTGCTTGCATGGAAGAAGAAATAAAGATAGGCACCAACAGTGGGGAATAAACAAGCTATATATGTAATAAAGGGCTATGGCATAACAAACCAGCAAGCATGAAGTGTAGAGGAAGTGATTATGACCTTTCTAGTTGTTGTGATGACCAAGGAGATTGGCATGGACAAGCAGCTGAAATTTTGTATATTTCAGCTCATCTAGAAGGAACAACACCTTATGAAGTTACTTGTTCTAATGTCAGAGTCCAGTGTACTCCAGCTCCCAGGTGTGTGTGTATTAACTGCTTTGCCAGAGGTAGAATGTAATGTTAGGTGCTGCTAATTACAATGACCAATGGATGGGCACTGACCAATGAATGCTGTTACAGGAGGAAAGGAAGGCTGAATAAGTAATGGCATACTGACCTGGTCGGAATCATTGACAGTAATTTTGAGGCCCCTCAGGATCTCACCCTCTGGTGGATGCTCATACATGGTGATTTCAAATCGGTTCTGTGGCCCATTTTCTCCATAAAATGTTGGTGGGTGATTGTTGAGGTCAACAATTCTTATGGTTACTGTAGCAAAGGCATATTCAGTCACATCACCTTCTGGACTGATTTCTGAGGCCTGTGGTGGACAATAGTTTATGGCTTGATTATGTTCCCAGTTCTTCAAAACTGCAATTAATTCTTTTGAGAGAGGCAGAAAGGAGGTGGATTGGGAGAGGGGAATACATTCCTAAACAAATAGGCAAGTTTTGTCTTATAAATTGTATTATTGATGAACTGAAAAATAAAGTAAATAACCAATTTATATACTGTACAATGTACAAAAGGCTCAGCCTGCCCAATAGGTTTCTTGCATAAACTTTGCTGGAACGAATGGGAGCCACCACTGTGCTCTTGTATGACTTCCATTCATTTCAATAGAGCTTGGGCAGGAGAACCTCCTGGGGATTAAGCCCCAAGACAGACAAGAAAGAAACCATCCAAATATCAACTATTCACATATTTTTATATGCTTCAAAAACACATATTTCTAAGGAAGAGTAAAGTATAAATGAAACTTCAGATTCCATTTGTAGCCAATAAAGCAAAATCCATAGCTATATCATAAAACAGAGCTAATTTGAAGACATCACATTTGAATTTGAAGTCAGAATCTGAAGACCTTAGCATTGTTGCTTTTGGCCAACTGAAACTGATTAACAAAAAAACTGGTGCTCACCAGGAGTATGAATGGATTTCACAAAAATTATTAACTCAAAGAGAAACCTATCAGGATCAATGTGCTCTTGATATTAAAATTGTGCTTTTGAGGCAGTGTCAGCTCCTGCTGACCACAGAGTACTGTGGTTTTCTTTGGTAGAATACAGGAGAGGTTTACCATTGCCATCTCCCATGCAGTCTGAGATGATGCCTTTCAGCATCTTCCTATATCACTGCTGCCTGATATAGGTGTTTCCATAGTCTGGGAAACATAGCAGCGGGGATTCGAACTGGCACCTCTTGCTCACTAGGAAGTTACTTCCCCTCTGTGCCATTAGGTGGTTACTGAACTTAAAAAATATCTTTTGGTGAGATGTGTTCTGTGTGAGGGCCTAATTAAATGTAAACATATTTAACAAAAATCTCCAATGGCCATTTTTTGAGAGGAGGAAACCCTTTTGGGAAGAGAGGATTTGGAGCAACAAAGAGATTGCTCCCCCACAAATTGCTCTCCCACAAAGTGCCTTTTCTCTTTTTTAAAAAAACAGCTTACTTTTTTCACACATGTTTGCATATAATATATAGCTAAAGTTAACAAAGGAAAAAAGTGATATGTTATTTGCATGTGTCTATGTGTGTTGGTACTACAATGCTTCTATCTATGTTAGAATCAATGCCCCACCTGTTCTGCAGCATTAGGAGGGTGGAGCAAGAGCAGTGACCTCACAGAGAGGCTGCTGCAGAGCTCACCTAAAAGGCTTGTCCCTCAGCTGAGTGTGCATGGAGTGGGAGATTGGAACAATTTTTGCTGCTCTCCCCTTTCCAAAAGTACTTTTTGGCTTCCAGAAACCTGTCTCAGAGGTCGTGCAGCCCTCAGTGACATATTCCTGGAAGCCAAAAAGTAATTTTGGAGGGAAGGAAGAGAAGCAAAAATAACTCCCACACCCAAGTGCATTTGGCTTCAAGACAAACCTTTGGGTGAGTTCCACAGTAGTATCTCTGAGAGAGCACATCTCTTGCTTCACCCTCCTAATGCTGCGGAACATGTCAACCACTGTGTGGTATATTCACACAGGATGGATATAATTAAGAAAAGGAATGTTACTCAGAACCATTTAAGAGCTACAACCTGGAAGAAGAAAAGAGAAGGAACCCAGCCTTTAGTGAATGCTTGCTGGAACTGGGACAAACCTGTCTTGCTAAGGAAGCTGTAGTTCTTAAAGGCCCAAGGGACAGGCAGTCAAGAGGCACTGTAAAATAGTGCTTTTGAATTTCAAAGACTGCCATTTACTTATCATTTTAAGCAACAAGTCCAGCAACAATTGAGCAGGCTTAGTTTATCATTATTTCTGGTTTCCCCATATTGACATAATCAGCTTGTGGAATTCTTTGCCACAAGATGTGGTGACAGCCAACAACCTGGATGGCTTTAAGAGGCGCTTGGATAACTTCATGGAGGAGAGGTCTATCAATGGCTACTAGTCAGATGGCCACCTCCAGCCTCAAAGGTAGGATGCCTCTGAGTACCAGTTGCAGAGGAGTAACAGCAGGAGGGAGGGCATGCCCTCAACTCCTACTTGTGGCTTCCAGTGGCATCTGGTGGGCCACTATGTGAAAGAGGATGCTGGACTAGATGGGTCTTGGGCCCGATCCAGCAGGGCTGTTCTTATGGTCTTATGTCTGTGGAGATGTTTTTTCTGTGTGTGTGTGTGTCTGTGTAATCCACCATCATGTCTTATTAAATTAGCACGTGTCATTTCATCAAAATCAAATGCGGTCTTAACTGTTACACATTTTCTTCAAAGCCCAGTCTTGGACAATGTGGGGCGGGGCAGAGGTATGTACACCAGTTTTAGAGGAACACAAGATGAGCTAATAGGAATTGCAGTGTTCTGTACACTTCAGCAAAAGATCTCATGTTATTAATATAAGATCTTCAAAATAGTGTATACTGTTCATGTCCTCCTCCCCTTTAATGATACTTAAATGTGTTAGAAATCCAGTAGAAACTCTAGAGGTAGAACTTAATAGCACTTCTTTAGCATTCAGTATCATGTAATAATGGCGATCCAACCAATAGCTGTTGATTCGGTAATAATCCACTCTAGCAGCTACGGATTTAACAATCAAATAACTCCTTGTCTAGACATTACTATTTTCAGCAGCAAAACTGAAACTATTTTCAGAAATTGTCTAGATGTAGTGATTTTATGCTGTGTTCTTAGGCTCTTACATTTATATGTTGCATTTATATGGGCTGTTTTGTATTTTTATAGGTTATAAACCGCTGTGAGCTTTTAAAAGTCAATAATGCTAATAAATAAATATTTTAAGCAGGTATTCATATAAAGTAATAATAATACAGGGCTGGAAAGCACTTGTGATTCTCGGTTCTACTAACGTAGTCATTCTTTTTGGGCAATTTTGAATAACTGGGCCAAATTCATTGGTTGGGGAAAAAAGGATCTCTATAGTAACCCTGCATTTTAGAATGATGAAAGGTAGCCTAGAATACCATTTTTAACTCCAGACCTCTTTTTAATCTTGCATTATGGGGAAAAAATGAATACTGAGGATGAAGAAGATGCTCTTTGCTTGACCCTAGCCCTATTACTACTCTCCCCCTCCACATATTCAGTGACCTCACTCCCTTACCTCCATTTGTTTGGGGGAAGGTCTCCAAGAGGACCCTATCTTGCAGAACTTCACGTGAAACTATGGAGGTAAGGGTGTAGGGCTAGGAAGCTTTCACTTCCCTTTCCATGCATTGAATGAATGTGTGGGAATGGTTTTAAATGTTTCATTAGCTAATTGATTAAGAATTTATATACCAACTTCAAAACATATTTTCGAGGGCAGTTCACAATAAAAAAACATAATCCCATGAAAAACACAGTTTGTTTAAAAAACCAGAATAATTAACTAATCAAAACAGCCATAATTAAAGCCACCCTGAGCCATTTTTGGAAGGGTGGTATATAAATCAAATCAATAAATGAATCAAGCAAGCAACAGTATATGCACTTAAAAGTCTTAAAAGAAGTAAACTCTGATGTAAAACCTTGGGGGGGGGAAGTGTTGACCTGCCCCCAAAAGAGAGCAGATTATGCACTGTGCAAACTTCACTGGGGATAGAGTTCCCCAACTGGGGTGCCACCACAAAGAAGGCCTGCTCTCCAGTTACCACCCTCCTCACTTCATATTATGTGGCCATGTGGAGGAGAACCTTCATGTATGACCTTAGTTAATACATGGGCAGGCTAATGTTGGAGCAAGTGTTCTTTCAGATCAAGTCCCAAGACATGAAAAGCAGTAGCACTTTGAATTGTACTCAGAACTAGACTAGAAGCCAGTGCAGCTCTTTAAGTACTGGTATGTATTCCCAGTAACCAGTCACAGTTAGCCATCTAGGAGCTATATTTTGTACTAGCTGTAGTTTCCAGGAAATCTTCAAAGGAAGCCCCATGTGCAACGTATTATAGTAGTCAATTGTGGAGACTACCAGAGCATGGATAACTGTGAACAGAAGATGTCTATCCAGGAGAGGCTGTAGCTGGCATAGCAGTCTCAGCTGGTCAAAGGCACTCCATACCACAGAGGTCACTCAGGCATCTAAATACAAAGCAAGATCCAGGAACATCCCTTGACTATGAAACAGATCCTTTAGAGTAAGTACTTCCCCATCCAGAGCAGGCTGAACACCATCACTCTGTATAGACAAAGCACCTACCCACAGAACCTCCATCTTGTCAGGACTGAACTTCAGTTTATTGACCCTCATCCATCTCATTACTGATTCCAGTCACGAATTCAGGGCTTCTACCAGCTCACTTAATTCTTTTTCTGCTTTACATGTATGTCAATTGCCATCAGTCTACTAATGATACCTTATCCCTAACCCCAGGGTATTCTCTTCCTGTGACTTCATGTAGATGTTAAAAAGAATGAGAGACAAGATGGAGCCCTGCAGGATCCCATAGCATAAATGATATCAGTCAAGCAATAATCCCCCAGTGCAGGCTTTTGGAATTGGCTTTTCAAGCAGGAGTAGAACCACTGAAACAACAGGCCTCTAGCACCCAACTCAGCAACCTTACCCAGAAGGATACCACCATGGTTGATGGTACTGAAGGCCACTGAGAGGTTCAGGAAAATTAGTAGGGTTGTACTTCTCCTCTCCTTCTGCTGGAATAGGCCATCTATCAGGGCAAACGAGGTGGTTTCTGTGCCCAAACTAGATATGAAGCCAAACTGAAAGGGGATATTTACCACGTCCTGAACCTTATTATAATCCTTAGGATCCAGAAAGGATTTATTTAGGAGTGGCCTCACTACCACCTCTTTCAAGGCATCTAGGGCTGCCCCTGCTTACCTCCAGCTGATCAGTCACTAGATGTTATCAACTATGAAGGGAAAGGGTTGAGCAGCCATGTGGTAGGACACACACCTCCAAGCACCTTCTTCACATCTTTAAGCCATTTCAACTGAGATTAATCCCATGAACTAAAACCAGACTGTGCTCTAGACACATTCATTCACTGTCCTGGAGAATGAATGGCACCCAAGTTTTGGATAATGCAAGCAACCTTATGCTCAAAGTGTTTCCTTTGGATTCCAACTCTGCTTTGTCTGGCTCACCATCCCTGCTTGTCACCAGAAACCTTCCTGCCTACCCAACTTACTTGACTATCTCCATGTCTATCTTCTGACTTTCCTAGAGAACTAAATCTGAATCCAGTGGACTTCCTGTCGTTTCAGTCTTGGTTTCCTTTTCCTGGAGTTCCTGGGACATCATTCTGCAAGAACTGGCAAATGTGCTACAGAATCCACACTCATGTGAGTTTGCTGTGGCTTTGTTTCTGGAACTAGCTCTGATCCATTGCTCTGAAATTCAGTCCAGGCAATGTGCCTATGACAGATGGTACATGCTGTGATTATTAGTTCTCTTAAAATCAATACAGCTGCAAATAGGGTGCTCCTTGTTTGTGGCCAAATACAGGACCTGGAAGAGATATGATGAACCGTCTTTGTGGGTTCCATACCTTGAATCTGTAAACTATGTCTGTTCTCTTGGAAGTAATAATTCACATTCATGTAAGATGATATTCTGCCTATTCACAATAATAAGGAGCTTTCTATGGGACACTGGGGCTGGAAGCGGGAAAGGTTGGGGGCTGAGTCCTAGCTTAATGAGCTACCATGAACTGCATGTGCTGAACCTATGGACACTCCTTAGGACAGAAAGGTGTGCAACATCTGCCCCCTTTTGGCTTCAGAAATAAGTTTTTGAGGGTTGCGCAATCCTCAGGGACATATTTCTATAAGCCCTCACAGTCCTCCATACTTTTGGAGGAAGGAGAGAGCAATGAAAATCATACACCCCCCCCCACATGTGTTTGAATGCTCTGATGCAGCCTCTTCATAGCCCCTGTTCTGCACTTCTAGCACTGCACAGAATGTGAGCTACTAGGAGCCTGTCATTTTACTTTGCTTTGTCAAAGAGCAGTGCCTTCTGCTTGCTTGCTGCATTCTAGGCTCCAGCTTCTACAACTTGTAGCTCAAGCCACTAACTTCAGCTGGAATATATAGATTTGGTACGGTTGTCCATAGTGTCAGCCTGGCTCTGACAATTTCCTCTTGATCTCTACGTCCCACCCAAGATATATGTATAGAAATGTACTGTCTTGAATAATGTACTCCTAGGAATTCTGATCTTTTGCCTGTATAACACACCCAAACCTCTTGCTTTGACTGAGACAACTGTTTTAAAAACAGCCTCATAGAAGACAAAATCAATTTGCACCAATTCTCCAATGTACAAGAGTACGCTATATGGATGCTAGTTGAAATTCGGCACAGGGTAAATTCATCAGGAGTGACTCAGACATTATAAAGCTAAACTTCTATGGTGGGCAGAAAATATATACCTGAATTTTCAGTTCATACACTTCTTTCTTCAGCTGAGTTGGACTTTTAATAACAGAAATGGCTCCAGTTGCGTTGTTTATTTCAAATGAACCTTCACTTCCTGTCACAAAACAGAGACATGCATGGCCAATTACACAGTGGTAGTGGATTTCCCATCTCTTTGAAAAAGAAATACCTCAGTTCAGCTCTAGTTGTATATACCAAATGGTGGCCTTGCATGGGGATGTACATCCCCGTGTGCCTTAGAAGACACATCTAGCCAGTTCAGTGGGTCCTGGATGATCATCATAATGTGCACCCAAAAACTTGCTTCCATGCAGAGATCTTCATTGCTGGATCAGGGCAAGTGGCTACCATACAGATCTTAATGTATTATTCAATTTGTTACATCGTTTACATGTTGACCAACTAAAGGGGACATTCATATATGTGTTGTGCAGCCGAGAATAAGCTCAACCAGGATGCGATGTGATGAACATGAGAGAAGAGGAAAATATTTTTAGGAAACTGAAAGTGGTATTATAGATACAATGGCTGACGTGATGCACAAGTCCTATACAGATGTTAGGGCTTGTGGTGAATGGCACCACTGTAGAGAACCAGCAGAAGTGCTACTAGTGTTACCACATTCATTTTTTCCCATTCATGGCAATGGGAAGAAATAAGGTAATGCTGATAGCACTGCCACCAGTTCTCTATAGTGGTGATGCTGCTTCTACGTCCGCAGCAGCAGTTCTGCAAGTCTTATCGTCTCTGTAATACTTGCATATCGTGTCAGCCAGTCTTATGTATAGAGTGTATTTTTTTATGTTCTACTGTAATCTTCAGAAATGTGCACCATCTGTTTGATCAGAGAGGACAGAGTGGGACAAAAGAAATGAATATGTACACGGTGGGGAACAATGCCTCTATCATACCACTTCAGTCCTCTGAAAAACTGTTGTCTATCTCCTCCTTCAAGCTGAGAAACTGTTACAATAGCCACATTCACATGTAAGGCAGAACAGCAGGTCCAATGGATGCATGGTTCCACCCCCATTGCCCCCCCTCTCCCGTCCGAATGCAGACTTACAGGAGAGCAGTCTCTCTGCAGTCAGCAACACTGCAGAGAGGCAGGGGAGCAGGCTGTGTTGGCTTCCTTCTTTACTGAAGGACAACCTGCATAGCCAATCCTGCTGGAGCTGAGGGAGGAGCTTCCTTCCTCAACTCTGGTTCCAGGGGAAGCAGCCTGTGGTTCCGAATTCGGACGTACCGCAGGCTGCCTGGAACCTTGGGTTGTGGCGACAAAACTCACTACAACCCAAGGGTTCAGATTGGCATTCCAATTCTGAACCTTCTTTTCCATTGCCACACAGGCTCCAATTCCATGCATTCAGAAGTAATGTCTGCAGAACTACAGGCCAGTGCAACTGTGGTTCTGCTTTATGTGCAGCCCCATTTGGCCATTAGATTGGCCAGCGCTGCCTTCGCAGTGTGGCAGGAGCAGCTCTCCCTGTCTTTAAAAGGCAGGGAGAGTTGCTCCGGCCATGCTTCGAATGCAGCACTGGCTGATTTTTAGTTCAAAAACAGGGCTGCATGGCGCCGTTTTTGGGCTAAATCACACCCCCCCATGTCTGACATCAGACTCAGGGGGCATGTTGGGGGCACCAGGTGACGAAAGGTGCTCCAGGCCCCTGATCATCTTGGTTGCCCTCTTCTGCACCTTTTCCAGTTTTACAATGTCCTTTTTTAGATGTGGTGACCAGAATTCTATGCAGTACTCCAGGTGTGGCCGCACCATAGTTTTGTATAAGGGCATTATAATATTAGCCGTTTTATTTTCCTGAAGGGCAGCAGCCCAGGTTCTTTGAATGGTGGCTCTTCCCCTGTGATCACATCCCATGCAGGTGGCGCCTCTGACATATGGAGAAATCAGGATAGCACTGTACAAGTTAGTTGTCTGGACATGCTTACAGTGCCACCTGGGGATATGGTAGAAGTATGCACAGGCTTTTCATTCCTGACATGGGACATGCATACAATGCCACAGGCAGAAATAGGACATCCTACTATGGGAATGCAGGAAGCCATACATCACTTTGCTCCAGAATGCATGGCGTTTACTCAAAACCACAATACTGGAAGCCCAGTAAGATTGTATACCCAAAGGGAGGAAAGGTTCCACTAAGTCCAGGAGGATGCCAGCATGGCTAACAGGTAAAGTCCAGGAAGCCATAAAAGGGAAGCAGACTTCCTTCCGAAATTGGAAGGCCTGCTCAAATGAGGAGAACAGAAAGGAACACAAGCTGTGGCAAAAGAAATGCAAGGTGACAATAAGGGAGGCAAAAAGAGCGTTTGAGGAACATTTAGCTAAAAGCATCAAGAGGAATAACAAAAACTTTTTTAAAAATACATTTTACATACATCTTACTACCGTAAGATAATAAGGAAGTGAAAGGGATTGTTAAGGAGGATATGGAGGTTGCAGAGAAGCTGAATGTGTTCTTTGCATCTGTCTTCATGGCAGAGGATACTGAGCATATACTTGTTCCTGAACCAGGCTTTTTAGGGATGGAAGCTAAAGAACTGAGTCAGATAGAAGTGACAATAGACTGTCCGGAAAAACTGAAAATGAGCAAATCGCCAAGGCTGGATGGCATCCATTCAAGAGTCCTCAAAGAACTCAAATGTAAAATTGCTGATCTCCTTGCTAAAATATATAACTTATCTCTGCAATCGGGCTCTGTACTGGAGGACTGGAAAATAGCAAATGTAACACCAATTTTCAAAAAAGGTTCCTGGGCAATCTGAGAAATTACAGGCCGGTTAGCTTAACGTCCATTCCAGGCAAATTGATGGAAAACATCCATCCAGGGAAAAATTGTAAAGCACATAGAAGAACAGGCCCTGCTGGAAGAGAACCAGCATGGCTTCTGAAAGGTAAATCTTGCCTCAGAAACCTTTTGGAATTCTTTGAGAGGGTCAACAGGTGTGTGGATCAAGGTGATCCAGTTGACATAGTCTACCTGGACTTCCAAAAAGCTTTTGACAAAGTTCCTCATCAAAGACTCCTGAGGAAACTTAGCAGTCATGGGATATGGGGACAAGTCCATGTGTGGATTGCTAACTGGTTGAAGGACAGGAAACAGAGGGTAGATATAAATGGAGAGTTTTCACAATGGAGGGAAGTAAGAAGTGGGGTCCCCCAGGGATCTGTACTGGAACCGGTGCTTTTTAATTTATTCATAAATGATCTAGAAGTAGGGGTAAGCAGCAAAGTGGCAAAATTTGCAGATGATGCCAAACTCTATCGGGTAGTGAAATCCAAAACGGATTGTGTGGAGCTACTAAAGGATCCCTCCAAACTGGGTGTTGGCAACAAAATGACAAATGCGGTTAAATGTCGGCAAGTGTAAAGTGATGAACACTGGGACAAAAAAACCCAGCTTCAAGTATACGTTGATGGGATCGGAGCTGTCGGTGACTGACCAGGAGAGAGATTTTGGGGTCATGGTGGAAAGCTCATTGAAAGTGTTGACCCAATGTGTAGCAGCTGTGAAAAAGGCCAATTCCATGCTAGGGATCGTTAGGAAGGGGATTGAAAATAAAACGGCTAATATTATAATGCCCTTATACAAAACTATGGTGTGGCCACTCCTGGAGTACTGCATAGAATTCTGGTCACCACATCTAAAAAAGGACATTGTAAAACTGGAAAAGGTGCAGAAGAGGACAACCAAGATGATCAGGGGCCTGGAGCACCTTTCTTATGAGGCAAGGCTACAACACCTAGGGCTATGTAGTTTAGAAAAAAGACAACTGCGGGAAGACATGATAGAGGTCTATAAAATCATGCATGGTGTGGAGAAAGTGTATAGAGTGAAATTCTTCTCTCTCACACATAACACTAGAACCAAGGGTTGTCCCGTGAAATTGATTGCCAGGAAATCTAGGACGAATAAACAGAAGTACCTTTTCACACAACACATAATCAACTTGTGGAATTCTCTGCCACAAGATGTGGTGACAGCCAACAACCTGGATGGCTTTAATTGGAGTTTGGATAACTTCATGGAGGAGAGGTCTGTTAACAGCTATTAGTCATCAAGGATGGCTCTGAGTACCAGTTGCAGGGAAATAACAGCAGGAGAGAGGGCAAGTCCTCAACCCCTGCCTATATGCTCCCTGTGGCATCTGGTGGGCCACTGTGTGAAACAGGATGCTGGACTAGATGCCTGATCTAGCAGGGCTTTTCTTATGTTCTTATTTTCATAGAATCAGTTAGCTGACCAGGTGCAACTGAGAAATAATCATATGCAGCCTGTAATTAGGTGTGTGTGTGTACATGCGCATGCAAACTTGTGTGAATGAGAGAGAGAGAGAGGGAGAGAGAGAGAGAATGCTTCCAGCTTCTTCTAAATTGCTTCTCTAATGCCCAGCATCCATCTTTTGAATGCCCAATTATTTGGATGTGTGAAGCAGAAGTTAACATTGAAAATGAGCACTTTTGTTTTAATTAGCAGGTGCATAATTATGTCCTCCAACAGTGAGAACAACTCCCACAAAGCTCAGAGAGGTGAGAAGTTTAACTTTCACAAATTCATTTTCCTATGTTCTGAACAAAGAAAAAGAAAACCCTAAGATATCTTAAACATTAAATGTTCAGTTTCATAGTAATCTATAAAGAAGGGATATGCATCAAGCATGAGGCTTAGGTTTTCTTGGTGAACAGACAGCTTTCAGGGATGTTTGAAGGAAAGTTTGAGGAACAAATTCTCGCCTAATTTTTTGAGGGGAGAGAAAAGATACTTTTCAGGGGGTGTAAAATGTGTTTTGGGCTTTGAAGACATGGGTTATTAGATTTGGCAAAAGGGAGTTCAGCAAAATGAGGTAGGGGGACTTCTCAGATGCTTAAAGGCGATATTTCTCTAACCTGTTCCTCTTGGTCAGACCCAGGTGACTTCTAGAACTGGCCTGCACAATTTGTGATTCACAAGCCAAATACAGTCTACCTGATCAATGCAGCTTGATGGGCTGTCATATGTGGACTATGTTTGATGTGGTAGCCTGCAAGCTACACTGCAGGCCTTCTCTGTAAATATCATTACAGTTTTCTCACTGAGTAGATTCTCTTCCCATCCAAGACTTCAGCTATTACACAGCATTGTATTTATGCCATAAATAAAAGGACTAAGGACAGTATGCAGGACAAAAATACCTCCAACCATATCTCAAATAGCAATGATATTGATTAATCAGTCACAGCTACAGTGTCTACCTCTTCTTCAATACATAATTGCCTCTATCCAGCAAGGAGCATATGTACACAGAATCAAGCTTCCAAACACATATTAATAGCTAGACGAGGAATCACATGCACAAACTGATACTGTACATTAAATTATCAGCCAGATAGAATTGGAAGCTAGCCAGAAGTTTACTGGACTAACAACAATTTTATCTTCTTGGCTGTCTATGAAAACTGGAGGGTACAAAGCCTGCAAATATTCTACTGTTAGTGCACATGTGTGTGCTATCACAGCGCACACCTGTGTATTAAACACAGCACATGCAAGGGGAGAGATGGCTGCATTTGTAATGTACTGCACACATGTACATTTCATATGTTTCGTGAAAGCAAATATGAGTCTCTACATGGCTAACGTTCACATTTCCAGGCCCAGTTCAAAATGCAGGTTTTAATCTTTAAAGCCCTAAATCGCTTGTAACCAATTTATCTGAAAGGGTGCCTTGCACCATATGTCCTTGCCTGGACCTTAAGGTCTTATTTGGCTCTGCTCCAGGTGGCCTCACCAATGATCTTACTGGGGCTACATGCAAGTAGCCCTGGCTGTTACATGCACATACAGTGTGCCCAGTAAAAGTGTGCATGTACTCCAAGATAACTTTCCATGCATCAAGGCGGAAACAGCTTCTAGGGCTCAGCCCTGGTTCAGTTAATCTATGCTTGAAACCAGAAGTGAGGGGAAGTCACTTAAAGAAAAGAGCAGAGCCGTTATTCTCTCCCTGTTTCCCTCTGACTTCCATGCTCATTTTTAAAAACTGTCCAATAACGTCCCATTTTGCTAATATCTGCAATAACCGTGACTTCATTAGAGGGTATTAGACTCCACATTGAACACATATTGACTTATGTGGAGGGCCATTATCAAGATTCATAGGCCAGAAAAGTAAATCTTGACTACAATGAAAATGAAGTCAATAGCAGTTTCAAGGGTTCATACATCATGATATTGCCTAATTGCTATGAGGAAACTGGTAATTCAAAGCATTGTCTGTTATATGCTTTCTATAACAAAGCACTTTTTGAATGATTAGCCTATCATTAAAATATAAACTTCTTTTTAATAATCACCCTTCTAATAATTTCGCTAGCTAACATACATAGAATATCATGGAAGAGGAGTACCAAGTATGGTGGTACTCTTTAAAATGTGGGGTGGGAGGACAATTCAGGAAATTACAACTCTGTTGTAAAACAGATAAACTGATAAACAATAATAATGTTTCCCCTTTATCTGTCATTTTAGCCTACTTTCCTTAAGTAAAGTAAGCTTCTGAGATCACCTGGCATTCTGTGTTTGTGTATCCATGTGACTGCGTGTGTGTGCCCCCTGCATCAGCTTTGTAATGCCTGAAACAAGATGAATAACATTTGCTACAGCTGTGGAGACACATAAGACACCTCAGTGGTGTAGTTTGTAATGATTTCATCCACCCCAATTCAAGATGGTGGATGCATGAATGTTTGAGGCAAAGTGGGCTAACTTTTGCACCATCTAACTTATTTGAACCAAATTTGGTACAGTTGTAGTGAGTGATACATAGGGACACCTCAATGGTGTAGTTTGTGATGATGTCATCCACAACAATTCAAGATGGTGGACCCATGAATGTTTGAGGTGCAAGTGGGTTAACTTGTGAACTGCCTAACTGATTTGGACCAAATTTGCTACAGCTTTAGGGACGCATAGGGATGGCTGAAGAGCATGGTTTGTAATGATGCCATCCACCCCAATTAAAGATGGTGAACATGTGAACATTTGAGGCATAAGTGGGCTAACTTGTGGACTGCCTGACCGATTTGGACCAAATTTGATGCAGTTGTAGTGAGTGAGACAAAGGGATACCTCAACAGCATAGTTTATAATGATTTCATCCACCCCAATTCAAGATGATGGATGTGTGAATGTTTGAGGCTCAAGAGGGCTGTGAACCACCTAACCAATCTGAACCAAATTTGCTACAGCTGTAGGGACACATAGGGACACCTCAGTGGTGTAGTTTGTGATGTCATCCACCCCATTCAAGATGGAGGATGTGTGAACATTTGAGGTGCAACTAGGAACTAATATGGACCAAATTTGGTACAGTTGTAGGGACTTATATGGCATAGTTTGTGATGATGACAACCACCCCAATTCAAGGGGGTGGACGTGTGAATGTTTGAGGCACAAGTGGGCTAACTTGTGAACTTCCTAACCAATTTGGATCAAAATTAGTCCACTTGTAGGGATAGTGAAAGGAAAGTAGGCAGATTAGTTCTTACCAGAACGACTTGTATTGTTATTATATGTTATAGTTTAAATAATGTTGTAAGCCCTCTTAGTCACTTTATAATGAAATGCAAGGTTAAAATATCTGTTGTTATTAGTTATATAACATTATCAGATAAACAATACATATACGCAATCTAATGCAGACATTCATCTCACAAAAGTATATAGGGCACAATACAGTCAAAAGGCATTGGAATAGGATGAAGCAGAGGCACCACTATAATTGACCGGGGCAGGGTGTATGTGACAAATGTCCCTGGGTCCCTGAGGGCCTGCCAACTAAGCAGTAGCTTGCTCTTAGCTTTCCCCTTCAACTTTGCTGAACAAGTAGGTGAAAACATTGCCGGGGTTGGGGCAAAGGTCCATTTTCACTTTTTTGTCCCGGAGCTGACTTCAGCCTTGCTGCATGCCTGTCAGGAAGCCACTAATGGTCAAACTATATGTGATGACAGCAGGCCTGTTTGCTTAGAATTGGTCTGCCCCAATCATGCATCAGTTTGGGGCATGGAGCTTGATTTCAAGAACAGAAGGAGAGCTCAGATTCAGAGGCACTGTTAGGCATGGACCTGGGGGCCCAGGTCTGTGTGCCCACTCTCCTAGAGGACCCCATGATTTTCCCCAAGGAAAAGAGAGTCCCTTTTATATTTCTGGAATGGCTTGGCCTAGAGATCTGAAATTTGGCATAGATATAGGGCAGGTTATCAGGACTGTGTATTTATTTTGAAGTGATTTTTTAAAAAAAAATCCTTCAAAAAAGGCATATAAGTGTCTTGTTTCATGGCAGAAAATTACAAAAACTTCTGGAAATGAGCCACCTACCCACCATTGGACCATAATTCCAACCCCATGTGGAGGAATCTGCCCATTGCCACAGTTACCCGTGCCTTAGTCACATCATGGCTGGATTACTGTAACGCGCTCTACGTGGGGCTGCCCTTGAAGAATATCCGGAAACTGCAGCTAATGCAAAATGCGGCAGCTAGGGTTTTATGTGGAACTGCCCGATGGGAGCACATCACACTCATTTTGAAAGAGCTTCACTGGCTACCAGTTTGTTTGTGGGTCCAATTCAAGGTGCTGGTTTTGACCTTTAAAGCCCTTAACAGTTTGGGCCCAGGATACCTGAGGGCCTCCTGCTCCCAAGGGTTGCTGCCCACTTGACAAAGTCATCTGTGGGGGCTCTGCTCCAGGTGACGACAATGAGGGGGGCTCAGTTGTCATGCACACGGGACAGGGCCTTCTTTGTTGCTGCCCCCAGACTCTGGAATGCTCTCCTGGTTACTATTTGCTCCTCGGTCTCCATCAGTTTTTAGAAAGCATGTTAAATCTTGTCCTTTTACCCAGGATTTTATATGATTCTCTCTGCTGCTGCTTCTTTGTATTCTGTACTGTTTTTATGCCTGTATTTTAAATCTTTAATCAGATTTGTTTTATATTTTAGCTTGATATTTTAATTGTTATTTTTATAATCTTGTTTTTAAATTCTGTGTAAACCGCCATGGGATTGTTTTAATGAAAGGCAATATATACATTTAACAATAACATTTTTTTAAAATGGGTAAACATAACTCCCCTTTTCACTCCCTTTTATGTTTCCTGAATGGCATGACCTAGAGTTCTGAAATTGGGTTCAGATGTAGGACAGGTTAGCAGACTGTAAGGTCATGCACACAACTGTTTCTGGGATTGAGAGAGTAGGCAGGGGGCGCGGAGGCAGGGTTGAACCTACCTCTTCACCCCCAGCTGATCAACATGCTCCTCTTCAGCACGCCTCCACACACCCAAACAATCTGTGTTGCTCCCTCTGGATCATTGATCACTGGAGGCCAGGAAAACTAGTCCCGGCCTCCAAGGATTCCAAAATGCACAATGTGAGCAGTGCGGTACACTGGGAGATTTCCCCATAAGTTGGGCACTATTGGCGCCCAACTCTGTGTATGCTTCGGCTGCGTGCAGCCTGAGCATAAACACGATCCTGGACCTGTATTAGCTGTGCTCACATCCTCTCACCAAGGTTAAAGGCCGGGTTGAAAACCTGGGCTTCCGGGGGAGGCAGAGCCAGCATCAGCCTCGATCCCGGCACTGCACATAAGCAGCCCAACTCAGGTTGGGCTGCCGTAGCCTGGGTTGGGCTGCTCAAGTGCACAGCCTCTCTGTGTATTGATTTTGAAGTAGATTGATCAATCCTTTGATTTTTAATGTGTGTTTTTTTGAATTTTTAAAACAAAAAATTCAACAACCTTTAAATGGCTTGATTCATGGCAGAAAATTACAGTAACTTCTGGAACTGAAGCACCCCCAGGACCATCATTCTCCCTGCCCCCCATGAAGGGATCTGCACTTTGCCTTCATTAATAAGTGCAACCCCCTCTTTTCCCAACCCTTTACGTTTCCAAAATGGCTTGGCTTAGAGTTCTGAAACTGAGTACACATGTAGTCGGAGATGGCAGTGTATTTTTATTTCCAAGAAATTAGTAAATCCTATGATTTTTAATACATTTTCCCTTATTGCAGTAAAGCTGCTAGGAAGAGTGATACTTCACATCTAGTGAAAGTGGAACTGTTACAAATGTACTACACTCAAGTTGGTTTGCGATCCAAAAGGTCTGCATGAGAACAGTGAAGGAAGGGTCCTGTGTTGTGGTCTTAATTTCCCCCTAAACAAATTCACTATATGTCCACATTGATTTTGTGTTTGAACTGTGGAGCAAGAGCCACATGTTGAGGTTATTCCCATGATCGCTGTGAAGCAGGCTAAGGGAGCTTAGCACATTTCCCAGTGATCGTGGGAACCACTGGACTCGCAGGTGAGCCTGGTGCTCCCAAGGTGGCTAGCCCGCATCCAAGCCAGCATGGTGTAGTGGTTAGAGTGCTGGACTAGGACCAGAGAGACCCGAGTTCAAATCCCCATTCAGCCATGATACTTGCTGGGTGACTCTGGGCCAGTCACTTCTCTCTCAGCCTAACCTACTTCACAGGGTTGTTGTGAAAGAGTAACTTAAGCATGTCGTACACCGCTCTGGGCTCCTTGGAACAGCAGGATATAAAATATAATAACAATAACAACAACAACAACTCTCTCTCCCCTTAAATGAGATTAAAGGTAGTAGTAGTAGTTGTTGTTGTTGCTGCTGTTTTGGCAAATGCACTCTGACCCAGATCTGTAGGTTTCTGGTGAATGATCAAGATGATATATAGATCCTTTGAGGGTTGTGTAGTCCTTACCCCACCCTCCCCCAGATGCACTCTGACCCAGACCTGTGGGTTTGTGGTGAAATGTATATGTATGGAGAGGATGCTTATTTTGAAGAAGGCCCCCTGTAAGCTCATTAGGTCCAGGGTCCAGGGAGTTACTATGGTGGGGTAAACTCTGGGAACAGGGAGAGTTCAGCAGCATGCCCTATTGTTCTTTCATATCCTTCCCTTAATATTTGATTGTGAGGGACACACTTGAGTTTAAACAAATGGGTCTGTTGTCATCATATATAGTCTGAATGTGCTGGTTCCCTTATGAGTATACATGGTGAAAGAAGCCATGCATGATGTCCTTCGCACAGTATGCATGTATGCATACTGTGTGAAAGACATGCATATATGCATTTTCCCCTTTATGAAATCAAATCTTGGTGCAGAAAAATTTAACAAGTCTAAAAATGGTAAAAGTAAAGGTAAAGTGTGCCATCGAATTGGTGTCAACTCCTGGCGACCTCAGAGCCCTGTGGTTGTCTTTGGTAGAATACAAGAGGGGTTTACCATTGCCATCTCCTCTGCGGTATGGGATGATGCCCCCGATACAGGTGTTTTCCATAGACTGGGAAACGTACCAGTGGGGATTCGAACTGGCAACCTCATGCTTGCTAGTCAAGTCATTTCCCACTGCGCCATTAGGTGGCTCTAAAAATGGTATGCACAGCTTAATTCATCAAGAAGTGGACAGTTATCTCACAACTGGTATCCTGTATATTTCTGCAGAGGTTAATGTGACGTTTGGTGCTAAGGAAATTGGAAGTAAAGTATGTAAATATAATCTGGAGTTGAATTAGGTTTTTTGCTGAATCTGAGATGTGTGTATGTGTGTTCAGGCTTTTCACTGAAACCATGCTCAAGGAAAAGCCAATATAAAGCCTTCCAAAGTGCAAGGGGACTGGTTGTTCATTCTTATCTTCAGGAATAAGAAGCGGCAGACTAAAACCACTTCTGGGACCATATGAGGGCGTGGTCCTATTTCAGACTTTTAGCTTTCTTCTTCATTTCAAAGCAGCTGTGGATGACTGTTAATTTGGTCAGGAAAGTGGTGCTCTGGGAGAGGTGTGTGTGTGTTTAAAAAAACCCTTTCATTTTGTTTTCCCAATTGAAATCTATCCACTTAGGGTACTTTTAGTCCCACGGAGGGAAAAGACAAGTACCCACATTGTACCTGACACCTCACCCCTTCAATAACAGTAGCTTCAAGGAGACCCTTTCTAGCAGGGAAATGGAAAAGGAAATAATTGAATTACTATGTTACAGACCAAATTAGCAACCCTGATAACAGCATGCATTTTATTAAACAATTGACATTAAGATGGTGTTGTCAGGACTAGGGGAGTGCAATTCAATCTGACCTCAAATTGATTTGGGTCTAATTGGGGATAATTTGCATATTCGACCACGAATTAAATAGCCCTCAAAATAGAGCACCCAATTCAGGGTAGAGGAAAATCACCCCTGATTCAACCTGAATTGATTCAGGTGATTCAAATGCCATTTTGAGGCCCATTTTGCTGGGGAAAAGGGCCTCAAAATGGCATTCCTCCAGGAAGAGCTGGTCTACCAATTGGAATCAGTGGGTAGACCAGCCCTCCACTCTGGGTAGACCAGTCCTCTGAGGTGGGCAGATGCGTAAAGTCTGGGGTGGAGGGCTGGTCTACCCACCAATCCCAATTGGTAGACCTGCTCTCCTTGGAAAAACAGGAGAGCTAGTTTACCAATTGGGACTGGTGGGTAGACCAGCCCTCTGCTCTGGACTTCCCACATCTGCCTGCCTTGGAGGACTGGTCTACCTGGATAGACCAACAGAGGCGTAACTATAGGGGGGGCAGGGGGGGCACGTGCCCCGGGTGCCATCTTTTCTGGTCACATGGGGGGCGCCGCCATGACCAAAATTTTTAAAAATTTTTAAAAAATTTTTGTTAATACAAATGTTTCCTGCTCAGTGCAGCAACGCTGCAGCAGTCAAGGGAGCGCGTCGGTGCCCCCTTCCCCATGAGCGGTCCCTTCTGAGCCTCCTGCGCCCCCCCCATTGCTTTGCTGGCGCCTGGCAGCCAGTCAGTGGCCTGGCTTGGTGGCGGCGGCGGCGGGCGCTTGTGAGGAAAAACCTAAGTATAATGTAGTATGTTGGGGGGGGCGGCGGCGGGGGGCACAGTGGGGGGGGGGGCGCCATTTCAGTGCTTGCCCCGGGCACCGTTTTACCTAGTTACGCCTCTGTAGACCAATCCTCTGAAGCGGGCTGATACACTAAGTCTGGAGCAGAGGGCTGGCCTATCATCTGATCCCAATTGGCCGACCTGTTCTCCCTGGAAAAGAGCCCCATTTTGAGGTCCGTTTCCCCCCAAAAAATTTGTCTCAAAATGTCAGTCGAATCATTCAAATCAATTTGAGTGATTCAAGATTGATTTATTGAGGCAGCCAGCCAGCCAGCCAAGCCGGCTGTTTTCAATGAATCAGTTCAAGTTTTTGCAATTAAATTTGAGAGCGAATTAAGCAGGCTTTTCTTGTTGGCTTGAGAGCTTTTGTGATTTGTTCTGCCCCACCACTGCATGTCAATCAGACTTGACTGTGAAGCATCAACCACAGGCAAGCTCTTCCTTTGTTTGGCTACATACCATCTTTTGCCCCATCCCACTAGGCTTCACCCTCTGATTGGTCAGGCTCCTAAGCTCTGCTCCTGTGTCTCAGGGCCTTGACAAGCCTAGCTAGTGGCTTGGATTGGTTCTATGAAGACTACACTTACAACCAGTTGCAATGCACTGAAAGAGGGGGAGGGACATACATTCTGACCCAGTTGAGTCACACATCAAAAAGTATCCCCAAAAAGTAATAAGGGAGAAACCTGTGTCTCTCCCCGAAACTACTTACACCTCTTTAGGAAAGTCTACTTTACATTGAGAGGGTAGAGGCTACAGACTTATGAAGATTCTTTTTTTTTCAAACAGGTTTCCTCAGCTACGTTAAATCATAATCATAGCATCTATTAATTCAATGCCAGAGATGGCTTTGTCATTGCTCTAGGATTTCATGCCAGTTCAGTCCACTTACCATTCATAAGATAGTAATGAATGTCATTTGGTTTCCCTCGGTCTCCATCAATTGCAACAACTGTTATTACCTCAGAACCCTGGAGAGAAAAGGTGGGGGGGAAGGTTCTGTATAAGTAGTAAAGTGAAGTCAAACTGTTGCAACATAGCCATCTAAGCCAACCTAATCCAGCAACTTTACTCCACATGTGGCCAAGCAGTGAAAGAGAAACAGGGACAAGATGGAACAGAGACTTTTGCCAGCCTTGCTAAGCACAGGCTCAGGCTTCATTCTGAAGGGATTTGATCTGTTGGTTTTAAGATCCTTCTATTTTGTCTTTGTTTGATTTACTACAATACACCACTTTTTTAAAGGATCACCACATTTTGTTTTCATACATACTGGCTGCCCAAGCCAAGTACCTCTATATGTGACAGAGTCTGAGTGTCTTTTCCCCGCCATGATTTGGGTCCTATGGTGATTTATAACCTACAGTCAAAATATATTGTTGATGCTTTCTTCATTTTGCCCTACTGATATGGATGAATGGCCGGACTGTCCATAATTTGCTGATTAAAAGATGGAAACTGTGGTCTAGAGTTTCAGGAGCTCTTCCATTAAGCCTTATACTCCAATTTTGCAGCCTTAGAAACAAACCAAAACAAGTTTTTGAGAAGCTTATTTCAATTGCCTTGTTGTGCGCCTAATGTGATTTTACATTTAGAGGCAGGTGTACCAAGTGTGGAAACCAGGGTCTGGCCCGTGGTATGTAATTCATGGTTAAAGCTTGAAGCTGTTCCCATGATCACTGGAAAGTGAGCTAAGGGAGCTTAGCCCGCTTTCCAGTGGTCGTGGGAACCACTGGGCTCGCAGGCGAGCCCAGAACTCCCAAGGGGGCTTTCCCACCTAAACCACCCTATATATATTACATTTATATCCCACCTTTCTACACATTATTTAAAATATCACATCCAAAGAAATATCATCTTTCATTATCTTCCTACAGTAAGTGGGTGGGGTGCACAAAAATTTGTTTCATGCTGAGAGTTGTCCCCAGTATGTAACAAGTGAATATGTCCCTTCTTCCACACACACCATCTCTTCCATAGTCATTTGAATAGCTTTGAAGAAAATATGCAAAAATGTGAAAAGTGCGATTAGAAGAAACCTCTGAAAGTGATGTAGTAAAAAAGAAAGCCAAAAAATGTTAACTCTGAAAAAGCACCCCCATTTGCAAGTTTTCAGGGACAACAGCTGGAAGTGTAAATAATACTAAACCTGGAAAGCGCATTTTACTGTGTGGCGTTTTCTGACATGACTGAGTTAGGAAAGATACAAGTATTTCCATCATTATAATGTGATCATATTTTTGGTTAGGGGGCTCAGAGTGAAGGTAATTAATGCTTAATTATCCTTGATTTCCACAGTGGGTTCCATAAAAAACCAACATATTTAATAATTATGGGCATTTCCAGATCATTGGTTAATAGCAGCACAAGGTAAATTATTATGTTTCACAGTTTTATAGCACCTTTTATTGCCAAGGATTACAAAGTGTATGAAAAACACCTCCAATATTCCCAGAAATCATTCTCGCCTGCCCCCTGACTGAGCAGAGTCCAAGAATATATGCAGTGAAATGGAGCACCAGATACTGAAATAACTATAGAACAGGACTTAAGGTGGAGGAGGAAGCGCCTGTAAATATGAGCTGAAAAGCAAGCCACCACATCACAGAGATAAACCATGAGTGGGCTTCATCTCTGGATAATTTTATATCGGGTTGTAGTCCTAGAAGCTAAACCAGAAATTAACCAAATCTCATATGTTGCAAGTTGAACTTGGAGCTCTGCAGAGGTCAGCACTTGAGTTGGATGTACTACATTGTGCTGCTGGATTATTAGGACATTAAGCAGGGCTGACCCTACCATTTGGCAGAGTGAAATGGCTATGGAAAAGGTTGTGTGTCTAATCGTGCTTCAGTTCTATCTCTTGCGTTGTGTTATCCCTGCTAACTGAGCAAAGAGACACCTTTTAAAGTGGTGATTCTCTGATATTTAGTGGGCTGTGGGGGAGCAACTGGCCCTATCCAGCCCCAGCACAGCATCCCTCCAGTGGCTGTTGCTAGTATCTGCCTTTATGTTTCTTTTTAGATTGGGAGCTCTTTGGGGACAGGGGACCATTTTATTTATGTATTTTTCTATGTAAACTGCTTTGAGAACTTTGGTTGAAGAGTGGTATATAAATAGCAGCAGCAGTAGATCTGAGTGCCATGTTTTTTATTCAAGCCCTTTCTGACTCATATCACCCTTCCTTTCCTCAGTTCACTTCAACTTGCCAATGTCTTCTCCTCCCTTCTTGTTGCTCCCTCTTCTCAACCTATCTCCTCCTTGGAAAACCCTGTGTGAATGTAGTATAACTATAATCCAATTTAATTAACTCGGCATTATTGATTTTGAACATTAGACAGAGATCCAAAGGCTCATATGTTATCTATCATGTGTAAAGGGTCGGGACTTTCCAGCTTCCTCAATTAACTGGACTGATTTATCAACCATTACCCCATTTGATTGATACTTCACTTTGATGTTTCTTTATGATATCTTTCAACTGCTTTCTGGTAATGTGGTATGATAGGAGTGGAGGGTTATCCTAAAAAGCTGTCTCTAAAGGTCAGGGGACCTTCTGAAATAGAATTCTATGAAGTAGAAATGGCCCATTGTCAGAAGAGAAAACCAGTAGTCTCTTCATGTGTGCTCAGAAATAGTCTGCATGCATATACAGACCTTTTTGGATCCCAGTTACTAAATTTTGAGTTCCTTCTTGCAGAATTGGTTTATTTTTGGCAGGATATAAGTGCTCATACTCACTGACAGAGTATCCTCATAGACATATCCATAGTAGGGAGTGCCGACAAACATTGGAGGTGTGTCCTGAACATCTTCTACATTGATAGTGACAGTGGTTGTGGCCGAGAAGACCTTGTTGTTACCACGGAGCTTGCCGCCACCATCCTAGGATGCAAAACAGTTCCAAGGTCATTATAATGAAACCTGTTGTCCAGATTCCTTCTCAGTTTACAAAACCATGTACTTTGAATTTCCCTGTATAACTGCAGTCCTTTAACGCCATACATTCTTCTCCACTCATTCAGGGCTTGTTCAGTTGCTGTTCAGCCGGGAGACTAAGTCAGAAAATTCTGTTCTTGGTAGGGGCTAGGTTATCTAGAGGCTGAGTACCCAGAATCCTTAAACACAGGTCTTAACACAATGGTAATAAGGCACTATGCTTGGTAGTGTAATAAGGGAGAATTACTTCAAACTCCCTTGTGATGATATAATCAAAGGTATCAGAACTCAAAGCCAGGAGTTGTTTGGTAGTCAGCATATGTAAACCACCTCTAGAGACCATGGGAGAATCGAATCCTGCTTGAGCTGCAGCACAACAAAGGTAATTAGAAGAGACAATTTGGTGTGTGTATCAGAAGGAGATTTTCAGCATTCAGTGAGCTTCATGGCTGATGCCGAGCAGTAATTTGAACCTGGGAGCTAATCTGCAAAAGCAGCAGATCCTGTGGTTAAACCTTCAGCTAAGAAAGAAAGAGCCAGGACAGCGGCATGACTATCTCTTGAGATGTATAATACAGCCACTCCTGGAGGGTACATAGTCAGAATAGGTTACAAATCTACAAAGCTAAAGAGTCATACTTTCACCCCACTATCCAGTCAAAGAGAATAGCCTCCTCCTACAGACAAAGTCAGACAGAACATCATCTACCAACTGAAAAACAAGTTTAGAAATGTCAAAACATTTCAGTCAAAGAGAATAGCCTGCACCTACACACAAAGTCAGACAGAACATCATCTAACAACTGAAAAACAAGTTTAGAAATGTTGGGATTTTGCCATAGACTTTGTCCCAGTTCTTTGTATGGGGCATGCTTCTCTGTGTCAACGTCTCTATGTACTGGCTTGGGGTAGAGTCATGGTTTGTTTGTCTGCTCCTTACTTGTTGCCTTTAATTCAAACTGAGAGGATCCCCCCCCCCCAAGAGAATGTTAGAGGCCTTTCTTACGCTCAAAGGTGAGGGCAGCTGGCCAGGCAGGGAGGAAGCCTTGGAAAGCTTACTTTCTCCACAGATGATCCTGGTGTCATTGCCGGGCATGCAAATTGCGCACCCAGGCAATCCACTGCTGCCCTAGGCAGCACGGAAGTGTGTGGGTTTGGACACGTCATCCTGGCCCCCGAAAACCCCACAATGCACTGTGTGAGTGTGCAGTGCATTATGGGGATCCCCCCAGCGACGGGGGGGGGCACCCATCAGTGTTTCAGCACCACCTGAAAGCAGCTGGTGCTGACACACAGTCATTGAAATGGGGTTAAGGGAGCACCTGCTCCCTTAACCTCATTTCGGAGCCTGGCTTCGGAGCCAGGTTTGCCACCAGGAGGCGCGCACCTCCCAGCAGTTTCCACAGGCAGCCAAGCCTGGGCTTAGCTGCCCTAGCCTGGTCTTGGCTGTTCATGAGAACAGCCTCATCGCCTGTTTATTGTTTTCATAGCCTCTGTAGAATTAGTAATAAATGTCAAACTCTTGCTTCTCAGTTAAAGTTGCTTCCTGTTCAATTATTTATAGAGGATAAGTAATTTCTCTGCAACAAGAAACAGCCTTTTCTGGACTATACAACTTAACACTGGGGAAGGGGATCACAAGATTGAAAGCTCCCTCATATAAAAACTCACTCTACACCAAAAAAGAGAGATCAAGTTCTAACCTACTCTTTACTTTGACATGCTAGCTTTCAATATGCATGACTGAAAGCAAATTAAACAATTGTTCCCCTTCATTTAAACCCTAGTGTGCCCTAGGGCAATCCATCACTGGTGCTGCAGCAACAGTACAAATGCAACCTATTCCACTGACACTGTGCCTCCCTCACTGTGAATGCAGTGGATATGGGTGCAAGGCACATATATGACACAGTGCAGGTTCCATAGGCTGTATGCACATCCAAGCCCATTGGGTATGCACTTGAGATCTAGATCTGCTGGGAGCCAGTGGCCTTCAGATAAAATACAGCCTATAAAGTAAATTAATCTGGCCTCTAGCAATTTTAATTAAGATATGATAAAAAGTTTTAGACACAATTTCACCTGTACAGAAAACAGTTGTTTTTCAAATGTTTTGAGGGATAGAAAAAATTCTTACTCTAAGACCGCTTTTGCATGTAATAACAAACTGCGGATAGCCGAAACTGAACCTTTGCAGACATTTGTCCCACCATAGCCCAACACATAGTGCCCATCTTGCCATCCTGTCCTCTTTCTTTTTGGTTGCCAAAGGGGGGAACCAGAGACAGAGTGGGAAGCAGACATCCCCCAAAGTGACTTCTCACTTTGACAGGCTTAGAAGCTTGGGATGGGTCAATGTGGCATCTCTGTTGCTGGGCAATGGCTTGAGGAACACAGAGACGGGGTGTGGCGAGTGCTTGGAGAGATGGCCAGCAAAATGTGTGGCAGGCATAGAGTGGGTGCATTCCTGGGCAGGTCTGGGCTGCCCTCTCTATGATTTTAGTTGTAGAAACAGCATAAAAACCACAATGGTTGTGGTGTCTGCATTCAGACGTAACACTGCCGACTTCAAACCTCAGGTTGGAGCAGCAAAACTCATTACAAACTACAAACTGAAGGTTCAGATTGGAGTTTGGCAAGGGAAACCACAGGTTGCTTTTGCCGTGAAATGTTCGGATATACATGAATTCCAACCTCTGCCCCATTCAACTCATTTGGCATTACATGCAAATGTGGATTAATATTAAATACCTAGGGGTTTTGTGTGTGTAATACGCTAGCCATGCCTGAATGCATATATTTATTGTATTTATTTATTTTATTGTTAAATTTGTATACCACCTTTCATTAAAACAGTCCCAAGGTGGTTATATGAAGTTTACTAATAGGTGGCACTAACTTTATAGAGCCTGAGCATGCATGAAGGAGTGAGACTATGTGAAAAATTACATTTTCAGTCCCCCAGACCCCTTTCTGTGTGGCTAGGGTCCAATAATCTAGAGGCATAACTCATGCTTTACATACAGCAGGTCCCAGGTTTACATTATGGCATCTCCTCTGAAAAAGCCTTCAGATAGAAATGCTGGAAAGAACCTCAGTCTGGCACTTTGGAGAAATTTTGCCCATCCCAGTAGTCATTATTGGTTGAATGAACCATTGAGATGAATGGACTGTAGGACTGATTCAATATAAGTCATCTTCATATGTTCATTTTCTTCATATATGAAGAAGTTGACCTCCATGCTACAGTGTACACTGTACAGTGTACACCCACCACCACCAAAAGATATACAAAGATTTACACATCCCATGGAAAAGCACGCCTATATATGTCTGGCTGCCATAAACTGTTTCTCCAGCCCTTCATGGCAAAAAAAAACCCCTACAGGATACTCAGTACAGTACTTCACTGTAAACCCCAGCAGGCATCTCAGCAAGGCTTCTTGAGAACTGCTTTGATATACTAACAGAAGTATCGTAGATCCAGGGATGAGAAAAGATTAGCTGTCAGAAGCTATTCTGGGCCTGTTAGATCTTACACTGTTTCTATCACCTGCAAGTGTGCTCTTTCTTGTCCTTGCACAATTGTACATTTAGTTGGGAAAGTATATTTGAGAGAATATATACCTTTGCCACCACAGTAACAAAATGAGTTCTCGATTTTTCATAGTCAAGTGTGATCCCTGTTTTGATGCGAAGGACACCGCTGTGACGATCTATAGTAAACTTATTTGTACGGATATTCTAGAAGAATGAAATAAAGAAAAATAAGTGAAGTTTACTTATGACTCTAAGAAATAGGTTAGAAATGATATTTGGCTCATATTCCACCTGCTGAAGGGAACCAACTAGATATTACTTGCTTTGGGGTGGGTGGGGGGAAACTAGACAGTGTGGCAGTGCAGAGACTTAATGGCTGTAACTGTTTACTAACACTTTGCAGATAGTGGTTTTCCAAGAGACAAATGGCTTTTCAGTTAGTCAGCTGAATGACCTGTAAAAAGCACAGACTAAGTTGGTACTGGCAAGATTTGGGGGATGAGGATTCAGATCATGTATTTCCCTGCAATCCACACGAGGCCTGTTCACACAATCATTAAAATCAGGGTAGGAGACATTCTACCCTGGTTTGCATGATTGTCTAAACTCATGAAAATCCCTCCAGCCCAGGTTGCTCAAAGCAGCATAGCCCAGCCAGGGCTGTCCTTTGACCAGGGCAAGCAGGGCAACTACCTCCAGCCCCACACTTCCTCCTGTCTCCCGTGAGTTGCTGCAACTAATGCTCAGTGCATTGCTTCCCCAGGTGGCAGCCCATGCTCAGCCTCAGAATTAGCTGTACCATCCTCTCTCCCCCGCTGAGCTACCTGGAGGGATGGGCGGCTGCAGCAGCAGAAGGTGTGCACACTGGAGTTTGTGTGCTGTGTGCCAAGGTACTGAGAATGAGAGCAGGGGCACAGCAAGCAGTAGAGCAATCCGGGGATGGGCCGCTGTGGCATTTCTCCTGTTCTGTGCCACTGACTTTTCTCCCCCTTCCAATGCCATGGCAGAGTATCTCTCCCTTTGCCATGGCCTTGCTGCTGCCTTCTTCCTTCTCCCTGCTGCCGCCGCCGCGGAGCTTGTGCTCCCCCCCACTCTGTGTCTTCATGGCTGGAGCTGAAAAGGAAAGCTCAGCAGCCCCCTCGCCCTTTCGAACCTGCAGGCTGGAATGTTGGCTGGAAAGCAAACACTTTACGGGCTGGAAAATGCAATGGGGCTGCCATGCGTTCCTTCCCAGAACCATCCACAGGAGCAAGGCGGAGAGGAGGACTTGCGTGTCTGTCCTCTACAGGGTAAGAATAAGGCAGCAGCAAGGTGGCAGCATTGAGGGGGAGAAATGCTGCCATTGCCAGGGCAGCTGGGAGGGAACCCATCAGCCCTCTCCTCTATGATGGCTGGGCTTAAGGAAGGCGGAGGGATGCAAGGCAGCTTTGCAAGAAGGTGACTTTGGGGGGCAGAAAGGTACAGGGGCTCAAGCCCCAAGCAGCCTTGCAGATCTGTGGGTGCAGGCAGTGCCTCCCAAAGGGTGCTTAGCAATGCCTTCTACATATGCTCTGAGGCACTGTCATCTAAGTGACCTCCTTTGAAGACAGGCACTGGGGCTCCAATTAAGTGCTCTCTTTCCCCACAAGGTGAGGTGGGGGAGACACTCTCACCTGCTTCTCAGCTGCAAAGTCTAGGAACACAGCTCCCCCGGCCATTCCCTTTCCATGCTAGCCTGCCCAGTGGCCTTTACCAAGCCACATTTGCCTGAGAGGTGGGATGTCTTGACTCTGAAGCCCGGGGTTGTTTGGTTGGGAGGAGGTGTGGAGGTATGACTTCAGAGTACTGGGGGAGTGGCAGGGGGAGTTGGGACTTCTGGCTTCTTTTTAGGAAGAGAAGAAGGCCGTGCAAGAAAGGAGGGAGGTTTTGGAGTCAGATCTCTGGGAAGAAAAGGATGCCTAGACTCTTATATAGATGGAGTGCAGCACAATGGCGTGGGGGAGAGAGAATTGCTGGCAGTGGTGTAGGGTGGCAAGGGGCACAAGCATGAATGGGAGATTGTGTGTATGTATGCATACATGTCTGTTAAGGGAGCCCCACAGCCCAGGTGAGGGGGGAGGCCAGCAGAGGCCTGGGTTCAACCCACTGCCACGGCCCTCTAGCTCTGCCCCCTGCATCACAGACGTCAGACGCAGTGAGTGAAGGTTAGCTACACCCCCTGCATCTGACGTCAGGTGTGGGGGCATAGTTTAGCTCACAAACAGGGCCTCACGGTCCCATTTGGGAGCAAAATTGGCCAGTGCCACATTCGCAGGGTGGCCATAGAAGCTCACCCTGCCTTTAAAAGGCAGGGAAAGCAGCTCCCAGCCACTCTGCAAACGCAGCACTGGCTGATTTTGCTCCCAAACAGGGCTGCACAGCCCCATTTGTGAGCTAAACTACACCCCCACATCTGATGTCAGATGCAGGGAGTGTGGCTGGGATGCGAGGCCCAGCCCCTGAATAGCGCAGCCCAGGTTCTTTGAACCTGTTTGTGTAATGGTGGCTCCGCCCCTGGGACAGACCCGAGCTCAGAGTTTGTACCTTGCTCTTAATTAAGGTAGGAGGAGAGGAGAGCCCCCCCACCTCGCTTTTCTGGTCTTGTGGATCCACTTGCATATTGCATCCAGCTACCAGGACCCAGCAGACCTCAAAACAATAGAGAGCTGTGGCTACAGGGGCTACCATCCATGGACGTGCCACTCTGCAAAGTGCACTTTATGGTCCTGTACCTAGAGCAGCTTCCTCAGGGCTGAGTCTGCCTCCTTCATGGCTAATAAGGCAGCTGCTGATGCAATGAGGCTTTCTGGTCTGCTCACAGTGCAAAGCACGCTAGGCAGCCATGGAGGCCTTGAGGGACGATCAGCTCCTGATTTCAAACAATGGGCCTGGCTTATGCATGTGTTTCCTGGGTTTGCTGACCAAAGGTTCTGCTTGTGTGCTGCTAATGGGGCCAGAGCTCTCTAACCCCAAGATGGTCATGTGACCAGACCTACTATCTCATGCTCAGCAGCCCATAGTGATGTACCACCTATCTGCACTGCAGATGGTTGAGGGTTTGGAGTGGGATTGAGTACTAATAATCAAAGCAATAGGCAGTACAGTCTAAAAAGGCAAAAGAGATATTGACACAGCAAAGCCCAAATGACATAATACCTTTTTTTGAACTTCTTCTGGTAATCTCTACTTTAAAGTGAGTGACCATCTGGTAACATGGTGGTTTCCTTAGAGATGCAACCTAACAGCCACTTCAAACATTCAAGATGGGCAGATAAAATAGCATCCAACTGTCCCAGCAGTTATGGAGAGCTTCCCTAGAGAGGAGGCTGGTAGGAATTTTCTCCCTGAATTTCAGAATCAACTTGGAGCAAGTTCTTTTTTCTTTTTTAAAAGAGAGCTAACATATCTTTTCTGTAAAGAAAAGTGATTGCCTTTCTGTCTACTTTAGCTGTTTATAATGCTTGGCTACGGGTCACTCTCCTTTCAGTATTTTGCTCCTGTCAAGCAGATTAGATTTAATCCTACTTAAATATTTGTGCTTTCAAAAGCAGCTACTTGATTAGTGAGCTCCCCTGAGCCCAAGGAAACACCAAAATGAATTGGTTTACATGGATCCTTTTCCTCTAGTTGGGTGGAAATCAAAATTACTTAGCTGTGAGATTTTTTATAATGCAAGATCTATTAGTTCAGGTAGCAGGCATCTTTGCATAGATGTTTTGTCTTTGTAAGAAAGCGTGTCTCTTAAAAAAACTTGAATTGCTCCCACTAGGATTGTGCAAGATGTTTTGTCAGCTCTATATACCATTCATTTTCATTGTTTAAGCTCCCATTGTTTTCATCGATTCATTAAACTTGTATTTGTTTTGTCACAACAACAACAACAAAATTTATATACCGCTTTTCAACAAAGTTTCCAAAGCGGTTTACAGAGAGAAATAATAAATAAATAAGATGGCTCCCTGTCCTCAAAGGGCTTACAATCTAAAAACAACAACAACAAACACAAAACATAAGATAGACACCAGCAACAGTCACTGGAGGTACTGTGCTGCGGGTGGATATGGCCAGCTACTCTCCCCCTGCTCAATAAAGACAATCATCACCTTAAAAAGGTACCTCTTTGCCCAGTTAGCAGGGGTTAACTGCTAATCCCTTCCACTTTCATCCCCACTTCATTTTCATCATGAGGGGGGCTGGGGGCTCTGCATTGTAATAAGTCAAAGCAACAGTCTTTCTTGCTTTTATTTAAATTGTTCTGAAGTGTTGAGGAAGTCTCAGAATTCTCCCAGTGGCAGTCATCATGTTTCCCCCCACCCACTTGGCAGTAATTCCCTCTTGGCAGTCATCACGTTCCCCACCACCACCACAATGCCCCAGATGTTGCATCAGTCCAGGGTACTGTGGGGAAAAACATGGCAACTGCCACCAGGGCGCTTTCCCCTACAATGGGCATCAGGACAAATCTCAGAAGTGTGCTTCCACACTTCCTGTGTCATGATACCGCAGTCCCTACATGGACAGCAAGGTGCCGTTCACATTTCCAATGCCTTGTTGCGAATTTAATTGCTGCAATATAGAGCAAGCACGTCACATATCGGGCGTGAAAAAGCTGCTGTTTTTTCAGGTTGTTAGTTGCTGCGAGACTGCTCCCCCTGCTGTTTACATCCCAAATATGACTTGCCCAGAGGCATTTTGCTGCTGCTGAGCAGCTAGTCTGGAAAGCACCCAGGTGGATGCTAGGAGGAGCATCTTTACACATTATCCTTTAAAATCATTTAAAGAAAAAATATGCCCCACCCTTCTGCCCTGCTACAAGTCCCCTTTATCATTGTGATCATTCATCATGAAAACGAATGGGGCCTATATGGACTGAATGGCTCATGGGCCTTTTAGCTCATTTGGGTCCCATGGGCATTGGTTTCATGACAAATGAAAATTGTACTGAATGGGCCAGTTTGGTTCAATTTTCAATTTGTCACAAAATGAATGTACACGCCTAGCTCCTGCTCAGTTATTGATTCCTTTCCTACATGGCTCACTTGATATAAAATCACAGATGGGTACTCCTAAAGAAACAATGATTTAGGCATAGATAGGAATTGATTTCAGTGTATGACAAACACACTCTTAAGTTATTTAGTGTGTTTATCTTTTGTACTGTCTACATAGAGAAGACAAAGTGGGAAAGGAACACAAGTGCAGATCCACCTTCAAAGAAGAATACTACCCCAATGTGAGGCTTCATCTCTCCATTCCCAGGGTGCATCTATTCAGAGACTGTGACCACTTGCACTGCAACAAACAGAGCCAAAAAGACCAGAGTACCATTCTTACCTGTGCAGCTCAAGAGAGATAACCACCCTATCTTATCATCTGCACAACTATCCTGTGAGAAGAGCCAGCAATATTTGCATTTTCTAGATTGGAAAATGAGGTAGAGAACTAGCCCTCATGAGTTGGAGTGAGCTGAGGTGGGATTTGCAGAAATCCAGCTATCATCTCTGGAGCACATTAGTGCCATTTCAGAAGGTGTTTACCTCATGCTAGACTTGGCTGTTATCTTGGGCTTAACATGGCCAGAGAGAACTTCAAATACCATGTGGAATGACAGCTATGACATGGCTCCTGGTCCTTCATGCCTATGTCTTTTTTTTGTGAGTTTCCTGAACACCTCTGTCAATGTTTACCTGTAGAAAGTAGGTAATGCTGCCACCAGAACCTGTGTCTCTGTCCACTGCTTCAATTTTGAAGATGCTGCTCCCAGAGGGAGTGCTCTGTGAACCCAAACAAACACTAGAATCAGAGTTCTTCTGAAGGAACATTTGAGAGAAGGCGGTGGCTGACATCCTGACTAATGAAACTCTTGCGGAAGGATGTTGTACTAGCACAAAGCTGTTGTACTAAGTCTGGATTTTGTGTTCCAGACTAGTTTGTGCAACTGCAAGCATGCTTACACTTGCACAACAGTTCCATAATCTGTGGCATGCCTCATTTGTCTTAAAGGGAACTTCTGTGCAAGAGGGTCATAGTGCAAGAGTGCAATTCTGCCAATCCCTGGTGTTTTGCGCAACTATGTGATCATCTTGCACTAGTGCCACTTTGTTTAATATGCAAGTGCTTTGTTAGTCAGTATGACAGCCAGTGTGTGGAAATTAGAAAGTGAGCCAGTTCAGCAATATGGTCCCTGCCCAGATGATTAGGAAGGGGATGCACTGAGAACACTCCCTTTGGGACATCCACTCCTTGGAGCATGTGTAGGGAGGCCATTCAGATTTAAAAACCCACATGTGATAAAGGGGCATGCCGGTAGGGCATTGGACATCTGCAGAGAATGTAATGATGGGTATGCTCTTGGCATGTCCTGTTCCTAATTGTGCAGGTAGAGATGGTATTGTCCGAACTGGCCCAGTGGCAATATGGGAGGAAAAATTAAATGGAAGAGTACATTTTCAAGAAAGGGGTGATAAAGGAAAGAAAGAAAAGAACAAGTGATTAATAAGACAAAAAAGCATACTAAAATGGGAAGGTAATGTGTTAGACAAAAGAAAAAATATGGAAGATTGTACTGGGATGCAAAGGCTGCCAATAGGTTTCTGGGCAAAATACAAACAGCTAGTTGTAACTTATAAAGCCCTAAATGGCTTAGGCCCTGGGTATCTAAGAGAGTGTCTTCTTCACCATGAGCCCCAACGCCCATTGAGGTCATCTGAGGAGGTCCGTCTCCAGTTACCACCAACTTGTCTGGTGGCTACATAGAGATGGGCCTTGTCGGTCGCTACTCCGAGATTGTGGAATGCGCTCCCTGCTGAGATACTATCCTCCCCATCTCTGGTAATTTTCAAAAAAGACCTGAAAACCCATCTTTTCACCCAAGCTTTCCCAGCTTTTTAAAATTAAGATTTGGGCGGTATAGAAGTTAAATAAATAAAATAAAATAAAATAAAATAAATAAATAAATAAGAAAAGAATGTTTACCAAAAAAAAACCAACCCCCCAATTACTAAGAATATGCCCAGATGACAGCCACTTGTGCTCCTTGTTGAGCACAAAAGTGTGCAATCGGGAGCTTGGGAAACATACCAAGAAAAGTCAGGATAAAGATGATATATCATTTGCCTGACATGGCATGTATAGAGCAGTGGAGCCAGATTGGAAGTGTTCCTACTGTGATCAATACCACCCCATCAGAAGGGTCAAGCTCTGCAGAGGGAAAAGTATCTGCAAGTTTTCTGCAGAAGCTGTGGGTACCTGTAGCTGGTTGGTGAGCACTCATGACAGCACCAAAACACCATTCCCACTCTTCTTATGACTTTTTCTGAGATATCCCATTGGTTCCCAGGGAACTCTGCCATTCCTTAGCTTAGTTCTAAAGAGCAAGACTGCAGGAAGTTCTCTAACATCAGATATAAAGAGGTTGTGCAGTGCAGGAACCACTCAGAACAGCAACACTGGGGGAAATTCCCAATGTGTCTAAATAAAAGATGAGCTAGCTCTGTGTGCCTCCTTTGTCTCCAACTTGGATGAGCTTTCCAAGTCTTTGGGACTGGTTCTGAGGAATGCATAGCTTCCTTGTCCCTAAGCCCAGAGAGGGAGATTGATTTATGTCCAAAATTCACTAGTTTTATTGGGGAGGCCTCCTGTTTTGGAGCTTATTATGATCCATCAGAATAAACCCAGATTTTGAGTGGAATTCTGTGTTGAGCAAGTCTACTTGAAGCTCACCATAGAAACAGCTATGTTGATCCCACAGCCATACTCATCAGCTATGTAGAATAGCCCTGCCCAATCTGCTCTCCATTCATGTTTAATCAAAGGACTAAATAGACATCACCAACCTCCTGAACTTGGACTATGTAAGGTGTGTTGATAAATTCTGGGCTTTCATCATTGGCATCTGTCACAAGGATTCTGACTTTCTCAGCCACCTGAAATTGAACATGATGAAATGTTAGCTAGATAAACCAAATTAAAACCTGTGGGTGATGCTATGTAATGTTGCTTAGGTCTTACCACCTTAATGGTAAGACCCAATTTTTAACTATAAAATCAGAAAATACTACAGAAAGCCAAGCTACTAACCCCAATCACACTTCTACAAGTGCCATTGGTTCTTTGGTGACATGACTAGGGGAAAATACAATATAATAAGAATTAAATCAGAAAACACTTGTCAATATTGCACCCTCTCAGCTGTGGAAATTGGTTTCAAAAGGACAATTGTTAAATCCCTACACTAGTTATTTCCAAACAATATTTTGAAGGTTGTGCTCCAAGTAGTGATGAAGTCCTATGTAGAAGAAACAACAGGGCCTGCTTCTTGTATGGTTTGTTTGTCCATAAGAGATCATCATAAGAGTCCTACTGTGCCAAGACCAAAGGTATATCCAGTCTGCTTCCAGTGGCCAGTGGGAAGTGCACCCACAGGGTATGCAGCCAATAGCTGTTTCCTATTGTTTGTCCCCAGTGTTTGGTATTCAGAGGTATCTTGCCTTTCAACATAGAGATTCAATTTAAGTATTATGATTCTTTGTTGTGGAGAGACCCATCATCCATCACTTTATTTAGTTCCCTTTAAAAGACATCTGGCCATTGGCTGTCACCACATCTGACGGCAGAGAGCTTCATAAGTTAGTGATGAAGAAGTTAGTGGAAGAAGTTATTGATTTCTCTGCCATCAGTTTCTTTGGGTGACCCCCAGGTTCCAGTACAAGAGAAGGAGAAAATGTCTCTTCCTGCACTGTCTCCATACAATTCTTAGGCCAGGATCCCAAGTGCCACACACGGAAGGGCTCTCAGGTACACCTCCCTGGTAACTCCCTTGCCCTGTCCTTCCAGCCCCACAAATGTCAGAGCTCTCTAGAGCAGCACCCCAAAAGGTGTGAAGGGCTGCCAGGGAAAGTGGACCATTTCCCTATGTGGCACTGAATTGCTTTCTTCATATATACAGGCCCCTTTGTATCCTGACCACAATGTTATAGGCCTCTTTCATGCTCTCTGCCATTGACCATCATTCTTCTGTATAAACAAGGGATGGTAGAAATATGGTTGTAATTGTTCCCTTTAAGAAAAATGCCATAAGAAATAGATTCAGTCATATCTACTTGCAAGTCAGATAATCATAGATGATGCTTATGCTGATACTGTAGACGTATTTAAACTTATATACTGCTTTCCATCATTTGATCACAAGGCAGTGTGCCAAGCCACTCTTGGTCACATCAGGCCTGCACAACATGTGGCCCGGGGACCGGATGTGGCCCGCGAGGCCTTTTTTCCTGGCCCCCGGGGCTATTTCCCCTTCCTCCCCCTGCTGCTTAACCCCCCCCCCAAATTCCAGCCGCTGCGCGGCTGAGGAGATGGCTGCGGGGATGCGGGTGTTCTTCCTTACCCTCCCTCATGGCAGCAGTGGTGCACAGCAGCAGAAACCAGAGCGACACTCGGGCCTGCCATTTGGCCCAGTGTCAGAGGCGTAACTATAGGGGGGCAGGGGGGGGCACGTGCCCCCGGGCGCCATCTTTTTTGGTCACATGGGGGGCGCCGCCATGACAAAAAATTTTTTAAAATTTTTTTAAATTTTTTGTTAATACAAATGTTTCCTGCTCAGTGCAGCAGCGCTGCAGCAGTCAAGGGAGCACGTCGGCGCCCCCTCCCCCACGAGCGGTCCCTTCCGCGCCGCCCGCGCCCCCCCCCATTGCTTTGCTGGCACCTGGCGGCCAGTCAGTGGCCTGGCTTGGCGGCGGCGGCGGGCGCTTGTGAGGAAAAACCTAAGTATAATGTAGTATGTTGGGGGCGCGGGGGGGCGCCATTTCAATGCTTGCCCCGGGCACCGTTTTCCCTAGTTACGCCTCTGCCCAGTGTTGCTTCCCAACTGCAAGGTGCACCTGCACAGTTAAGTCTCTTAAGTCTCTCTCTCTCTCTCTCTCTTTCTCACCCACCAAGACTGCTCCATTCTCTCTCTCTCTCTCTCTCTCTCTCTCTCTCTCTCTCTCTCTCTCTCTCATCCTCTCTCTCTCTCTCTCTCTCTCGCCAAGCCTCCTGCTGCATCCTTTCCATCTTTCTTTCCCCTTCTCCATTCTTTTCCAAAATTATGAGAAGAAGTTCTCTTCCATGTTTTGTGTAATGATTTGGCAGAGGTGGAAAGGAAGAACAATGCATTTTATTATGTATTTTGTACAAATTGTATAATATTTATATTATTAGAATGAATTTTAATTCAACTTATTTCATATTAATTTAAATCAATCTTGGTCTGCCAGAACATCAAAAGTTAAATATTGATTAAATTCATTTTTAATTAATTTTTAATTCATTTCTCTTTAATTTGGTTGATTGGTTGACTGATTGATATTAAGTGTTACTCTAATAATCAGCACCCTAGGAACTGACCTCAGCCCCCATGAACCAAGTCACGGTTGGTTTCGGCCCGCCAGGTCATTTGAGTTGTGCAGGCCTGTCATAGACCTATTCACACATTATGTTCAACACTCGTACCATCTGTGTACACAGCTACAGATTCACGTTATGTTGAATGCAGGTACAGCAGTATACTTCCTATCTGTATCCTGCACTTCCAGGGGACTTACCCAGGTTTACTTCTAACATGAACTTAAGTACAGTCATTCACACAAAAACTTGTACCTGTGTGCAGACGTTTGAATGTAGGTACAACATAATGTCTGAATAAGATCACAAGATTTTATATTTGTTTGTTTGTTTATTTATTTAATTTATATATTACCCATCCAAAAATGGTCCAGGAAGTTCACAATAAAAAATAAAACCATTTAAAATACTATCATAACATTTACTGTGCCAAGCCACTCTTGGATTCTTGGTCATATTCATATCTGAGTGAATGAGTGAGTTAATTTTAGGGACCTGGATGGGGAGAGAAGAGACAGACATGGAGAGGGCATAGGGATCATATCTATATATATATTTCTCCTGGGTGTGCCCAGGAAAAATGTGTCCCGGCAGCCCAGCTGATTGGCTGGGCTGCGGGGGTGCCTGATTGGTCCTGGCGCACCCAGGAGAATTGCCTGGCTGGGCGGCAGTGGAGGCAAGGCGGCGGGCCCGGCCATGGCGGGCCAGGCGGCGGCGGGCGGGCCCGGACGCAGAGGCAAGGCGGCGGGCCTGGCCACGGAGGCAAGGCGGCGGGTCCGGCGGCGGCAGCGGGCCCGGCGGCGGGCCAGCTAGAGGCACAGATGCTCTGTGCCCGGGCCCACTAGTTCATTGAGTTTCCTGATGCTAGTTCTGTTATAGATGGTCCCTGAAAATGTTTCAGATAAGGCAAAGAATCTAGTAAGAGATATTCATCACATTGTACCATCTATCACTTGCAAATAGGTATGCAAAGAGTTGAATTGGCAACTAGAGACGTATAACTGGATCATTTTTATTATGTAATATGTAACATAGGTGGGCAGTAAACAGAATGTTTCTTTCCCGCTGAAATACTTACAGTACTTAAGCCATCTGAAATGCTGACAACAACTTCTATCTCATCTTCTCTCTAAAAAAATAAACACAATAATTATTTAAAGCAGAGGTGCTGGATTCTAAGAATCACATTCGAACACAAAACATTTCTGAAATTTTTGCTTGCTTTATATTTAATGTCAAATCAATATCAAATCATATTTTCTAGGAAGCAAATTACATTAACTTCTCAGAACATCTTTTTCTGATACAATATAGAGGATATCTCTTAAAGGGGGTATGAGAACCGATGGGCGTTTTGGAAATACCTTATTTATTCTTTGCAGGCCTGATTACTGTTGTTATTTATTATTAGTATGGTTATTTTAGTAAACATTATACATTCTGTATACATTTTAGGCAGCTTACAATAAAGTGAAATTATCCAATTAATCAAATTACAGTAAAAAATAAACTAAAAACAATTCAGTTACTGAAAATAATACTATATGCAGTTATTTATCAAAGCTCAATAAACTCCTCCTATACAGGTTGTGGTGAAGCTATTCCATTAAAGCTGATGGGCAGCAAAATTGGTAAACGTATGGCTGGCACGTCTTGTTCTCCCTGCACAAAGAAATGAGCATGTCCAGGGAAAGGCTTAGCTTTCTCCTTAGTTTTCTGAGTGTCGGAAATTGCATACAGAGCAGCATTCCATTGTAAGAATATGAAGTAGTACAGCCTACGCATGAGTACAGTACAGTCCGCTTAGTGAAAACTAGGCCATGGACAGCTGTCACATGAAGGCCATTTCAAATTGATCGCTGCAGCACAGGCTCTGCTTCTCTGGACTGTACCTCTCGGTCAAGCTCCTCAATTAGTGTAACATTGCCATAGTTTTCATCAATAGCAAAGTAGTTTCTTGATGCAGCTTCAAAGGTCATGCCATAGGTTACAGGATCTCCTTCTGGGTCCGTTCCATTTAGTGTGTATACATGTGTACCTGAAAAGAGAAATTGCGATATCTGCTTGTAGAAAAGTCCAGAAGGTTTCACTTTCAGAGGACAATGTGGGGATGATTTTCTTACAGTAATTTAAAAAGAACAACAACAACAAAAACACAAGCTGGCTTACTAGTTCATCATTTGTGAAATGCCCTCATTGATGTGTGTGAATATATTTATACTTTGTAAATGTGCATATGTAGTATGCATATTGTGTATAAAGGGGGGAATTGCATTCTTTTATTTCTGTGGGGCAAGCTGCTAGGCAAGCATCATTAAACATCCTTGACAAGGTTTGGGTTCAAATAAAGCTGCTCCAAGATATTTTGAATTATTAGAGCAGGATGGGAAGTGAGGTAACATAAGCCTTTTGTTCAGTTTGAAATGGTAGTCAAATGTCACTGTCTGCACCCAAAACATAGCTTTCCAGAAACATGGAAATCAGAAACTGAAACCAGTTTGCCTGTTTGTTTGTTTATTGTTCAATTTTTATACCACCTTTCATAAGGCCTCCCAAGGTGGTTTACAAAAGTTGAAATACGAAAAAAAAATCCATAAAAATAACATTTAAAACCTTAAAATCAGCTAAGTAGTAAAAACCATAACACCAAAAACCAACAACCATAAAAAGACAAACAGAAGCTGGAGAGCTGAGAGTCCTGGCAACACCTACGGGGTAAAAGCCTGAACAAATAAAAAGGTCTGTAATTGTTTTTTAAAAGCAGCCACAGATGCCAAAGAGCAGACATTCACTGGGAGAGCATCCAGAGCCTGGGGGGCAACAACAGAGAAGGACGTGTCCTGTCTGAACGGCAATTTAGCCTCTCTCAACATCGGCACATGGAGCAAAAGCCCCTCAGTTACGTTGAGACAGAGATGCTGGAGCTCCTATCCACTTGAATATATGTTCCCAGGAAGTGCTAAAAAAGGAAGCATGGTCAGAAGCCAGCTAAAATTTTTATTTTATTTATTTTATTTTTTACATTTTATATCCCGCTCTTCCTCCAAAGAGCCCAGAGCGGTGTACTACATACTTCTCCTCACAACAACCCTGTGAAGTAGGTTAGGCTGAGAGAGATGTGACTGGCCCAGAGTCACCCAGCAAGTGTCATGGCTGAATAGGGATTTGAACTCGGATCTCCCCGGTCCTAGTCCAGCACTCTAACCACTACACCCTGCTGGCTCATCAAATGATGCTATTGTTTTTAACTTGCCATAAAATGATGGGGGGTAGTGCACTGCCTAGAGCCTTTGGATGGGGCAGTATAAAATGTAATTAAAATCATCATCATCATCATCCCCTGGCCATGCCCACCATGCAGTGAGAAGGATGAGTGTGCATGTTCCACTCTCCCTCCTAGCATGCTGTTCCACTTTGCATAATTGCGCAGTGGGTAGATCGCCCAAATCATCCTTACACATTGAAGCAGTATTCAAGCCCTGTGGTGAGGAGCAGTTCATACAAATGCAGCACAGTGGGTGGTGGAAGACATGTGCACACACACTCCTCACTCACATGCTTCCAAGGAGCCAGTGGACATATAATCCAAACTGCCCTTTAGTTGTGCTTTCTGTCATTTTTAATCCTTCCCTGGTAGCATCTGTCATCTGTTTTAACAGGTTCTTTGAAGGATATGCCTTCACAGTTAGATATAATATTGGTATATTTGTCCTGTAGACATCCTTGTATTCTAGCCCCGGCTTTTGCGGGCGGGGGGCAGTCACACCTCAAGAAAAAATGTACATGCATTTTGTGACTGATTGAGGAACTTTTCTCCAGTTAAATTGTTTAAGCCCCTTTTCAGGAATTTATATCTATAATGTGGCAATTTATCTGAAAATGATACCAAAATCTTGCATGGAAATAGAAACATTTCACCATTGCTGCATTCAAGCGATCCTCTTAGGAGTGTAAAGAGAAATCACTAACTGCTGGAAGCAATGTGAAATATTTATTCTCATGCACTCTGAAGACAGCAAGGACATCCAAACATGCAACAGGGAGATCCACAAATGTTTCCAGCTTATTGTCTTCCAATCTAGCATCTTGAATATTAGCTGACACTTCACTGGTTGAGTGAATGTTGGAATGTTAATAGAGCATTAAGTTTAGAGGGTTTATAGCTTCTCCATGTCTGCCTGATAATTTTTACACCTTTCTCAGCACTGACTCTCCATATCATTAACACCCTGGGAACACTTCCCAGTACAGAGTTAACACCAATTAAAAATCTATCATTGGCATTTCTGCCTCCTCTTGCTGAAAAGTAATGAATTAAAATAAAGTCTTATCTCTGTGGATACTATCAAATGCAAACAACAGCAAACATGGCAGTCTGTATCAGAAAACCCTTTTCTCCAAGGCCATTAAATTTTTACCATGGTGGTGTCGAAACTTAATCCTGGCATATATCCACTTGCACACCTAACATACCAGAGCTACAATGGGAGTGGTGAACTTTGGGAGAAATGCATAAGGAGAAGGCACAGACTATGGGCAGGCAGGGATGGAAAACAGAGAGAATAGTAGGGATAGGCAATTTAGCCTCTGCATCAGTATTCTGCTCATAGGATGCACTTCTGCTGCTCACTCCTGTGTATGTGCTTACAAAGACATTTTATTTGTTTGTTTGTTTGTTTATCGTTGAATCTATATACCGCCTTTCATTAAAAACAATCTCAAGACGGTTTACAAAAGTTAAAAAACATACAAAGGCAAACAGACATAGGCAAGTGGGAATGAATAGCTGAAGTAACCTAGGAGAGAGCCCTTGCTGCAATTCACACTGGGGGTGGGGGGTGGAGGGAGTCACTCTTGGAGGGAGTGATTGAGGGCCAAATATATATATATATATAGAGAGAGAGAGAGAGAGATCTGAATAGGATCTCTCATGGTGTGTGTTTTTTAAAGGGGGGGGGACCAGCAGCTACCTGAGGGGTGTCAGTTGGAACCATGGTGGTAGGGACAGAGCTTAACCATTTTCCCCTGCAGCATTTTGATTTTTCCAGTGCAGATTGCTGTTTGCTCCATGGGAGAAAGCTTAAATATATAATACATATACCTGCACATAACTGGGCTCTGCGGGGAGAGCGGGCTTAGTCCCCTCTCACCACAGACGAGCAGGGAACTTGCCCCGGGCAGCCAAAAAACTTTATGGGGTGATTAAACTCTGCTACCACAGTTCTGATTTAGATCTCCAGCTGCTCTCTGCCCTTAGGAAAAAAATGTCTCCATTGGTGCAAATGAAGCCCCCACCTCCAAGAAAGAGCAGTTGCAGGAAGTGGTGTGTGTGATTTGGATTGGGACCATTATGGGGGCAGAGAGTTAGCCTCCCCCCGCCCGCCCCACCGTTGCCTATGCCACTGTCCCAATCTATTGGAGGTACTATTCTGCTGGTGTTGTTGTTTTAATTTACTGAACTTAAAAAACAACCAAGTATGCTACCCCAATCATGTGCTTTAAGTAACATTTAGCTTGATCCTTAAGAAGAGACTGAGATCCAATAAGCAACTTTGGACACTGTGAGTTTTGACTTGCCCCTTTTCACTGCCACTGTTTTCTCCCTTCATCTCATCTGTCCAGGTACTTTTCTTTCAGCTGGGGTGCCAGTGTCATAAAGTCATATAAAACTGGCAATGATTCATGAGTGTTTTCATTTGTGTACCAACACCTGTCTACTAGCTGAAGAAAGAAACTCACCTGGAATCTTTCTACTCTTTCTACTCATGCTTTCCTGTTCAGTTAATGCAGTGGGGAAATGCTTGACTAAGAAGCATGAGGTTGCCGGTTCGAAGCCCCGCTGGTATGTTTCCCAGCCTATGGGAAACACCTATATTGGGCAGCAGCGATATAGGAAGATGCTGAAAGGCATCATCTCATACAGTGTGAGAGATGGCAATGGTAAACCTCTCCTGTATTCTACCAAAGACAACCACAGGGTTCTGTGGGCACCAGGGGTCAAAACTGACTTGATGGCACACTCTGTCTTTAATGGTTTCTAACTGTGCTATGTTGCCTTTTGCAATGTAGCACTAAATACCAGTAGTTTAACACTCACTGGGGCTGTTCACTCACCGAGGCTGTTCACATGTGTGGGTGGGTGGGTGGAGGCAGGCTTCAACCTAACTTCCCCCAGATGACTGCTCATAGCCTGGGCAGTGCAAAAGCTACACACCCACATGCCCAGCGCTGCTGAGAGCAGCGAGGATGAATCTCCATGCTGCTCCTGGCAGCACCGGTAAACAGAGGCCGGGAATTGTCTTGACCTCTGTGAATCCCACAATGCACCGGTCAACACGCACAATGTTTTGGGGGATTCCACCAAGAGGCAGGTGCTCTGGACTCCCATCTCTGTGTGTGGCTAGGCTAGTAGTAGCCTGATTCGTACACAAGCCCATAGCCTGGGTTAAGGGAGTGCTCACTAACAGCCAGGCTAAGAAGCGGGGCTATGAACTGCTGCCCCACAGGGATCGGGCCCAATTCCAGTGGTTCCAATGTGCAGCCTTACCCAGGCTGGGTGTCCCTAGCCTGGGTTAGGCTGCATGTGAGAACAGCCTCACCAACTCCATATTTGGGTGCTAGAGCACCATCATGATGGTACTTGGAATTTAATGCGAGGTAAAAAGTGAGGTACAACTGTTAAACTGTTTCCCAGCACAGAGAATAATGAGGCTAATCCCACAATCACTGGAAAGCGGACTAAGGGAGCTAATAGCTTTACATATAATTAGGCTGTTCACACAAGCAACCAAGATCAGTGAAAAGAGCTTCTGGTGGGTCTGGGTGGGTCTGGGTGGCCAGATTGGCGGCCCACACAACTGCTGGCTCCATCACGGAGCTGGTGGAGGCTGCCGGGATGGGGGGCTGCCCGGGTCCCGGAAGTTCCAGGATGCAAGAATGTGGGGCATTCTGGAGAGACCCCCAAGGCTGGGAGGCTGCCTGCAGCCTCCAGGTTGGGGATCTACTCGTGTGTCACAGTGTACCATGGTGGCACACAAGCAAGAAAATGTGGTTAACAGAGCACTTGCTTCATTAACCTCATTTAAGGGCAGGGAGAATTAGGGGGACTAGCCGCCTTGGAACCACCGGGCTCACGTGCGAACCCAGTGGTTCTGACAATCAGTAGATTAGGTCCCCTTAGCCCGCTTTCTACTGATTGTGAAAACAGCTGCATGATATTAGGGTTGTGCATTTTGTTTTGTTTTTCTGTTTTGTTTTTGACCCGAATCCGAAATACCCCCATTTTGTTCTTTGTTCGAAATCAGCCAATCTGTAACACCACAATTTTGTTCTTTGTTTGAAATTGCAAAATCAGAATCCAAAATGCTTTGGATTTTAAAAAATGGCCCTGGGGCAAAACTAGTGGGTGGGGGTGGTAGTGCCCAATGGGTGGAAGCTACTGTCCAAATTTCAGAGGAATTGGGCAACAGGCTGACTTTTGGTGAATTTTTGAAGTTCAAGATTTTTCCCATAGGGAATAATGGAGGTTTCAGCAAAAGTTTAGCTTCACGTTGGGGGGAAAGGGGGTGGCCTAGAGCAGAATAGGGTGTATGGTAGTGCCCAGTGGGGGCAAGGAAGCTGCCAGAATTATTTCAAAGGAATTAGGCAGAGGGCTGATTTTTTAAAGATTTAATGTAGTTTACACATCTTTAAAGTTCTTCCCCATAGGGAATGATTGAGGTTTCAGCAGCCACATAACTGCACTCAGGGGGCACCAGGGTGGCCCAGAGCAAGTGGTGATGTAGAGCACATAGGGTGCCAACCATCCCCATGGGTTGCTAACTCATGGGGTACTGGGTTCTGTTGTTTCTGAGATGTTTTGAGTGTAGATTCTCTGGTAGCATATGAGAGTGGATTCATGGTTTGTCATTGAAAATAGTCATGTGCACGGACCGGTTCGGAGGCCATTCTAAAGGCCTCCAGACCGGTCCAGACACGGGGTGGTTTTGGTTCGGGTGGGGGGTTCCACAGGAGTACGGGGGGGGGCTTTACTCACCCTCCCAAGAACGGCGCCGTATTTATGTGAGTAAGCGGGCGGCATACCTCCCTGCCGCCCGCTTCATTCCCCCTCTTGGCGTTCCCTCCGTTCAAATTCTGAATTGGGCGGCAGGGTATCTCCCAGTCCCTGCCGCCCTCTTTAATGCCCCCGCTCGGCTGGCGGCTGCCCCATTCAAGCCTTCAGGACCCTGCCCGGCCCGGCCCTTCCCTTCCCTTCCCTTCCCATCGCAAGGGGGACAAGCAGCAGAACTCCCTGCCTTCCCCCTTGCCGGCTGCGCTGCAAATGGCTTCTAAGAAGCCTTTTGCGCGCATGCGCGAAAAAGGCTTCTTTTGCGCGCATGCGCGAAAAAGGCTTCTTAGAAGCCATTTGCAGCACAGCCGGCAAGGGGGAAGGCAGGGAGTTCTGCCGCTCGTCCCCCTTGCGATGGGAAGGGAAGGGAAGGGCCGGGCCGGGCCGGCAGGGGTCTTGAAGTCTTGAATGGGGCGGCCGCCAGCCAAGCGGGGGCATTAAAAAGGGCAGCAGGGACTGGGAGATACCCTGCTGCCCGATTCAGAATTTGAACGGAGGGAACGCCGAGAGGGGGAATGAAGCGGGCAGCAGGGAGGCATGCCGCCCGCTTAGTCACATAAATACGGCGCCGTTCTTGGGAGGGTGAGTAAAGCCCCCCCGCCATTATTTGGAACCCCCCACCCCAGTGCCAGACCGCAGCTCCGCAGTTCCGTGCACATCCCTAATTGAAAATATCATATGCTACCAGAGAATCTACACTCAGAACACTTCAGAAGCAACAGAACCCAACACCCCATGGGTTAGCAACGCATGGGGGTGGTTGGCACCCTATGTGCACTACACCACCACTCACTCCCGGCCACCCCAGTGCCCCGCTCCCGGTGGAGTTATGGGTCTGCTTAAACCTCCATTATTCCCTTTGGGGAAAACCTTAAAGACGTGGAAACTTCAACAATTCCTAAGAAATCAGCCCTTTGCCTTGTTCCTTTGGAATCTGGGTTGTAGAAGGCACCCCTTGGGGCACTGCCACCCAACCCACTGTTTTGCCCCTCAGGCCCCCTTTCTGCCCCAAATCTGCCTCAAAGACATGTCAACTTCAGAAATTCTTTAAAAATCAGTCCTTTCCCCAATTCCTTTGGGATCTGGGTGGAAGCAGGCACCCATTGGGGCACTACCACCTGATCCACTCTTCTGCCCCCAAAGCCCCCTTTCTGCCCCAAATTCACCCCAAATAACATCAACATCACACATCATCAACAACAGCAGAGCTTTGCAAAAAACCAGGCAGATTTCCAAAGGTCTTGCACATCCACCCTCTCCCCCAGAAATGCAATTGATCTACACACAACAGTGTGAAACAACAAAAATGAAATGCACACTGCTCCACACAATGTGCACACTACCCCACTGGACAATGAGGGTAATTTTACCCTTAAATTTCCTTAAAAGGAATAAGGAGGCAATTGCCAGCAGATCAGCCCATGCGTTCACTGCAGGCTGGAAGGGCTGGAAATTCAAACAGATGTCAGAACTCAAAATGGAGACTGACGGAAAAAGACTTTTTGCAATTGCAAAATTGAGTTCCAAAACAGCCGAAACAACAAAACATTTTGTATCCAAAACAGGGACATTTTGTTTTGGCTACAATTTTTTTTGTTTTGAGCATTGGGTGTTTTGTTTTGGCTACAAAACAGCCAAAATGGCCTGTTTTGTGCACAAAATGTTTTGTACAGTGGTCCCTCGACTTACAAACTACTCGACATAAGTATTTTTCGAGTTACAAACGGCAGTTTTAGATCCGGTTTTAGATGTGGTTTTTTCGACTTACAAATTTTTAGATGGGGTTTCCTCGACTTACAAATTTTTAGATGGGGTTTCCTCGACTTACAAATTTTACATGCGGTTTCCTTGACTTGCCTGCCTGTTTACTGCCTGTTTATTCTTGAAAAGAAATGTTCCTGTGCAGTTTGCAAGCCTTACTGGGGGTCTGGGTCTTTTTTCTAGGCTCCGGAACGCATTAATCCGTTCCCAATGCATTCCTATGGGAAACCGCTTTTCGACTTACGAATTTTTCGACTTACAAATGTGCATTCGGAACGGATTAATTTCGTAAGTAGAGGGACCACTGTATTTGAAATGAAACACACATCCCTTCATGATATCCCAGAACCCTAATTGACTTCTCTAATCAACAGAAGCTACAGGGAGTCTGATTCAGATAGGACCATGGCATGTGCGGAGAAAGGAATTCACCCTTTCTCTTGGCATTATTTTCCCACAGGAAATTGCCTCTCAGAGCCGCTATCTGCCCCTAGAGCAGCCATTTTCTGCACTTTATCCCCTAAAGCACCCATGACACAATCTCACTTCTCAACCCATGAACAAGGCTACAGAGTTGGGGGAACCATTCTGACAGCCCTGCTTGGGAGACCTTTATATCAGATCAGCTGATATGCATTTGTGAATGAGCCATTCCAGATCTAAACTACAAACAGAGCTCTCGTGCATCCTGATGTCATCTCAAACACGATGAAGCTCTTCTCACGATCCATGAGAAGATCTTCTGTTAGGTCTGCGGGGAGAGTGGGCTTAGCATCACTCTGCATCCACAGCCAATAATGCAAACTCCTGCATCTCAACACTCATCCAGGCCCCACTGAAACAGTTTTGCACAAGGGCAGCTGAACTGGAACCCACAGACATCCACACACAAACCATTTCACTCATTTATTTTATAAAATACTGCATCAAGGTCAAACCCAAGTAAACATTTGGAGGGTAGTATCCCTACATATATTATGACCATGGCTTCCTTTTAGTTTTTAACAATGCAAACAAATATAACCAATTTTCAGCATATATTTAAAGGTACATGACATCATAATACTGACCCACAGCTGTGTCCTCTGAAAGACTGAGGAGTGCCATGTTCCCATTAGTGCTGCTTGGTCCATTATCGAAGAAATAGGGAGCGTAATTTCCCTGAACTGCAAATCAAAAAGAAAACAGAACCCAGAAGAAAAGCGTTCTGTGAATTCCAACCATTTGAATTGCCTACCCTGCCTCTGTGTACAAAGCAAAGATCAACCTCCATGAGAATAATCCAAGTTCCTTACATATCCAATTACACTAATGGATCTCATCTACCTTTTAGAAAGTGTATGGGCATCTTAAAAGGATGCTGTGCTACATAGTTAACAAAACAAGTGGCTATGAATTAGTCAACATTATAGAAATACATTTGTATAGATAGATAGACGCATGCAAACAGAAAGGAATTAAATACAACCCCACTGCACTCTTTGAAGCATTCTGCTTGTTGAATTATCCATCAGAAATGCTCACTAACTCATTAAGCTGTATGTTTTGGTGAACATCTTCAACAGCCTGGCAGTGCCTAAGGTATCTCGCCGATATTCTAAACATGTCAGTTTTCAAGGATGCCTACCAAGAAGCCATAAGGAAATAATTACTTACTTGCTACAAGAGAACAGCAAAGTTCAAAGAAAATAAAAATAAAAAATACAATTAGTTACCATTCTAATCACAGATCAAGAATATAAAATAGTCCATTTGAAGCTGCAAATATACACTCAGCAGGAGGGATAGAAAAGGGGGAGGGAGCGGCAAGTAAAATGTACACAGTTATCAGAAAACAATTGCAAGGCCACATTTTCAAGGATTACTACAGAGCTTTAGGCATATGCTGCTGTCGTATTCTCTCTTTAGTAGCCAAGAGGTTGTTGTACTCACCCAAGCAAACGTGCACCAAATTGAGGAATAAAGATGGGGGGAGGTGCCATGGTTGCTTCATCCCACCAAACTGGGGGGTAGCTTCTTCTTAATTTAGAGGGGGGAAATCAGCTCCAATGCCCCAGCGATGTGTCCTTCAGACCTGTGCGGTGGGGAGCTGCACGAGAGGCAGGAACAGATGTTAAGATGTTAAGTGGATGACACGTCTTAATTTCTGAGGAACTTAAAGGCGCTCCTTCCTTCCACCTAATTAGACCAATTACTTTGCAAGGAGCTGGGGGACTCATTTCTGAGGCAGAGTTTGGAGGAACTAGCATCACTCTCTGCCGGGGCTATTGTTTGTGCTCCACTTATGTCACCTGAGCATTTTTCCAGGTTCGGGAAAGATCAGGTAAATCTGGGATTTGAAATATTTCTTTCCTTTTTCCTAATTTCCCTTTTGTTCCCGACATGAAGGGAGGGGGGGCACTACTTATTTTCAGCTTTCTATTCATGGCAACACTAATGGAACAAATTCTCAAAACTAAGGGTAACATGTAGATTTACTAAAGAAATACCAAGGTTATATTTTCACAGGCTGGAAATCAGTGCATCCTACATAGAAATAAATGTATTGAAGAAAAGCAAATCATCTTTTCATCTAGAGGGTTTTTAAAATAATGTTTTCAAGAGGGACTTTCTGTCAGGATCGTCATGTTTCATTTAAAAATCAGTGTATTTTATTACCAACACAGCTTTAAAGAAAACTTCAAGTAATTAAACAGGGCTTTTATTTCTCATTTCATATTTTGTTTTATATAATTGAAAACTATATTTTGTGCTTTTCTCAGATAATTCCACTTCAGAACCACATGTTTAAATATTACCCTGTGAAAAAACTTCCTTGCACACAGAAAAGTAATATGTCAGGGAGAAGGGTGCTCTAAGCTATTATTCTCTAGAGCTGTGTGCATAAAAAGAAAATCACTTTCAGAATCTTATTAATTTTATATGGTTATTTAGTTTGAAACTATCTGGATTTTGTTCTATTCTTTGGTGGATCCTGAGTCATTTCAGCACCCCCACTCATTTTTGTCTGTTTTTAACTTGTGTTTTTTTTTAAGATTTTTTTTTTTTTTTTTTTGCTGCTACCTGTGTTGGTAGTGATAGAAATTGAAATCTTCAGCTACCTCTTGATGGGTTCCACCTTGATGAGCCATACTGCCCCAGGACACAGCATTGCCTAGGGGCAGTATGGATATTCAAGATGGCGCTCACCAGGAGACAGCTGTGTGTTGCAGCTCCTGCCAGAATCAACACAGGCAGTAGCCAAACCAAGTAAAAGAAAGAATGTTTTACTTCAAAAATAGTATGAAAGTGATGTGTCAATGAACAGGAGTTACAAAAATGAGCCTTATTCATACCCATTGGATGCATATCACATTCATTTCAAAATGCATGGCATGGGAAAGCAACTGAATGGGCCCATTCTGGTTCTTTCCCCATTCATTCTGAAAAACAATGCCACAGTTCTTTATGGTGTGCTAGTGTTCTGGGGCAGGGAGCCTTTTTGTAGAGTAGCCTTCAAAGGTGATTCCACCACTTGCTGTGCCATGTGGTACAATCCAGAAAAAGTTGTATCACATGAGTTTCCTGAATAAGTAGACCAGAAGTTCCACAGTGGTGCTGGGTCTCAGTCCCATTCCCCTCCCTGTCATGTTAGGTGGCTATTGTGACTCAGGGCTTGGTGAGAAAATATGTGCACATGTCCTTTGCAAGGAAGACTATGACTTCACATTTCGTAATAGTGCAGGAGAGAGCAGCTAAATTTGGCCTTCTTTACAACGTCGTTGTCTAATCAGTGGAAATGAGCACTGCCGTTCTCACTAGTAACCATCTGGCATGTAAGTGTGTGCATGCAAATTGTTCAAGCTGTTCTTCCAGGGCCACACCTGCAGCAAGAGGTGCTAAGAAGGGTACAGAATAACCACAAACTTCACCTTCATTCTTGACTGAGAACTCTACAGTGCAACATATCACTTATTTAACACCACAGAGGATTTAAATAGGACTGTGAATCACACAAATTGAAAAGCATAATCTACTCAAACAGCACAAAACATAGTCTCATTCAGTCAACCTGCTCAAAAAATAACTACGACTTGCTATAATTTAAGGGTAATTTGGAGATTTCCTAGGAAATATTGATATTAGTTCTCCTCTGGGTTTTTTTTTAATAGTATTGACTTCTAATATCAAATCTTTTAGGTCTTAGGCATAGTCCAAGGGCAGGCTTGTTACATTCAAAGTAATTCTTTTGAAACTCTCAATAGCAGCTTCCCAGAGTGGTTTTTTAAGACAGGACTTTTAAAAATGGATTGGAGGGTTAACAACATGCTCCTGTAAAGGGGATTGATGCTGAAAGGAAGAGCTTGCATCTACCTGTTAGGCATTCAGACCCAAGGACAGGGAAGTACGTTGGACAATAAACATAAAGGCCCACTTTAAAAGGTAGAAAGTGCACACCAAAGTAGGGTACAATGTTACATATGTTGGCTGACATACTGTACAATGTTATTCACATGGTGGAATATAATCTTTGCGTTTGTGCAACAGCTGCACAAACATTACATTCCACTATGCACCTAACATTGTGCAGTATGTCAGCCATTAATATTAGCCATCAGAAAGCAACATGAAAGAGGAAGTACACCCTACAATGGCCAAGCTGAAATGTGGGAGCTTGAGAGGGCAAATCTTTTCTCAAAACTGCCCCGTTTTTCCCTCTTCACTGCTGCCTGTTTTGAGGACCTGGTGGCAGGGTTCTCTGCAATGTCAGATGGCTGCCATTTTTTTCTCCAGGATTCTCAGAGTAAGGGCAGGAAGCTTTGATCCCCACTCTGTTTGGCTTCAGGAGAACACTACTATATTATCACAAAGCTATTCCCACAATCAGTAGAAAGTGGGCTAAGGGAGCCTAGCCTACTTTCTATTGATTGTGGGAAACACCAGGCTCGTAGGTGAGCCCAGTGGTTCCAAGGCGGCTAGCCCACCTAATTCCGCCTCCCCTTGAACGAGGGAACCCACCATTAACATTGTTTTTTTGCTTGTGTGCTGCTGCAGTGCACGGTGACGCATAAGTAGACCCCTGACTAGCCTCGGGGGTCTCTTCAGAATGCCCTGTGTGCTAACGCGGGGCATCCTGGAACCACTGGGGGCCAGGCAGCCCCTGATCCCTGCAGCCTTCACCGGCTCTGTGACAGAGCCGGCAGTCATGTGGGTGGCTGATCTGGCCACCCAGGGCTTGGAGGCTGCTCATATCGCTCTCCCTGCACAAACCCCGCTGGCGCTTCGCACGTGTTGTGTGAAGTGCCATGGTGTAGTCGTAAAGCCAATGTAAGTGAGGGAAGCGTTTTCTGTCCTCACTCAGGGAATTGATCCGAAAACATTATCTTTAACCCACAACTTAAGCTATTGCGAAATTTCACTCTATAGTGTCCAGTCCTTCTGGGTGTGATCCAACAATATGCGCACTCAGCACCTGAGGCAGCAAAGGAGGATTGAATCCACTTGCCTGTTCCCTTACCAAATAGCTGGTTGGTGGGATTCCAGCTTCTTTTACTGGGCTATGCAGCTATAGGTATTGGATCAGGCTGGGGAATAGTATATGCAGCACATTTGTTTGCATGCAAAATTCCTCATCCAATTACAGACATGCGCATGAAAAACCTGCTTTCACGTGCATTTAACACCTAGTTGGATTGGGGCATCTTCCTCTATATACATGGTACCCCTCTATATACCTCGAAACTGGGTCCTCCTCTTCTTTCTCTAGTATATGATGCGGGGGTTAAAATTCCAAATCTGCATCCCTCATCCATCAGTTTCCAATATGAATTATGCAAATTTAGGGATGTTATAAAAACATGTCTCCTGGGGAAAACATTTCTGAGTTGCAGAAAGTGGTGCAGAGGGGCTACAGAATGTGGGGTTTTCCTAATAAAATTCCATAACTTCAGCATATTCTTCTCAATCCTATTCTTGGACATTGACTTTCAGGGCTGGTACCTACTTGCACTAGGCTTTATAGTCCTCCTGTTTAGTAAGATGGGATTTTAAAAGGGAATGTAAAAATGACTGCTATCTAACAATAAAATCAATTGGATTATTCTCAGTTATGCGACCATAAGAAAAGCAAAAGGGGGAAAGCCATATAAGATAACAACATGAGATATCTTGTTCCAATCAGCTCCCAATATAACCATGATCAGCAAAACATCTTCAATAAAATATACTTTCTCATGAGCCTATTGGCAGTAATTGTAGAATAAATATTTGCCACAGAACTCAAGTTGGCCCAGTCTGAGCCTGACAAATAGAAAGCCCCCATAGTCAATATTGCAGATTGCTGAGGGGGAAAATCCATTATCCCAAGACTTTCTGGCATTCTTTATTTGATCATAATCTGGAAATGCAGCACATTTCCCCCACTAAGAAATGCAAAATAGTTTATCATTATGACTGTATTTTAAACCACTTCAAATAGGGTCAAAAATCACTTGAATACATTCATAATTTTTGCACAAATATGTATTTCCCTACTTTCTATATAGAATTTTCAGAGAGTGGAAATTGATTTAGCTGCTGCTAAAAAATTGTTATCCCTCTTCTAGAAACATTTAGCCAGCCTACCTGTATATTTTCCCTGACCTCAGTGGCAGCGGGTGATGTGGAGCAGGGAAATGAGGAAATGCCACAGGCAAGTCTGACTAAATCTTACAGGAGAAGGGCATTCCAAAGTCACAGCACCATGATGGGAAAATCCTGTGTCCTGTGCCCACTTGCTTGTGGCCCCTCTGAAGATTCAGAGGGACAAATTGCAGTCTCAGATGTTTTTCTTCCTCCTTTCCTGCCTGCCCCTCTTCTCTTGAAAGGTTACAGCTTCTATCCAGCTCAAGGCAGTCTGAATTCTGAACCTGGGACAAATTAAACAAACCAGCACATACTTATTTATTTGCATACATTAGTCTTGCACATTTGCAGCCTCCTAGATTCCAACCCCCCCCCACCACCACAGGGATTAGAATAGTAAAGGAGAGGGATGCGCAGTGTAGTAGATCAGGGAAAGGGATGTGCGGAGTGCTCCGGTGGTCTGGCAGTCCGGTCCAGGGGTTCGGGGTCGAACCGAACCACCACCCCCGGTTCTGTTGGACCGGTCCAGCCAGTCCGCGAATTTTTCTGAAAAATGCAAGTAGATCTTAAGTACCTTTAGCCCCTTTGGGGGGCTTGCTGAAGCCATGGGGGGTGTCCACGCGGGTTCCCTCTCCCCCCGCTGGCCTTCCTCATCACCGCCGCGGCCCTCCGCGGCTGGGTAACTGGGCATTTTCGGCCCTTTCGGGCCTCCATACGAGCGTGTGGCCGCCATTTTGGGAACCCGTGCGGACACACACACACACACACGCGGCTTCAGCAAGCCCCTTGAAGGGGCTAAAGGTACTTAAAATCTACTTGAATTCTTTTTTAAAAATTAGCGGACTGGTCTGGGACCGGACAAGGGGGGTTCGATGGGGGCCAGACCGAACTGGCCCAGTTCCAAACTGAGCCAGATGGTTCGCACCCCTAATCAGTGGTTCTCAAAATTGGGTCCGCAGATGTTAATGGACTTCAGCTCCCATAATCCCCAACCCCAATGGCCTTTGGTTGGGGATTATGGGAACTGAAGTCCAATAACATCTGGGGGACCCAACATTGAGAATCCCTGTGATAGATAGATAGATAGATAGATAGATAGATAGATAGATAAACTTTATTACAGTCATTGATTGACCAATGACTTTATTATAGTTATTTATTGACTTGCCTTTTATTTATTCATGTTTATTCAAGAAACATGAATAAAAGAACACACTGTCACACCCAAACAGCAATATAGCAACAGTATAGTTTTATGAATATACAGTGTACAATGACATAGTAAGTTATTGCCCGACATTAAGCATTAGACGTTGCCATATATTCATTGCTAATAGGGGATCTTAGGGTCGTGGTGGACAGCTTGTTGAAAGTGTCAACTCAATGTGCGGCAGATGTGAAAAAGGCCAATTCCATGCTAGGGATCACATAGAAGAACAGACCCTGCTAGAAGAGAACCAGCATGGCTTCTGAAAGGTAAATCTTGCCTCAGAAACCTTTTGGAATTCTTTGAGAGGGTCAACAGGTGTGTGGATCAAGGTGATCCAGTTGACATAGTCTACCTGGACTTCCAAAAAGCTTTCGACAAAGTTCCTCATCAAAGACTCCTGAGAAAACTTAGCAGTCATGGGATATGGGGACAAGTCCATGTGTGGATTGCTAACTGGTTGAAGGACAGGAAACAGAGGGTAGGTATAAATGGAGAGTTTTCACAATGGAGGGAAGTAAGATGTGGGGTCCCCCAGGAATCTGTACTGGAACCGGTGCTTTTTAATTTATTCATAAATGATCTAGAAGTAGGGGTAAGCAGCAAAGTGGCAAAATTTGCAGATGATACCAAACTCTATCGGGTAGTGAAATCCAAAACGGATTGTGAGGAGCTACTAAAGGATCCCTCCAAACTGGGTAAGTTGGCAACAAAATGACAAATGCGGTTAAATGTCGGCAAGTGTAAAGTGATGAACACTGGGACAAAAAAAACCCAGCTTCAAGTATACATTGATGGGATCGGAGCTGTCGGTGACTGACCAGGAGAGAGATTTTGGGGTCATGGTGGAAAGCTCGTTGAAAGTGTTGACCCAATGTGTAGCAGCTGTGAACAAGGCCAATTCCATGCTAGGGATCGTTAGGAAGGGGATTGAAAATAAAACGGCTAATATTATAATGCCCTTATACAAAACTATGGTGCGGCCACACCTGGAGTACTGCATAGAATTCTGGTCACCACATCTAAAAAAGGACATTGTAAAACTGGAAAAGGTGCAGAAGAGGACAACCAAGATGATCAGGGGCCTGGAGCACCTTTCTTATGAGGCAAGGCTACAACACCTAGGGCTATGTAGTTTAGAAAAAAGACAACTGCGGGGAGACATGATAGAGGTCTATAAAATCATGCATGGTGTGGAGAAAGTGTATAGAGTGAAATTCTTCTCTCTCACACATAACACTAGAACCAAGGGTTGTCCCGTGAAATTGATTGCCAGGAAATCTAGGACCAATAAACGGAAGTACCTTTTCACACAACACATAATCAACTTGTGGAATTCTCTGCCACAAGATGTGGTGACAGCCAACAACCTGGATGGCTTTAAGATGGGTTTGGATAACTTTATGGAGGAGAGGTCTATCATCAGCTTCTAGTTGGAGGACTAAAGGCCACCTCCAGCCCCAAAGGCAGGATGCCTCTGAGTACCAGTTGCAGGGGAGTAACAGCAGGAGAAAGATCATGCCCTCAACTCTTGTCTGTGGCTTCCAGCGGCATCTGGTAGGCCACTGTGCGAAACAGGATGCTGGACTAGATGGGCCTTGGGCCCGATCCAGCAGGGCTGTTCTTATGTTCTTATATTCTTAGATGGATAGATAGACCTTAGTCAGGTTACAGGTAACTTTATCTTGATGGCCTGACAAAAGGAATGAGATATATACTTCATCTTCTCTGGCTGGTATGTCCTTAATCGATGGTAAATTTAACGATTCACACGAGTCCCATAAAAACTGCAATATAATACAACATGACCCATATCCTCTATGGCCTGTGCATCACATGGACAGAATAGGGACCCTTACCATATCTACCATATAGAACTGCCGAGGGCAATACATCAAAGTGAGCCAGTGCAAATGCTCTACGATACTTAGGGGGTAATTAGAGCTTGGCAGTAATCAGCTGGTTTAGTACTAAAGGCAAATCTCCATATTTTGAGCCATTTTAGGGCCCTACCCATCTCCTGTTGCCTGCAGTGTAGTAAAGCCTGAGTTACCCTGAACCTGGCCAATGTGGGTCTGGAATTTAAATTCCATTATGACCCATGCAAAGCAAGTACAGATACCTCCACCCGACACCTCTCAAACCTCCAGTAAGACCCACTTCGAGTTTCCTGTATCTTTCCTGTTACAATGAGTGCCCACCCCAACCTCAAAAATTGAGAAAGGCTTTCCTAACAGTTGAGGTGGAGGGTCCTCATTGTAGGGGAAGGCATGTGTCTTAGATTGTTATAAACATTTCCAGAATGAACTTGACTTTTACTTAGCTTAAAACTAGGCATGTGCATGGAATCATGGTGGGGTGGTTCGAAGGCGGCAGGCGTCTCCCTTTAAGAGCAAGGGAGGGTGTCCTTACTCCTCCCATCACTTTTTCCTTGCTGGTGTCAGTTTTTTAAAAAGCCCATCAGAGTGGCAGCATACCTCCCTGCCACCCCGTTGCCCTCGTCTTCCGGATGTGACCAGAAGTTGCCGGCGTGCCAGCACACCAGCAACTTTCAGTCATATCTGGAAGACGGGGGCAATGGGGTGTCAGGGATGTATGCTGCTGCCCCGATGGGCTTTAAAAAAAACTGACGCTGGTGGGGGGAAAGCGGCGGGATGGGTAAGTGCACCCTCCCCCTGCTCATAAATGGAGACCCCCGCCTCCTTCGAACCAGCAGAACCGCTGGTTCTTCAAACTGGTTCGGAGGAACCAGCCTTTGGACTGGTTCCGTGCAAATCCCTACTTAAAGCTCTATGTACACCAAATGGCAAATAAATGTATAAATACTAAATAACATAATAATAAAATGTTATGCCTTGGTACACAACAAGAAAATCTGGGAGCCAAAAAGTGTAGTCAGGAATGTGTCTGTCTTTAGATGCTTTCCTCTCTCAATCCCCCCCCCCACCTCTCTCCTTTTAGTTTCCTTCCAGACTCTCATCTGTCATCCTGTAAAGGGTAAGCAAATGCTTACAATGGCCAATATACAGCAATCTCTGACATGTGGGGCTCAGGAGTGCATGACTTGGGTCTCCATGCTCTGGCTCAAACAAAATTACAGTGGCTTTGGGCCCTGTCAATGGATGATGGATGTCCACTTTGTGAGACCTATGGCTGAGTGAATGGAGCAAGAAAGGGGTCAGTGCTAGCCTAATTTACTCACCCTGTCGGCCATAAAAAAAGGCATTATACAAGCAGCTGTCCAATGAGAAGGAAAAGGAAATGGATTAGTATAAAGGAAACAGCAGCCAAAAACAAATGGAGAAATAATGGATCTAGGAAGATATTTTGCAGCACTAAGGTTGTCTCCTGGGACTCCCCAAAGCAATGGGGAGGCCTTGGGTTCTAGCAATCTGTACCATTCCAGTTGTGACATGGGCAGTAAGATTATGGCCTTAAATAGTCGGGTTGATAGCTATTCTGCAGGGTGCCATGAAATAACAAGCCATGGAGCACAATACTAGACCTTGGAGTTGCGAGAAAAAAGTAGAATAAATAATGAAAACATGTAAGTTGCTTGTGTTCTATGCTCACACATTTAAAGCACCTTTGGGTGAGGCTTTTTCATTCAGTAAAGGTCCCACTTCACATACGGCTCTAGCCTCAGCCCTTCGACTCTGTGTACATATTGCTCATAAGAACTGCTTTTATTGCTGTTTTATGAGTCTGAACTTTGTGATAAAATATGGACAGACAAATCCAGTTCTGGAGGGAGAAATGTCTCTGAAAAATAAATATTGCAGTCGAGGGTGCAATTGTGCCATTGATTGTGGCACTGCCAAGCCTATTGTTGGTTTGGTGATGACAGGGCAGATGTTTTCTGGAATGCCCATTTTCTGATGCCTTCTTTTTGCTGATGTGAGAAAGGGGCTTTATGATCACCTTTTCATAAGGATTTTATTGATTTGTTTTTCATGGATTTGAATAATTAATAGTCATTCTGTAAACTGCCTTGAATTGCTGGAGTGGCGAGGTGAGGAAGTTATAAATAAAATAAATATAAAGAAAATACACTGTGTGGACTTTCAGATGTTAGGGGAAGAAATTCTGCATGTATTGCTAGGCACTTGTTCATAAGCAGCCAGTGTCACCTGCCCATTTCCTCATGAAAAGTGTTGGCTGCTCTGACAGAGATAAAAAGTCCAGTCCAGTTCTGTGCACACTAGAGCTGGGCCCAGTCTGCCATTGCAGGTCTTCAGGGGTGCTGCCATGGCTGTGGGGGGAGGAGACTGAGCCAGACCAGGCCTTGCTCTAGTGAGCACAGAACTGGACCAGACCCAGTTCACTTCGAGTCAAGTTCTACTAAAACTGAACTGGGTCTTCCAGTTTTGTGCACACACCTAATGACCTATGAGAGGCAGACAAATTAGGAAACCCAAAGACTATCCAGTCAAAGCACCTGTAATTAGGAGTAAGCAGCTATGAACATAGAAGGTCTATAAAAGTGATTGTGTTAGACTGTACGGGTTCTTCAGATGTTCACTGGAAGTCTGTGTACCTTCAGCTGGTTGAATAAGCAGTTGCAGTGTTTTGCTACTTCCTTTCCTGGATTTGTGGTGAGTTCCTGAATAAACAGTTTGTAAACCTAGTAAGGTCTGATACGTTCTTAGGAGTTATTAAGGTAATCAACTTGGGAGGAACCTATCTTCTGAACCCGAGTGTCTCTGCTGAGGTTTTGGCCAAGCCCAAAGGAAAACACTTAAATCATTTAAATAAATTCTTACCATAGAGATGACCTAAAACAGCTTTGGAAACATAGTCATCAATCCAACTAGATGTAAAATTCAGCATCTAAAAAGCCCTGTAAACACGGATGACTCCAATGGGTAGTGGGTGTTCCTCCAAAATTATTTCCCATTTCCCCTTTTACTCCCCCATCCACCAGACAGAAATAGCATCTCCATCTAATTAGGTTTCCGCTTCCGTTTATTGGCTCTCATCCAGTCCATTATTGATCCCAAACACCAGTTTAGCAGTACTTCCACAGCTTCACCTAAATTGAGTGAAAATAAAAAATAGATTTGAGTGTTTTAACCCAGGCTGCAATTTTGCCCCAGGTGTGTCAAGAAGAAGACTTGACCTCTAAGGATCCCTCTTAGGTAGGTGGATCAAGACGTGATAATTCTGAGCCATTATTTGCTTTTCTGCCAGGTCAGCTGTTTGGTAATGTGGGATCGATGCTGCATTTCAGACAGGTTAACACTGGTATATGGGAAACAATCCAAGACTCAGATGCAGCCTTGGAAAGGCTCTTTCAACCATGGAAAAATCTTGACTAACTCATTACCTGCTGAACATAAGGTGCCACAAGAGGATCTCGGGGTCCAGATCTATTCTTGATCTATTGCTTGTATCAGTATAAGCTTACTTGGATGCCCACATTGGAAGATTTGAGAACAGAGGATAATATTTGAAAATATCCTAAGCCCTTATTACTCAATACAGAATTTATGCTATTAATTAATATGAATATGGCTGTCTTGCTAAGAGAAACCATTCAATGAGAGGCCTGAAAGATTGGAGTGATTTGGTTGGGGTATAAATTAAAGACCAGAGGTCTGGAACATTAGGGCCTTTTCCCTTTCATGTGCCCTTTCTAACTAATAGCCTTTCAGAAAAAAGGGAGGACCCCTTAGAGGTTTTTCCTCCTCTTCACTTGCTTATGCCTTTTAAAACTAGTCTTATTTCTTCTTTGTAGGGGAGTGCACAAACCATTTGATGTAGAACCAGTTTGCAACAAATGGGGCCGGTTCGGTGGTTTGATCATGAACCAAATTGGGGCTGGTTTGGTCCGCGATTGAACAGGACCGAGCCTGGTTTGATGCAAAGTGGTTCTACATCAAGGGGGAGTGGACCAGCAGTGGGGTGGTGGTGAGAAAGGTTAAGTCTCTTGCCCTCCTTGCTGCTGCTTGCTCCCCCATCCGCAGCCAAATCACTGGCGGAATTATTTTAAAAACACAGATCACCCATGCTGTGGTGGCGCAGTTGTGGCCTTCATAGATGCACAGAGGCCAGAACCACACCGTTGCTGTGTGGGTGGACTGTGTTTTAAGAGTGATCTGGCTGGTGATTTGGCTGGAGATGGTGGCAGTGAGCAGCAAGCAGGGATGGGGTTGGGGAGCCAGGTAAGAGACTTAAACAACCTTTCTCACCTTTCCCCTGCCCCTTTACAGGCATTGTCACCTGAACTGAACCAGTTTGATGGTCAGACTGGACCAGCCAGTCAGTTTGACCAGACTGGTTTGGCAGAACACGGCTTGGTTTGAATTTATTTGATTTTTAACCAAACCATGTTTTTTGGTTCGTGCAAACCCCTACTGCTGTGATGATTTTTATTTTATTTTTTGCAGTAGTATATTGATTTTTCTTGAGTCATTTGTTTCTAATACCCTTCCTGCTTTATAGGGAGTACCTTTTTCTCAGGGGTTCTTCCAAGCTGAAGAATCTAGCTAGGCAGGGTCCTAACCTTTTGCTCTATCCCATTTTTAAAAAATTGTTTTCTCTAAGGAATTAATAGAGTGCTTTGAACTTCTGGAGACTTCTGAAGGTTTTCCCACCTGAAGAAACATAGATATGACATTTTCATTGTATTTTATTTTCTTGTGCTTTAAATAGTTCATCTGTATACTCTGTGTGACAAGTAACTATAAATTTTGTTTAATACTGTCAGTTGCTGAGAACTGTACAGCTTCTAAGCTGTAAAAACAGGAGAGGTATTAATTGCATAGTTGTATAAAAGCATATGATTTTAATTGAATTCAGTTGTTACTTTCTCTATTCCCTTTGCTTTCATTTAGTTCCATTTCCCTTTTATTTATTGTGTAAAGTACTGCTTTTAAAATTAAGCCACTTTAATTCATTTCAGTAAAATTGATGTGTCTGTGAGTTGATATCTTTTTTCAGCTACATTGACTTAGCCCACAGGGGCAAGTAAAAGGACCCAAGTTTCAGGTGTCATCATTGTACTGATGGCACTATAATCCAAAACACTGGATGATCTCACTCAGAGGTTTCATATTGATATTGAACAGCAGGGAGACAAAAAAGAGTCCTGAGACACACCACCACTTTTCAGCCATTTGGCAAAATGTGGTTTTATAAATATAAATAAATAAAATTGTCATGGGTCGGAATGATAGTTCCTCTGCATTACTTTATGAAATTGACCATCTACGTAAGAATGGAACTACTGAAGCACAGTTTCTCTAATCCTCACCTTGGACAACCTTTCCAGGAGACCATGATCAATGCTATCAAAAGCTATGGTGAAGTCCAAGAGAATTAATAGAGTCACACTCCCTCTATCCATCTCCCACATAAATAATCTATTTGGATGAGCGAGACTTTTTCAGTGCCAAAACAAGGCTGGAACCTGAACTGAAATGGTTCTAGGTAATGAATGTCATTCAATAGTGTTACATGACTGCTTGCTTGAGCATCTTGCCCAGGAAGGGCATGTTTGTGATTGGCCAATAGTTGGAATAATCCTGTGGGGCCAAAGAGGTTTTTATTTTTTTATTTTTTAGAAGTGGCCTCTCAAGTGCTTTTTCAAGGTGGTTGGAACCACTCCCTCTTGTTAAAAGGCATTTATAATATCCGGGATGCAGCTGGCCAACCTTTTCCTGCTCAGGATTACAGAGCAGGAAGTGCAAGTGTTGAACAAAGGGTTGGTGGTACCAAGATTGCTAGGCCACAGTCCTCCAACCACCTTCTTCGTTATGTGGTAGGCCATAGTCCTCTAATAATTTTCTCCATTTTTGGAGTATATCTGCCCACTGTAATCTCAGCTGAGGAGCAGGCATTGCCCTCTCTCAGTAGTGACCTGTATTGCTGTTTGTCCTCCAGAACTGAATGGAGGCTGTTGAGAAATGAGCTACCTTTAGAAACATAGGAAGCTGCCTTATACTGAGTCAAACCATTGGTCCATCTAGCTTAATATTGGATATTCTGACCGGCAACGGCTCTCAAAGGTTCCAGGCAGCAGGAGACCAAATGATGTAATAACACTGCCTGGTCTATTGTGGATCTTCCTGGTCTAAATCCCACCTGTTCTTCAGCCAAATCATCGTTGTCCACAATTCTGTCATGTAACTTCCAAGTAGATGTTTAGTGTAAAGTTTGCTGATTACATTCAAGAGGCTAATCGGGTGATAGTTGTGAGGAGGATCCTTCTTCTGACCTTTCCTATATTGGAACTATAATAGCTGTGCCCCCAATCTTCAGGGACATGCACAGAGGCATCAATATATGTAAAAAGTGCAGCCAAAACTGGCACCAACCAATCGAGGCACCAGGAGCCTTTCTCAGCCCTACCTGGAGATGCCAGGGATTGGACCTGGGACCTTCTGTGTACAAAGCAGATGCTCTATCTCTGGGCTGAAGCCCCATCAAAGCATTTTCTGGTGGTCCTTCTTTCATTTCTTTCAGTGGGGACTCAAAATCACAGCCCCTAGCTCTTCTAGCCCATTGAGCTATAGCAGCTCTTTTTAAAACCTAAGTTTAAAAGTGTTAAAAACTCTTCTTTTAACCTAAGTTTTGCTTCTGGTCACACAGGAGTGTGATATAAAGGAACCCAGGAACTGGCTTATAAACACGAACAATTCTGAGCCAATCTGTTGCAACCATAGATGCCAAAATGACTAAGTACTCATGTGATCTGCTTGTTTGTACTGGCACAGGGTGACCTGATTTCTCCATTTATACTTTGGCTGAGTGGACAGATGGTAGTATGCTTATGAGAGGATTATCACACAGCAAATCCATGTTCTTATCCACTCTCTGTCAGAAGGTGAGTCAAATGGAAATTGGGGACTAAATCTCACACACCTCAAAACACTGACGGGAAATGTTATCTCAGATATATATGAAGGTGCAAGAATATCACGATAACTCAGTAACTCAGGTTTTAGTTTTATTTCCAGATGGCAAGAAGCAACTGCCAGTTTGAACTGTAGATGATACAGCCCATTTATGGACCTGATTAGGTGCTTAAATACTTTTCAAAAACACATGCATGTATTAACATGTCCATGTGTTACACATGCCCCAGTCTTCATGGCTATACTGCCACTATATTATGTTGTACCCCAGGTTTTGCAAGTTTTTGCTGTTTTATTTTAATCATTTCTACTATTATAGCTCTCTTCTATCCATGCTAAATCTGAATGCAGGGATGTGTATGTCAGCAGCTGTGGAACAGAAAGCTATATCAAGACTGAGATAGACAGATTTATGAATGGCCTTGCTGGATGGAAAAAGCACAACAAAAGTGCTGGATTAGCAGGGTCCCAGATATCGTTTTAGTTACTTCTATGTATTAACTCCATAGACTGAGAACTAATGAGCTTAATTCTGTAACCTTGTACTTATAATATGTATACTACTGCATTTTATTCAGGATACCTGGCATATATATTCTATATAGCGATTTAGCATAATTGTAATCTTGCCTATGTCCCCTCCTTCTTCAAAATTCCCATTTTGAAAGACTGATAAAGACTTTGTGACCAAAGGACCAGAAAGGAAAAGTGATGACTGTTTAACAATTAGCATAAAACTACTAAGGCTGAAGACTTTTGTTAAGAGAAAAACTTATCTGGATGTCTTGAGGTGCAGAAGCTAAGAGGCTGTGTATGCTGACAGGATGAAAGAAGAACTTCTGAAGACATCTGAAGATCCAAGCCCAAACAGGTGGCGTTGGAGTTGTCATAACTATAAGTTTTGATGGATATGAGGACTGATCCCAAGAACAGTCAAGGACCAAGAGGAATATAAAACCTGAAGGCTCCAGATCCAACTCTCAGTGGGCAGGTCCAGAAGACATGTCTTCTCCTCTCCAACACTGCAGTTTCCCCACACCCCAGTATCACGCACCCCATATTTTAATTGAACCCTAGCATCTTCAATCACCAGGATAAACCTTGATCTGGCCAATCATTTTGGATGGGGGCTGAGGGTAAAACAAGCTGAAGATGAAACTTCATCACTCTGCAATAGCACAGAGGGTGGAAATGCTTTCAAAGAGGTCTGAAAAGAGCAGTTAATGCTTCTGACCTGGGACTCTATAGCCCTCTTGAAAGACACCCATACTACAGGTAATACATCTGCCATTGTTTTTAACTTATTTTCAATTTTAGGCTCTCAAGAGCACCACACAAATGAATTATTTTGTCCTTATTTAAACTGCCAGTCTCCGGAAACTGCAGCTATGAAGAATGCTTAGTGTAAAAATGCCATCTGTTAAGAAAATGAACCAAGTTTTTGCTGTGATTCATGAACATAAAACAAGCAGAACTTCCTTTGGGGAGGACTCAAATGGAAAGACTCTTTTGATTTCACTAAGTAGCCTCACTGTTAAGTGGCCTCACTGTTGGGTCTGTCACAGCTGGAAGCAATCCTGACCGCAAGGTTGCCACAAGCCAATTGAGTTGAGAAGAGCAGGCCCAGCAGATTTCACCTTGTTGCAAGTACGATGATCCTGGTTCTCCTATTGGTCCGAGGATGCACCCTACCATTCCAAAATAATAAGTATAAGGCTCTAAGTTATAAAGCCTCATGGCATGCAAATCAATCTGATTGTTGGGTCTGCACCCACTTGCCCTTTAGCTCTCATTCTGGGATACCTCTTATAGCCATACCTTTTTGCCCAGATGATTATTGTACCTTTATAGAAGCTCTTAATAAGTTCCATTATGACAAACAGAGTAAAACATTCCAATTCCAAGACAACCACCCATGCTATGGCAGCAACAAAAGCATTTCGTTTGATTATAAACTGTCTGTTTCTAAGTTTCAGGAAGCCATGCATGAGACACGCAACAAACCATACAACCCAATGGGAAGAAACATATACTCTATATGGGAAGAGTCTACATGGCTTACCCCTCTGGAATTGGCCTGGGCTTCAGAAGGTATAATGTAGGGATGTGTGAATCGATTCAGGTACAAAATGATATGTGATATGTGGACAAAATAAATCACTCCTGTGCTAGCTGGCCAGATTTGGATCCAAAACAAATCACCCAGATTTCGGACCTGCAAAATTTGTAGATTCAGACCTCCATTTTGTGGTGATCTATCTTGCTGTCTCCATTTTATATCAGGAAATTTATTTTGAAAATCCCGTCCTCCTAAGCTTCAGATTGGTGACTTACAGTGTGCAGCGATTGGCTGGCGATTTCCCCCTGGTTCCAGATTGGCTCGTTTTCATGCAAATCTTGTGTTGCCAGGGGTGACTGATTGTTTATTGGCTATGGGAAGGGTCAAAGAAGGGACAAGGGTGGGGGGAGTTCGGAGGAGGGATTTTCAAATGTATTTCAGGAGGCAGGCAGCCACCATTCTGCCTTTCTGCCTTGTGGGGTGGGGGGGGGAGAGGGAGGAGCTTTGCTTTGCTTTGCTCTGCTCTGCTCTGCTCTGCCTTGCCTTGCCTGACTGTTGCCTGGAGTGGATTCTCTTACCTTTTGTTCCTACCTGTGTGAATCGATTTGGGTACAAAATGATTTGTACCCAAATCTACCTGTTTTCGGAGATTTGTGGACAAAACAAATTGCCCCTGTGCTAGCTGGCCAGATTCGGACCTAAAACAAATCGGGGGTGATTAGATTTGGGTACAAATTGAATTGAAAAAATCAATTCATGCACATTCCTAGTATAATGTGCAAAAGACAATTAGAGTTACCTGTCAACACCCCTACAGTTGTGCAGCTAGGGAGTAGCAAGTGCAAACATTACTTGACATGTGGAGATCCCAGCAAATAGAATGTCTCTGCTTGCCCTGCTTGGACCCGTCCTTATAACAAAAGAGATACCTGGGTTCCAACCTTAAACGGCCTGGGCTGGCCTTGAATACCACCCAAATAGGTAGGCTCCTGTTATCCAGCCTTACACATCCAGCCTTATACATTTTGCCAGAGAGACCAAAGACAACTAAGGTTTTTAACAAGGATGCTTATTTGCACCACTGGTCTAGGTGTGCCAAAAGAGCTCTGATTTCAAAAAGTGAGCATTCTGGTGTAATAATGCTCCCTGTATATGGTGCTGGCTGGCTGGCTTGGAGCCCGCTTAAATCAATTTCATGCAGCATTTGAAAAGGTGGCAAATGATATCGCAGTGGCTTTGCAAGGTTTAAATGGTGAAATCTCAGCAATGAGACAGGCTGTCCTGAAAAACCACCTAGCCTTGGATGTGATTACAACAGGCTCAAGGAGAAGTTTGCAAACTAATCGAGAGAGAATGCTGTATATACATCCCAGACAACTCAGGAAATATGTCCAAAGCCATTAAAGGGATAAACGATACAGTAGGAAACTTACATCACCCAGCCGAAGATTGGAATCCACTTTCTTAGTTCTATTCAGTGTTTGTTTCATGGGGAAAGACCCTCATATCTTGGTTATTGTTTGGTGCTATCATTTTCATCTATCTATTGCCTGTTCCTCACAATAAGTTGTTGTATCCAGTGCCTCTGTAGGAAGGGCGTGGAGGTGACTGAGCAAATAACAAGGCGTAACTATATAGCTATGCTCGACCTAAGCCCAGGAGAAAGCACCTATGTCACCTTGTGCTTGCCAGAGATTGAGCAGGAGGAAACATATAGAGATGAGTCGGAAGATGAGATTGGTGAGATCAATGGGCATGAAGTTGTGATGCAGGTATTGAACTGATATAAGTTCAAAAGGGGGAGATTGTGGAAATTGCTTTGCTTGCTTGACCAAACTGAAGCCACTTTATTAGCTTGTTGCAAGGGATTTTGAGCAGAAATGCTAAGCAAGGAGAAAACAAGCAGGCAGGCAGGAAATGGTGAGCTTGGGGTTTGGCTTGAAATAGATTTCAGGGGAAAGGTCTCTAGAAATTTAAATAATCCTTAGCAGACTGGGAACCGGGTCTCACAATCGGTGAGACCCGGTTTGGGAAGCACAGCAGGGAGATTGGTCTAAGCCCACTCGTCCCGCAGACGATCCGGAATGGGAGCCCTGGGTGGCCGGATTGGCCACCCACACAATTGCTGGCTCCATGACGGAGCCAGTGAGGGCTGGGGGGAGCGGGGGCTGATTGGCCCCCAGAAGCTCCAGCATGCCCTCCGCGAGTGCGCAGGGCATGCTGGTGAGACCCCCAGAGCTGGGAGGCGGCTTTTTGCCTCCCCTCCGGGAGTATCCCCGTGAGTAGCCATGGCACGGAGCCGTGCCGCAGCTACTCATGATAAAAAACAACAACCTGGGTTTGCGGAGCACTTGCTCCGCAAACCCGGTTTTAGGGGAGGGGTATTTAGGTGGGTTAACTGCTGGGAGGCAACCGGGCTTGCTTGCGAGCCCGGTGGCTCCCACGATCAGCCAAAATCAGGCTAGGCTCCCCTAGCCTGATTTTGGCTGATCATGGGAATAGCCTCAATGACAGCAGTTATACTTTGCACGGCCCTGTCTAAAGCAGTCTGATCATGCAGGATGAATATGGTTTGTCACTGTAACTTCCTTATTTCAATACATGCATGCAAATGTCCAGCTAACTGATTGAAATGTTTAAATAACTTGAAACAATTATGTGATTTCCTCTTTTGACAAGATAAGACTGTGTTCTGAACTTTGCAAGGGGTCTTTGGGAATCTGGTCTGGTATGTAACCTGTCCTGGCTCTCTCTAACCCAATTTCAGCTGAATCTGTCTTTGTCTCAATAAAGCAATACTTGGATTATAATAAAAACAGTGTGAAGACCATGTTTTCTTCCACACAAGTTAAAAAAAAAATTTTTTTTAAGCCTGTTGTTTCATGCATGGTTCCCTGAGCATTGGAAGCTGCAGATGTATTCTCATTTTCATGTGAGGAAAGAGCACTTCAGACTTCTGGATTTTTGTGTGAGATCCATCTATTTACAAATATGCACACTGAGCCTGTGGGACCAGGCAGACTTACTTTATTTTATTTATTTGTTTACATTTATATACCGCTTCATCCAAACAGCTGGGGGCAGTACACAGAAATAAAAATAAAACCCAGAAATAAAAAAAAAATCATTACAGAACAATTTAAAAAGAGCACAAAACCATTAACAATTAAAACATTTAAAACAGTTTAAAAACCATGGAAGGCCAGGCCAAATAGATAGGTTTAAAGCACTCTCCTGAAAGCCAACAATGAATTCAGGCTACAGATTTCAGCCAGGAGTACATTCCACAGCCCAGGGGCAGCTACAGAAAAGGCCTGCCACTGAGTTGCCACCAGACATATTGGTGGTAACTGGAGATGCACCTCCTCAGATGACCTTAACGTGCAGTGGGGATCATGCAGAAGAAGGCGCTCTCTAAGGTAACCTGGACCTAAGCCGTTCAGAGCTTAACCAGCACTTTGTATTTTGTCCAGAAATATATTGGCAGCCAGTGCAACTTTTTAAAAACAGGCATAATATGGTTTATCCGTGTTATCCCAGAGACCAGTCTTTGGGGTAGAGCGCATTGCAGTAGTCAAGCCTGGAGGTTACCAGTTTCGGCCGCCAAATGCTCACCTTTAAAACAGTATTCACCTTTAAAATAGAAAATCATTTCCCTAAAAACTGAACAGCATCATCTTAGAGCTCCCACCTCCCCAAAGTTCCTGCCCTTCAGGCATGTACACAAGTCCATCTTTGTTCCCTTCACTGGCCACACTGCAGCTCCCAAACATTTCTCTAGCCCAGGGATTCTCAACGTTGGGTTCTCAGATGTTATTGGACTTCAAATCCCATAATCCCCAACCAAAGGCCACTGGGGCTAGGAATTTTGGGAATTGAAGTATAATAACATCTGGGGACCCAACATTGAGAATCCCTGCTCTAGCCCACATTCAGGAATATGGGATGTGCCCTAATTCCATAGTCCCCAACCACTAATGCTCATTGAAGAAACTTTGGCCAACATTCAGACTAACAAAGTGCTGGTGAAGCAAATGCACAGCACATGTGATGGGAGAGGGGCAAATTTTGTCCATCTTCCCTTCCCTCTATAGTCAACAGTGGTGACTAGTGAGGGCGGCAAAGCGGTGTGGTGAGAGATTCCTTTAAAAGTCTTAACGGGCAATACCACCACCGCCTGGATGTTGTGGGGAGCAGTGACGCCCCACCCGTCATCCCACATGGTAGCCACCCCACCTATGACACTCATTTGGCCACTGTGCATGCGTGACAGCCATTTACGTGGCCAGCATGGTTTTGCTTACTACTCAGATGGATGCCATGCTTGCACAGCAGCCAGGTGAGTGCTGTAGGTGGGGAGGTCACCATGTGGGATGTCGTGTGGGGTTCCGTTGCTCCCCATGACATCCAGGTGGTGGTGGTATTGCCCTTTCAGACTTTTAAAGGTATATCTCACAACCCCGCTTGTTGCTTTCACTGGCTGCCATTGATAGCTGTGATTCTCAATATTATGTCCTGAGTGCTGCACAACGCTCAGGGACATATTTTAGGGACTCACAGTCAGCTTCAGAGGGAAGGGGAGATTAACAAAATTTGCCCATTCCCTGAAATGTGTGCACACTGTCACTATACATGTGCTTCGTTAATCTCAATTGGCTTGGTTGCAGCCCTGCACCTCCCTGACCTGATCTTTGGTTTTTCAACAGTAGCTACACTCTGCTTCTAGCTAAGACAACATGACCTGCACATCTCCCCTAGTCAAGAGGAAAGTAGCTAATCATTCCAATTTGGGTACTTTCCTGATGCCTGTAGATCAATGATATGATCACAATGGATTACGAAATACCAATGTAATTATTTGTTGCCTCTGAGCAGGAATAGAAGTCATCATGAATAGAAGTGATTCTGCTGAGATTAGAGCTGCTCCATCCCTGTTGGCTTTTAGCAAACAACTTAAGACACATCTCTCCAGCCAAGCTTTTTAGTTAGTTGATGTGTTTTTATGGGTATCTTAATTTGATCTTGTATATGTTTAAACTGTTAAAAATTCTTGATTTTTTTAATGCTGCAAACTGACTAGAGACTTCAGTGGTGGGCGGTATAATAATCAGTCAATCAATCAATCAATCAATCAGGGTAGACCTATTTCTCCCTCACATTGGACTTGAAGGAAAATTTTATTTATTTATTTATTTATTTTTACATTTCTATACCGCCTTTCATTAAAAGAAAACCCCAAGGCGGTTTACAAAAATTAAAACATACAATAAAAAGCAGTAAAAACATCAAGCTAAAAACAAGCATAAAAACAAGACAACAGATAAAAACACACAAAAGCAGCAGTAAAAAACGATTATGTAAAAGCCTGGGTAAAAAGCCAAGTCTTTAAAAGCTTTCTAAAAGCTGTGATGGAGTCCGAGGAATGAATGGCCACTGGGAGAGCATTCCAGAGTCTAGGAGCAGCAACAGAGAAGGCCCTATCCCGAGTGCACGACAGCCGGGCCTCCCTCATTGTCGGCACCCGGAGCAGGGCCCCCTCAGATGTCCTTGTCAAGCGGGCAGCAACCCTTGGGAGCAGGCGGTCCCTCAAATACCCTGGGCCCAAACCGTTTAGGGCTTTAAAGGTCAAAACCAGCACCTTGAACTGGACCCGGGAACAAACCGGCAGCCAGTGCAGCTCTTTCAAAGTGGGGGTGATATGTTCCCAATGGGCAGCTCCGGATAAAACCCTCGCTGCCGCATTTTGCACTAGCTGCAGTTTCCGGATATTCTTCAAGGGCAGCCCCACGTAGAGCGCGTTACAGTAATTCAGCCGCGACGTGACTAAGGCGTGGGTAACTGTGGCCAGATCTGCCTTCTCGAGAAAGGGACGCAGCTGGCGCACCAGCCAAAACTGTGCAAAGGCACCCCTGGCCACCGCCTCCACCTGAGCTTCCAAAAGCAGAGCCGGGTCCAGTAGTACCCCCAAGCTGCGTACTTGCTCCTTCAAGGGGAGTGCAACCCCATCCAGAACCGGTAAAATCTCCTCATCTCGATTGGCTCTCCTACTGACCAACAGTACCTCCGTCTTATCTGGATTCAATTTCAGTTTGTTAGCCCACATCCAACCCATCACGGCCTCCAGCCCCCAATTCAGGACATCCACCACCTCTCTAGGATCAGATGACAAGGAGAGATAGAGCTGAGTGTCATCCGCATATTGCTGACAACTCAGTCCAAATCTCCGGATGACCTCTCCCAGCGGCTTCATGTAGATGTTAAACAGCATGGGGGACAAGACCGAACCCTGTGGAACCCCACAGGCCAACGGCCACGGGGCCGAGCAGTAGTCCCCCAGCACCACCTTCTGGACCCTCCCTCAGAGACAAGTGCAAGGAAAATCTACTGCATTCAAAGCCACTGTCTTTGCTCTAGAATCACTCCCTATTGCACAAACTCCCTATTGCACAAACTGTATTCTAAGCTTTCTGCCAGTCCCTTTGTCTTTAGAAAATGCCTGGAATGCACCAGAAAAAAACTCATTGTTCAGCCCTAAAACATTGCAATTCCCTTTGTTTAGGAGCATCAAGGCTCCTCATCCAAATGGGTACACCCTTGTTCATTTCTGCGTATCAGTTTGTGACTATGAGTCCCACTCAACCTTGTCTCTTGGGGTATGAGTATGGAATAGCACCTGTGTTTGTTGTTTTGCTTTTTGCTTTTGCCACCGTCTCAAAGGCATCTCGCTTCTGCAAATGCACCATAGTGACCATCTTTCACACTGGGTATTTTTCTGTGCCCCCTTCCCTGGGAGATCCTTCTGGCTTGCCTCTCTGGGTAGCAGAGCCCATCCATCAGTAGTTACACTGCCTTCCTCATGGCCAGGAGCCTCTCTGCTTCAGTTCCCTCCCTGCAACTAAAGGACTACATCTCCTTTCCAAGAAGGAAGCCAGCATCTTCGTGACCCTCAAGCTCAAAACTTCACAGAGCTTAGGATAGGTATAGATCAGAGTCTCTGTCTCTACTCCATTCTCAATCTATTGCCTTAACTCTATTAACCCTCAATGCTCATTCGTGAATTTAGGAGGCAGTTCAGTGCCATTCTCAGAGCTTTAACCCTTTAAGGGAAACCTCTGCTCTCTACAGGAGCTCGCTAATTACTGCCTTGACTTGTAAATTTCTCTTCTTCAATAAAACTTAGCTTTTGCTTTCAAGGAAACTGACTTGACCTCATTGCTCCCTCCTGAGCCAGTTCCTGAGCCAAGTTCACAGCTCATATTTCTTTCCCATAAGAATGCATCCACAGCTGGTGAAGCCTATGCTATTCCTTTGTGTCCAAGACCCAGCTGGCCCTACCATGAAGCAGGGAGAAGCAGGCTGCCTCAGGTGGCAGATTGTGGGCCAGCTCTCGGGGATGACATGGCAGCCTACCAAGCACCTCATCTGATAAATGGCTGCAGAAGGAAGAAAGCAAAATGGTGCCACACTGCTTTTAGGGGGTGGGGTCTTCCTCCTAATAGAAAAGGAAGGAAGGGGGAGAGATTAGAAAGAAAGCAGTAACTGGGTGTGTGATTTTAATATTAAAAGTCATTTTAAAAGAAAAAAGAGGCGGGGTGTATTTGGTGCTCTGTTCCAGGCGACAAAATGTTATGGGCCAGCACTGGCTCACATGGTCGAGGGGACCCTATATTTCAAGCTTAAAATCTGGTCGCTCACATACTATGCAGAGAAACCTTGACAGGCAAGAGAGGTGCCTGAGCTACTGTGAGGCTCTCCAGACCACTGCTGTGGAGGCAGGCTGCCCCATGCCTATGAAGTGGAGGAGAGCTGGTCTTGTGATAGCAAGCATGATGTGTCCCCCTAGCCAGGGGCCAGATTAAGGGCAATTGATGCCCTAAGCACAGCCCAACATGCGTACAATTCTGGTCACCACATCTAGAAAAGGACATTGTAGGACTGGAAAAGGTGCAGAAGAGGGCAACCAAGATGACAGAGCACCTTCCTCATGAGGCAAGGCTATAACAACTGGGGCTATTCAGTTTAGAAAAAAGGCGACTGCAGGGAGACATGAAAGAGGTCTATAAAATCATGCATGGGGTGGACAAAGTGGATAGAGAGAAATTCTTCTCCCTCTCCCATAACACTAGAACCAGGAGTCGTCCCATGAAATCGATTGCCAGGAAATCTAGGACCAACAAAAAGAAGTACTTTTTCACACAATGCATAATCACCTTTTGGAATTCTCTTCCACAAGATGTGATGACAGCCAACAAACCTGGATGGCTTTAAGAGGGGGATAAATTTATGGAGGAGAAGCCTAGCAACGGCTACTAGTTGGAGGGCTATAGGCCACCTCTAGCCTCAAGGGCAGGGTGCCTATGAGTACCAGTGGCAGGGGAGCAACAGCAGGAGAGGGGGCATGCCCTCAACTCCTGCCTGTAGGCTTCCAGTGGCATCTGGTGGGCCACTGTGTGAAACAGGATACTGGACTAGATGGGTCTTGGGCCTGATCGAGCAGGGCTGTTCTTATGTTCTTATGTTCAGTGAAAGAGTTAATGGCATGATAGCTAGATGGAAAACTCTGTGGTGCCCCCCTTCCCTTGATGCCCTAAACACGTGCTTGTTTTGCCTTATGGTTAATCCAGGGCTGCCCCTAGCTAAGCAGGGTCTGCCCTGGTTGCATATGAATGGAAGACCACATGGGAGTCCTGTAAGATATTCCCCTCAGGGCCTGGGGCCACTCTGGGAAGAGCAGAAGGTTTCAAGCTGCCTCTCTGTCTTTTCCAAGATATGACTGAGAGAGATTCCTGCCTGCAACCTTGGAGAAGCCGCTGCCAGTCTGTGCAGACAATACTGAGCTAGATAGACCAATGGTCTGACTCAGTATATGGCAGCTTCCTATGTTCCTAAGCACTGTGCATTTGCGGTTATGATGCTTCTTCCATTGTTCCAACTGGCAAGAGGCAAATATATTAAGTTGAAACATTTTGTTTCTTTCACTACATTATCAGCTAGCACTCACTCACTCTCCCTCCCCCCCCCCCGTGAATACAGGTCTAATTCCCTGATTAAGTAAACCTGTGTGTTCTTATCTGGCAGAGATTCTAATTAAAGTAATTTAATCCTACATTCATGCTTTTGTCCTTTAGGCCAAGTTATTAAGAAGGGTAACTTGGCCTAAAGTTCCCATTGGGAAGTGAAGTTGTGTGGTTAGGGATGAGAAGATGATGGAGCTGTAACTTGGTCAGATCTTGTGACCAAAGCACCACTCCTGGTAGGAAAAGTCTCTATTGCTCTCTCAATGGATGGACGCAACCACTGTTTTTGAATGCATTTTAGGGCATATTTAGTCCCAGCAGTAAAGTTGAAGTAAGTGGTCGATGCTCTTCTAATCCAGTTTTCCAGGTGACGTCTGGGATGATGGAGTTGGAGAAGGGCAAGGATTGTCCCAAGGCCCTGAGATGTGTCACAGCATAGTAACCTGTTTTCAAAGCAACTGTCAGTCAAATAAGTTTGCAGTTTTGAAATAATGCGAAAGAGTTCAAGACTTACACAATTCAATGAAGCTTTCAATCTGCAAGACTGTCGTAGTTGTGAATGAGTCTGGAAGTGATATTGGGGCTGGTACATCTGGATTCAGCAGCCATCGTCCTTGAGGAGCCCGAATGAATGGCCTCTACTGGTTAGTTGGTTATGGAATGCTCATTCCTATAGTTTATGGTGCTTGCCAAGACCAACATAAATCTGCGCTTACTCCTTTTGATTTGTAGACTTTACGAAAATACTCTTTTGAGAGTTAAATCTAATAGCCAGGGCCAACTCGAACCCAATTACTTCGCAGAAGGGGGTTAAACAGGGTTGTATTTTGGCCCCCTTTTAATTTAATTTTTATATTAACTTCTTAACCGCCTATCTTGATGACCCTGCTTTACAACAACCTAAATTAACAGGAAGATCCATTTCTATTTTATTATATGCCAATGACACAGTGATAATATCTACTATGCTCGTTGGTATGCAAAGAGCCTTGAGATCACTTGCATTATTTTGCAAAGAGGACTCTCTGGTTATTAACACAGAGAAATCTAAGATGATGGTTTTTAGTAAGGGAAGGGAGAATCACAATTGGGTAATTAATGTAAGAAATGTCCAGCAGGTTAAAATCTATAAATGCCTTGGCCTGGTATTCCATGCACGAAAATCATGGAGACCTCATTGTGAGTTCGTGGCTGCTAACCCCCAGAGATCTATGGCAGCGATACTAAAATTCTTCTATGCTAAAGGAGCCTATTATATACCAGTGGTGCTTGGGGTTTTTAAGGCTAAAACCCTGGCATAGATGTTGTATGGAGTTCAGAGATATTCCGTAGGTAATTTACAACCCCTTGAAGTTGTTCAGGCAAGCTTTCTGCATGCCATTTTCCAGCTGTCTAGATGTGTCCCGAATGCAGCTTTACACCTGGAATCTGGAATGATTAGGTTTGTGGCCCAGGCATGGTTGCGCACGGTCACTTTTTGGCTCAAACTTCATACTTACTCCTCAGGCCCTGTCCCACTAGTTCTGAAGGATGACTTTCAATCACCCTGGATAAAGAATGTTCAAACCATCCTAGGTAAATGTGGCTTTTTAGAACAATTTATTCGAACTTTAAGCTACGATGTAGCTAAAAAGATCTTCAAACAGAGAGTGCTAGATATAGAGAAGCAAAGAGATCTTAGTTTGATTGCTCCTAGGAATATTTGTGGCAGTTTTTTAAATTATCCAGCATCTGCTGCTTATTTAATCCACTTGACTACTTTAAGGCTGAGAAGAGTTTTTCCCCAGGCACGGTTTAACATTCTCCCCTCAGCTGCATTAGAGGGAAGATATAAAAGAATCCCTTTAAGGAATTGCCTCTGCCCTTGTGGTGTAGGCGCAGTTGAGTCAATAGCTCATGTCTTGCTTCACTATTCCTTTTATGAATCAATTCGCCTTATTTAGATTGAGCCTTATTTGAAAAAATGTTTTGGGCTTTCTGATGACCATTATGTTGCTTTCCTTCTAGCAGATCGCCAAGAGAAAATTACTCACAGAATTGCATGTTTTTGTGCTGTGGCGTGCAAAATAAGATGCTCGCAAATTGGATTTGAAATTGTTTTATTTGGTTTTGGTCTTGTAAATGTGTATTATTGTTCAGGAGCTGTTTTGTTTGGTCACTGACCGTAAATAAACTAAACTGTAGTTTATGGTGCAATACAGAGAAAGCCACACCTCTGCTGAAAGGGAGTTAAGCTCTGAGAGACATGCTTCAGATACCATTTGTTCCAATGAGATTTAGGCCATGTCTACACACATAGCAGAATCATGTAGTAGAATGCTAACATGGCATGCATCTCTTCAGACTGCAGGTGAGAGATCACTTTTTAAAATAATACTCTCCTACATTAAACCACCCTGCAAATAGAAAATTGGCAGAGAAGGCTAGAACCTTTATCCCTTACTTGCTAGTTTTCCTGCAAAGAGTCAGTTCTTCCACCCACAGAGCTGCAATTGGGTCTCATTCCGCTGTATATCTAAACCTAGCCTAATACCCTAGTCCTGCACAGTTTTTTCTTGGACTGGAGAGAACTGAGCTCAAGTCCTAATTTAACATTGTCCAGCATGGCCCACCATCCTTACCTGTGGGGACAAATCTGCTGGGCTCTCTGTGGAGCTAGGGATGGTTGGTGGCTGGGTAGAGGGAGCGAGGGACACACCAATGGCCAGGATTCAAGCCCCCATAGCCCAAGATGGGCTGAAGCAGCTGGGTGCCCCAGCAGTGGAGCCATTGAGGGCTGGGTGGCCACAGGGGAGGGTTGCTGAGGAGGCACACCCCATGTCATCAGCGGTGTGCCTCCTGGAGGGAGCGGGCTGGAGAGGGAGAAGGGAGGTCCAGGGAACAAGGAGACAACAACTGTAAGGGATAAAAGGTAAATATAAAGGTAATAAAGGAGGGCATTGGCCTCATGCGGGCGGTGGAGGATGGGAGGTGTGTAACCTGCAAAGATGCATATAAGGGGCTGGCCAAGGATGAGAAGCTGTCTTTTGGGGAGTCTCTGGGGCCTCTGGAGAGAGGCAGACATAAGGACCGACCAACATGGAAAGGAGGAGAACCAGTGTGATGCTCAACCCCTTCCCCTTTCCTGAGTCCAAAACCACTCAGCCCTTCCAGATCAGTGTGCAGGTTGAAGGGATTCTGGCTGGACAACCATGAATTGTGTTTGGTGACCTTGGGTCAGTCACTGTTGTTGAGCCTACCATCTCATAGGCCTCCTGCAAGGATCAAATGGAGTAACCCATTTATGCAAGACATCAATAGTTTGAGCTATTAGGAGGTAAGATGGGATAGAAATGTCAAAAACAATCAATTGGTTTCACTGGCAGAGCCTTGGATGTGCCTGAGCTCCCAGTAAAAAGCAGGACCCAGTATCAAGTGGAAGTGAAAATATAGGGTATCTTCTTCACTAGCATGACTGGAAGGCACACAACGGTACCAGGAGAAGTGATGATCTAGAATTCTAACCTGGGATCTTCCATTTTGCCAGTTAAGAAGCCACCCAAACCAAATGATGCCACAATGGTAATCAAGCTGCAAACTGCCTTCTTGGGCAAAAGACTCTGTACTGTTAAGATATCCTAGGTAAGAAAGTGTTTCCACATCAGCTAGCTAGTCCTCCTTCAACACAGTGGAACTGCAGTACTCCTGCAATTTGCTGTTGCTTCCCCTTCTGCTGTGTTGTGCAGCACACTGGGTAGCAGAGCCCCATCTGTGTAGAGATCCATCTGCCAGACAAGATGGATGTCTGTGGAAAGCAAATGTGAAACAACCACCTGTGGAAACGGAGTTTTAAATTTTTTTGTTGGAAAGAAGACATACACCAATATAAAATAGGAATACACAATGAATGAATTGATATCCGTGAATTAAGAATGTTTTGGGGACGGGGGAAATAATGACTCTGACCCATGTGCATTTCTTATGAAATATATTTGTCACAACTTGTAAATGTTTTGAAGTTTTAAGGAAGTGGTCCATTAATTGGTGGGTTTTGATAGTTGTTACAAGGTTTACAGCCACGCCTCCTGGGGTGTCCAGGAATCTCTATAACACAGAAAAGGGGAAAAAAGATGAAGAATATTTCAGTGACTGCACTTAAAATAAATAAGAGTGTGTTTGGGCCTAGCCTAACTAAAAAAGGTAGGTGATTTTCAAAGTCTACTTTTTAAATCAGCATTCAAGGCTTCTCATAGGCACTGAGAATTGATTGTTGACAGAGACATTAGGATAGACCCCGCTGGCCCTGAAAACATGTCATTGTCGTTCCCCTGCTTCTACACCTCTCTCATCTAGCATTGCCCATGAGCATTGCCTAAAGCAAAATGTGGAGGCTCCTGCTTAGACAAAATATCCAAGGAATTTTGAGGGAAGTAGCAAGTTTTACCAAGATTGGCAAATCTCTCCCTCCCTCGCTCCCTAGGAGGAAATATTAACAGGCAAACTGTGTGAGCAATATTGTCTGTTTGTCACCAGCACTGGCTATACTGCTGGGAGTCTGAGGTTGTTGAAGAAACTACATTGGGCAAAGCTGATAAGACCTGGGACTAGAAGTGCCACGATGACTAGAAGTGCCACCTCAAGTGAAAGTTAGAAACAAAGCATGTACATGCCTATTCAGGTGTGATTTGAAAACTTCAAGGGAAGCAAAGGAATTTCAGAAAGATTAGTAGCAGGACCCGGGTATAACTTATCTCTGTTCTCATCAAATCTCACATGGCCATTGTTCATGGGCCGGCTCAGGGGTATACTCATAAATGGGAATTTGGCGAGGATTCCCCTTTACAAGTAAATGGTCATTCCCTATCCTAAAGGCCGGGAGCAAGAAAAAGGGTACTCTGTACCTTTTCAGAGGCCGCGGCGGAGGTGATGAAGACAATCAGTGGTGGTAGTGGGGGTGGTGCTGCCCAGGGCTCCTTCAAACCCTCCTGCAAGCCTCCGGAAGGATGATTTGTATGATGTCATAAATTGCCTCTGTTCACGTGCAGAGGCCCGAACTGGGCCGCAGCCATCTCAGACTGTCATTTGGGAGGGTGGGGTTGAAGGAACCTCCACTGCTGTCTCCGATGTGACCGCTACTGCCGCCTCCATGGCTGCCTCCACCATCCCTGGTGCCTCCTTTCACCGCCCCTGCCCCTTTTAGGCTAGGGAATCTCCTGTACTTGTAAAGGGTGATCCTAGCTGCATTCCCCTTTACAAATATACCCAAGTCGGCTTGATGGCTGAACTAGACCGGCTATCATGTCATTGTAGAGATTAGCAGCTAACATCACAATTTTGGATGACAGTTACTGTAGCAGCCATACTGAAGGTGGTAGGTTGTGTGTACCACTACATGACAATTGGTATGGGGATCGGCACCCAGAACATAAGTGACTCCGATTCAAGGTGCTGATCATTCAGAAAAAAATACCTTCAGGAGGTACACATTGTTTCAGATCTGGTTTCTATCAGTAGGGTTTGTTTGTTTGTTTGTTTGTTTGTTTGTTTTTGCATTTAGGAATGACTAGCTATCACCTATCTGCAGTAATAATCATTCATTTATATCAAAATATTAAGTAACCATACTGTGTTTCATCAAAGGAAGTCTTGGTCTCTTCATCTTGTGGCAGCAATGTTTTTTTCCTTTTTGAGCTAGGGAATAATAAACAAAAGGTTGGCAGTAAATACAAAAGAAAAAAGTGTTTTTTAAAAAAGTATGGCAAGTATGCAATAGATGCAGATACAAAAGAGGTTATCCCATGTGAACCAAGAGGCAGGAGTAAAGGATTACTGATGTCAATAATAGCCCTATTCAGGCATTCAAAAGAACGCCACTGAACACACTTACAGCTACCTAAAAAGGGTTGGAAGTCCCACCCCTGCTTGTCAATCACTTCCCTCATTTTGCTGCTCACAGAAACAGCAGCGTTCATGTGAAAAGGGAAGCGCTGTAACTGTGATGGCAGACACTTCCATGATCGGCAGCCTGGAGGTGATCCAGGCTGCTGATCAACAAAGTGCCTGCCATCATAGTTACAGCGCTTCCTTCTTCACATGAATGCTGCTGTTTCTGTGAGCAGCAAAATGAGGGAAGTGATTGACGTGTGGGGGTGGGACTTTCAACTCCATTAGGTAGCTGTAAATGTGTTCAGCAACCTTCTTTTGAATGCCTGAATAGGGTTAGTGAGAATCTGGAATGTACATGCAAGGATAATAAAAGATGACAAGATGGTAACAGAACATGGAATTCAAACAACAAAAAGTAGAAATTGATGAACAACAGTTCAAATAATAGACAAAGGCTCATATTTTGAAGACCACTGGAAGAAAAGCCACTGGCTTTCAATATATGAGTTGAGAAAATACAGCTTTGCTGCAAATTGGGGGGTGCCCAACACAACCACAAGGTTGCAGAACCATCCACAAGGTTGCAGAACTTTGGCCCTCCTGCAGGTGTTGGACTAAAACTCCCATCATCCACAGTCACAGGGGACAAGTGTCAGGGATGATGAGAGTTGGGTACTTTGTCCCCTGTGGCTGAGGATGATTGGAGTTGTAGTCCCTGAGAGGAAGGCATGAAAGGAGGCACCCAGGCCAGGGGAGAGCATCACATCGGCCCCCATAGAGACCAGCTCTGGCCTGTGAGGACTGTTGGGGTAGCCCCTCCCCTCCTTCCCAGGAGTACGGAAAGACCTGTGTGCCCTGAGAGGGAGGCAAGAAAAGAGGCACCCAGGCCAGGGAGATCTTGTCCTCGGTTCCTGAAAAGACCAACAGCCTGAGACGTTTTATTAATCTTCTGTAATTTGCTTCTTGTAATATTGTTAACTGCTTTGGGTGCCTTTGCCAAGGCAGAAAGGCGGTATAAAAATGTAGTAAATAAATAAATAGTCCAACACTTGCAGGAAGGCCAAAGTTCTGCAGTCTTGTTGTTGGGCACCCCCTATTGGCAGCAAGATCGCACAACTTTGGCCCTACTGCAGGCATTGCACTATAAAACCCCATCCACAGCTAACTGAAAGACAAGGGAAGGAAGAGTACAAGAAAATAAAGTTATTCATCACTGGCCCCTCTTTAGCAATTACTGGCACAATTAAATGTTCACAAGTATATATTTGTGTGTGTGACTATACCTATATATAATCTTTCTAGAGGAAAGGTTGTTCATCTCTTGCATCAAAAACAATGAGATTTGTGGCAGCACATCCTCCATCCATTTCTTAATGAACAATGGAGGGGACGGAATTAAACTTTCGATGTGGCCCTTCTCCCCCCCCCCGCCATGCCCTTTTAAAAATTGTCTTTGAGAGTTTTCTAGGAAACAAGTACATTGGAGGGATTTGAAATAGTAGGGGGCAGACATGGCGATCCACTTTGTGCTCCCCAAACCCTTTCTTGTTTGTGATGCTCTTTCCACCTAACATACATTAATAGCTTTTCTTGCAGTGGCAGGTTACTTTTTTTAGGAAGTAAAGAATAGTCAGCCTTAAGTACTGACTATTTGCTTATGAATTTCCAAGGGCCATTGAGCAAAAACCTCTTTTAGTCTTGATTGATTGATCAAGTGCCATCAAGTCGGTGTCGACTCTTAGCGACCACATAGATAAATTCTCTCCAGGATGATCCGTCTTCAGCTTGGCCTTTAAGGTCTCTCAGTGGTGCATTCATTGTTGTCGTAATTGAGTCCATCCACCTTGCTGCTGTTTGTCCTCTCTTCTTTCCTTCAACTTTTCCCAGCTTTATGGACTTCTCAAGGGATCTGGAGTTTCGCATAATGTGTCCAAAGTATGATAGTTTGAGCCTGGTCATTTGTGCCTTGAGTGAAAATTCTGGATTGATTTGTTCTATGATCCATTTGTTTGTTTTCCTGGCTGTCCATGGTATCCTCAAAAGTCTTCTCCAGCACCAAAGTTGAAAAGCATAAATACTTTCTCTGTCTTGCTTCTTCAAAGACCAGCTTTCGCATCCATAGAGTGTCGTGGGGAAAACCATTGTCCGAATGATTCTAATCTTTGTAGGTATAGACACATCGCAGCATCTAAATATCCTTTCCAAGTACTTCATCGTAGCCCTACCAAGTACTTACTATAGTGGTTTTTTTGTCCTTCCCTTCCAATATTTGACTGACTAAAATGATCTAAAAATGAGATTACATGTAAATTACATGTAATCAGAGCCAGTGTAGTGTAATGGTTAGAGTGTTGAAATAGGATTCAGGAGACCTGATTTCAAATCCCCACTCAGCCATAAAGCTCACTGGGTGACTCTTTTTTATTTTATTTCATATACCGCTTTTCAACAAAAGTTTCCAAAGTGGTTTACATAGAGAAATAACAAATAAGTAAATAAGATGGATCCCTGCCCCCAAAGGGCTCACAATCTAAAAAGAAACATAAGATAGACACCAACAACAGCAACTGGAGGGTTGCTGTGCTGGGGATGGATATAGGGCCAGTTACTCTCCCCTGCTAAATAAAGAGAAGCACCATGTTAAAAAGGTGCCTCTTTGCCTAGTTAGCAGGGGTTATGCCCAGTTAGCAGGGCTGATTTTGTCCCAGTGACAAAGTGGCCCAGTGACTTTGGGCCAGTCACTGCTCTCCAGCTTAACTTTGTGGTGCCAAGCCACAAGGCTGCAGAACCTTGGCCCTCCTGCAGGTGTTGGACTACATCCCCCATCATCCATAGCCACAGGGGACAAACATCGTGGATGATGGGAGCTGGAGTCCAGCAGCAGATTGGGAGCTTCCAATCATCCCCCGCTACAAGATGCTTTGGAGCCCAAGGTGCCCAGAGAGGATGGTTATTATTTTTATCTTCACAACCACCCTGAGAGGTAGGTTGAGCTTCATGGCTGAATGGGGATTTTGAAGGCTTTCTTGGTCTGGTCCCACTCCAGCTCTCTTGTGGTGGGCGCAACACAAGCAGCACATAAAATGTGGTATTTTACATTTCACAGTGTTGGATTTAATTTTGCCCTTCAATATTCAGAAATTAATAAAAAGTCAAATTGATAAAAAAATTATCACGGAATCAGGCATCTCAATCAATTTGCTATAAATTAAGTCTGCAAGAGGATGAGGAGTCACTGAACCCCTGTGGCTCTGGAGGATGGGAGTTGTAATCCAACACCTGCAGTAGGGCCAACGCCGTGCAGCCTAAAAAGTCAAATTAATTTTCAATTTTTAAAAATGAATTTGATGAGAATGAACTGATGCTGGGCAGTTCATTCTTTTCAACCTCTTAGGGTTTTCAACTCACTTAGTGTGGATTATAAAAATGGGGATTATTTGTGCAGATATAAAAATGGGGAGGAAGAATCACACATCCACTGCCCTGAGGTCCTGGGAGGAAGGGAAGAATATAAATTCCAGAGGTTCTAAAACTTGGGTGCCAAAAGGTTGTTGGACTACAACTCTGATCATCCCCAGATTTGGAGCTCAAGGAGGCCTGAGAGGCTTGCATGGTTATTGTTATCCCCACAACCACCCTGTGAGGTAGGTGAGGCTGAGAGATAAGCAAGTGGCTCATTTTCTGTGCTGATCTTTGAATGTGAATGGTAAGAAGGCATAAGCATGTTGAAAGCATGCATATTCCGTTATCTGAAAACGGAGACAGTTGGTAGTCTGCAGCTCATGGTGAATTCATGACAGCACTATGTGCTGCTAATTACACAAGCATACACACTGAATGGATATATTAGATATTTATTTATTCATTCATTCATTCATTCATTCGATTTCTATACCGCCCTTCCAAAAATGGCTCAGGGCAGTTTACATAGAGAAATAATAAATAAATAAGATGGATCCCTGTCCCCAAAGGGCTCACAATCTAAAAGGAAATGTAGACACCAGCAACAGTCACTGGAGGTACTGTGCTGGGGGTGGACAGGGCCAGTTACTCTCCCTCTGCTAAATAAAAGAGAATCAGCACATTAAAAGGTGCCTCTTTGCCCAGTTAGCAGAGGAAGTCTCACCACTTGAGACCAGAATGCTGGCCCAGCCTGGCCTGATCTAAGAACTCATTCCTTATTAAAATTAAGCCCTGCTGAGCCGATACTAGTTTACCTTTACTTTCCACAGAAAAGGTCCCGAGGCAGAGAATCAAGATGAACAGCAAACCAAAGAGATTCCACAGCTTCATGGTCCCACCTGGGTGCAGGTTGGCTCTCAGAGAAGGCTGGGCAGCCGCTGCTGCCGTGCTTGCCGACAATACAATGCTTATATTTGTGGCACTGTGTGACAAAGGTGATGGCTCTGCACGGGAGGAGACTTGGCCTTTGGACTGGCTTGCATGATAAGGAAAGAGGCAACAACTGCTCTCACATTAAGAGCTGAACTACTGCCAAGAATGTCCTGATAAAATGAGATATGGCATCAAGTTCCAGTTTCATGTCTTTTTAAGTCAGGCCTTTTAAGACTAGGAAGGCCTGTTCACTTGTGTCAAAACCAATGGAGCCCCTTCAGCTGGGGACGGGTGGCCATTTTCCAAGCCTAGGATTACTTCAGAAGATAATGGAGTTTCTTTTCCGGGAGAGAAATCAGATAGTTTCTAGGTTAAACTGACATGGCTAGAGAAGACATTGCTTGTCATTTGCAAAAATGGTTCTCCTGATTGCTCAGACCAGCAAGCAAGCTTGACCTGGAAGCTTGTATGCATTTCCAGGAGTATTACCCAGAATACTTTGACCTGTTGGTGCAAGCAGAAGCACTATTACTCCTGGTCTTCTGGGCCGAAGTCCAGGGCCTCCACACCCCCTTGGGGCCCCCCAAACCTTAAAAAACCCAACAAATATATAGTATGGGAACATGTTGAGTTGTGTGTTGAAATGTTTCTGCTAATGCATATTAGAGATGTGCACAGAACCGGGCAGGGGTGGTTTGAAGGTGGAGGGGTTGCATCTTTAAGGGTGAGGGAGGGTGCATTTACCCTTCCCTCTGCTTTCCCCTTGCTGGCACTCTGTTTTCTAAAAGTCCATTGGGGTGGCAGCGTACCTCCCTGCTGCCCCGTTGCACCCTTTACCGGAAGTAACCGGAAGTATCTGATGTGCCTGTGCGTGCTGGGCACGGGTACACACATTTTGTGGGCACGTACGCACATGGTGCACCCTCCCCTGCCCTTAAATATGCACCCCCATCTTCAAACTGGCGGAACTGCCCATCATTTGAACTGGTTCAGAGGCTCATAAAGGGCCTCTGAACTGGTTCCATGCACTTCCCTAATGCATACTGACACAAATATACCTGTATCATATTCTTACATTCTTGTGAGTTCAGTTGCTGTTTGTGCCCTCAAGAACCTACATGTCAAAAAATACTGTGTGTGTCACGGTGTGTGTGTGTTTGTGTGTAGGGGGGTGATGCTTAACTTGCCGCTGGGGGATGGGGGCCTCCAAAGGCCTTTAGGCCCAGGCTCCAAAATCACCTAAATGCACCTAGGTTCAAGGTTTGTTTTCCTGTGGTTTTCTCCTTTTGCCCAGAGCTGAATAGTGATGTGCAGGCTGAACACCTGAAGTAATCTGCTTGAGATCGGCTGTAGTCTCAAGTCCTGACAACCTGGAATCCAACAATGCCTAGAAAATAGGATAGATAGATAGATAGATAGATAGATAGATAGATAGATAGATAGATAGATAGATTAGAGCAATGTATGTTAGACCTTTAGATACGCTGAAATTTTGGTGAATGAAAAATTAAACCTATAGGTATTCTAAATCAAGGGTTTGTCTGAGTGTTTTTGTTTTTTGTTTTGCTCCAGCTCAGAAATACTCACTTACAGATCCTGCACGTGCTGCTGCCTGCAAGGACCTTCACTCCCTCCTACAATGAAACAGATTATCATCAGATTGATCCACTTTGACAGCAATGATCACTTTCTGAGGACCACTTATTGGTGCCTAGCACGAGTGTAGATATACTTGAGTGGATGGGCTCCAAGAACCTGGGCTCCTCCTGCTCCTCAAGGCCCCCCAGCTCCACCCGTTCCTATTTTCTTCATTATCTGTCTCACACAAGGGGCTGCTAGGAAGAGGGGCAAATATGGGCCCCCTCTCCCTAGCTATGCACCTGGTGCCTAGATACAGCAAACAAACACCCCTGCCAAATGGATGACAGGTGCTGTAATGGTGGATGATATTTCGCTTTAGTGAATCATTGCTAGGTCTTCAGCATTCTAAAGCCTGAGACTCATGTAGGGCCTGCTGATGTCATGGGGATCCCAGCAGGCAGCTCTGGATGAAATCCTAGCCACCACATTTTGCACTAGCTGCAGTTTCCAAATATTCTTCAAGGGCAGCCCCACGTAGAGCGCATAACAGTAATCCAGCCATGATGTGACTAAAGTGTGAGTAACTGTGGCAGATCTGCCTTCCTGAGAAGGCATGTATGCCACCCAGAATTTCTTGGAAGAAGCATGGGTGGAGGATGTAACAAATAAACAAACAAAGTAAAAATATAAAACCTGTGAGTGCAGCCAATGGGCAATTGGTGAAGCAACTTAGAATTCAAAAATCCATGCAAAATTGATCACTAAAAGAAATAAATCAGTTTTATCAGTCTTTTAAACACCCTCACACTCCACTCTAGTGTCCCCCCACCGTTGCTTTCTCTCTCACACACACACACACACACACACACACACACACACAATTCTACCCCAAAGATTTACACAGTTAATCTGGAGAAGGAGCTCCAGAGCGACTCAGGACCAAGGTGGAAACTTGGCAGCTCTATTTCCAATTTGTGCACACATAGCACATGCATGTTCAGGTCCAGCCCAGCTCGGCAATCAGCAGAGAACTCTCCATCCATGGACTTTTCTTGCTGGATCAATTCCAAATAACCCAGGACTATTTGTGTTTATGATGCCCTATAAAAGGCTTCTGCCCAAACCCATGTACATTGATAGAGCTGCATATGCACATAAACACAAAAAGTACAGTCAGAAGCACTGTTTCGTTTCCCTCAAGTTACATGATCCAAGCAGGTTGCAGTGCTACAGTATCTAATTGTGAAAGAGAATGAGGATTCCAGAAAGGTAGGTTTGTTTGCTTAAGACATTTAAACTCTGAGGTCATTCACACGACTGGGCAGGTAGCAAGGCGTGTGGGTGCAGGGGTGGTGGGGGGAAGGCTGGTCAAACTCACCTTCCCCTCAGATGCCTGCAAAGTTGCTGGGAGTGCAGACCCCACTCCCAGATGACCCGTGGTGCATGCTGTCCTGCATGTCACACACTATGCATTGGGGGATTCCCCCAGATGTGCACTCTAGACACCTGTCTCTGTGTCTGCTGGGGCTAAACATACATAGTCCCAGTGAACATACTACCTTGGAGTCCGGGTTAAGGGCTTGGCCAAGCCCTTACCCTGGCTAAGACCTGGGCCACAAAGCGGGGCTAGGCAGTGCTGCCCTGCCAGGATCAGGCCCGATCCCGGCAGTCAGTCCTCATGTGCAGTCTAACCCAGGCTGGGTGTCCCTAGCCTAGGTTAGGCTGCGTGTAAGAGTAGCCTGTTTGTCTTTCAGCTCAAAAAGCCATCCTGGTGGCTTACGTAACAGAATCAACAACTAGGAAAAGTACATTCAAAACACCATTTAAAAATAAATGGAAACATCAATAAAAAATTATTACAACAGCACAAGAGAGCCAATAAAAACAAGATAAAAGAATCTTAAATATAGCTCAACGCATAGGAGAACAGGATGGACTTCACCAGGCACCCAAAGGATGACAACGATAGTGCTAAGCAAATATGCCGAAGGGGTAGAGCCAGGGCCAGTAGCAGCTTATCCTAAGAAACCAGGGAGGCACCAAATGAGGCACAGCTGTCTCTGGTTCCCCAGCAGCCCTGGTTATGCTGCTCTCTCCCTTCCTGCCCCACCCCGGGGTTAAAAAGAGCCACACTGCCTGCAGGCTGGCCATTCGTTCGGTAGAACTGCACATGCTGGTCAATGATTAACCAGGCTGCACAGCTCTGCCTGACAAATGGCCAGTCTGAAGGCAACACAGATCTCGTTAATGCCCAGGCAGGGCAGGGAGGATGGGAGAGAGAGAGGTGGAACCAGGGCTGCCGGGAACCAGAGGCAGCTGTGACTAGTTAGGCACCTGGGCATGTTTGGATAAGCAGCTACTGATTAGGGGGCTGATGTTTAAGTTATGGGATTTGGAGTGTGACTTATCACCACTGGTGACAGCCAAACCCTATTTAGATCCAGGTCTGGACCTCTTTAGTTTGGGTCCTGCTTGAAATTAGGTTTATCTCACTCCTGCCACACACCCCTACCCAGGGCCAGACTGGGGGCACTGAGAGGGCGGTGGAATGTATGTGGGGAGGGCGCTGGGTTTTGAGCAGAATGGGTGCTTAAGGGTGGGAGTATTCACTGCTGCCGAGTGTGGATGGGGCGCAACGGGAATATGCCCTGTTGCCCTGTGGGCCAGCCCGAGCCTGCCCCTACCTGTGCTAAAGAAAGAGAAACTGGCGACAGGAAGGGCTTGCCAGCATATTATTAAAGAATTAAGCACTCCGAAGACATTTTAGAAAATGTTAACCCATTTTAGGGGCAGAAAATACTGAGGGTTTTTTTTAGGCTGATGGAAAATCATCGCCGAGAGAACGCACGCAAAGCAAATCCGTCCCGGACCTGTGCCACACTACAGATTACAGACCAAGTGAATCCATGGCAAGAGACTGAAAATCAAGCAGAGGTGACTGTAGAATCCAGAGGAAAGAGTTGTGGCACACAAGGGCCAGGCAGTGGAGTATAATTAAGAATGTTAATAGTTTGTTGGAAGCCGTCGTGGTTACAGAAAGGCCAGTGCAGATGGCTTTCTGTTCTGCTGCTGCTTGTAGTTTGTCTGCTCTGCCTCCACTCTAGGACTGAACTAAAAACTGCACTACCCTAAAGCAGCCCTCTATTTAATGAGCTTAACTGCTCTGTCCCAGAGTAGGGCTTTCTCCCTTGCACATTTTAATGCACTTCCATTGGCTGTATTGGAGGGTAGATATCACAAAATCCCTATCACTAACTGGATCTGTCCTTGTGGCCAAGGTGTTGAGACTGTCACACATGTCCTTTTATATAGTTCATTTTATAGGGATATTCGTATCTCACTTATCTCTCCCCTTTTGTTAAATATCCCTGTTAGAATGTAGCAATAGCAATAGCACTTACATTTATATACCGCTCTATAGCTGGAAGCTCCCTTCCCACAAGACATGCTTAGGTCAGAGTCTCCTCTGATGGTACACCTGGTGACTGATTTGTAGACAATCAGATGCTCCCAGTGGATGAGAATTCACTCTCAGAGATATTTTCTACTAGAATATTAACAGATGTGCTTAATTATTGACTGGTGAGGAGAGTTGTACTGAGCCGCTGCCACCGCCACCACCGCCGCCACCACCGCTGCTGCTGCTGCCGCCACCTCCTCCTCCTCCTCCTCCTCCTCCTCGGTGCCTAAGTTGCATTTTTAGCCCCCAAAACTTGTTCTGATAAATCTTTACATAATGCTGAAGGAAACCTTGAGTTCATTTTGCTCCTTACCCTCATGGAGGAAATTTTAATAAAGAAACAAGAAGTACCAGTAAGAACTAATCTGCCTACTTTCACTATACTCTTTATTGATAATTACCATCTTCATATGTTAGCCCACTTCTGCCTCAAACGTGCATGTGTCCACCATCTTGAATTGAGGTGGACGACGTGATCACAAACTATACTGTTAAGGTGTCCCTATGTGTGCCTACAACTCTACCAAATTTGATCCCAAATTGGTTAGGTGGTTCACAAGTTAGTCCACTTGCAACTGAAACTGTCATGTGTCTACCATCTGGAGTGGATGACATCATCACAAGCTACATTGCTGAGGTGTCCCTTCGTGTCACTACAACCGCACCAAATGTGGTCCAATTCAGTCCAAGCAATGCGAAGTTGATAGTGATAGTGAGACTGAGACAGGGACAGGGACAGGGACAGCAGGGTGATCTCATAAGCTTACTTTCCATAAGGAAAGTATGCTAAAAATCTATGAAGATTGGTCTGAAGGGACACTTGTCAAAAACACCTTGACTTACTACATACTTCACAGTGCTCCACCTATAGAAGCCTTCTACAGCTCTGATGCAATCCTCAGGAGCCATGGAGGCTCTCTGTGTTTGCTAACAGTGGTCACAGGATTTGGAGTAGGATGGAACTGGTGCTTGCATCCCACTCTTCCATTGGAGGGGCACTGCACAGTATGGAAGGCGGTGCTGGTATACCTGAGGCTGCACAACTTGAGCCCTCCAGCTGTTGCTGGACTACAACTTCTATCACCCCGAGCCATAATGGCCAATAGTTACGGATGAAGGGAGTTGCAGTCCAACATCTGCAGGAGGGCTGAAGTTGTGTAGTCCTGGTAAATACCGTGCCTAGGAGCAACCACCAGAGAACTCTTTCCCTTCCACTTCTTTCAGGATCTCTTAATTTTTCAAAATGAAACAAATTAGCAGTTGCCACTGTTGGAAGTTAAAGGACTTTGCGCTGTCTCTTTGTCTCAGACAGTGGAGGACAGACTAGTAAGTCAGAGGGCTAGAGGGTCAAGACATTGGTCTTCACTTCTCCACTGCTCTGATGCTATCCCTTTGAAATGTAGATTGCTACTCTTAGGGGATTCAACTTCCTTCCTTCTCTCTCTCTTCCTACCTGCCTGCCTACCTTGCAACATGGCAAGCCTCTCTCCCTGCACCATATGTGCAGAGAGGATGCAGAATCCATCTGCATCCAGCTAGATAGATAGATTAGAGATCCTAACTCCTCACTTTCCTATCTAGAATGGAGTTCCTTAATAAATGCCTTTTATATTGATTTGAAACTATGAATTGGCTCCAAGTTACTTTACTCTCAGGATACACGCATGCCTAACTAAACTACCGCTGTGTTGTGCCTCTGTGCACTCTGCTATACTGAGAACCACTTGGGACTTATTTAATACCATACCTGAATGGCTCTGTCCCTCCCATGGCAAGAAGCAAAGATTGTCCTCTTCCAGTAATAAAGGGGAGGAATGCCCCTTATTCGAAGCACTCAGGGTGTAGTGGAAGGGTTAGATGCTCTTGACTAAAATGGAGAGCTGCATTTCATCACACAGGTGCCAACTGGGGATGTGGACAGGGTCCTTTGTGATGTGAGGGTGACATCATTTGCTCTTGACCCTTACCCATCTTGCTGCCAGAACTGGGGTGGCCAAGTGGCTGGAGATGAGAGGATCCTTAATGAGTAATAGAGGGTGAGGATTGTATCTCAAGGAGGTAGTGGCAAGACCTCTTGAAAAAACCCTTGTATGTAAGAGGTCAGTTAATGGTGGGAGGAGGCGAGGTGGCACATATGTGTACAGCACATCATGTACTGCCTCCCCTCTCCCTTCTCTTGATACTCACCAGTTTCTGGATGTGCCCATGCACAGCTGCCTTCCCCTCCTCCCTGCTCTCACTGCTCTCTGGTTCCCACGTGCGCAGATATGGGATCTTACAATCCCATCCCCATGCACTGAAAGGCCAGTGAGTGGTGGGAGAAGGAGAAAGAGGAAGGCGATGTCATGTGCCTCCTCCCTTCTCCTGCTGCCCACCAGCTTCTGGTGAATGGTGATGAGATTTTAAAATACCACCACCAAGTTGAAGCTTAATCCTGTAGGAAAATTGCTCTGGAATTGGGTTATCAACTTTTCCTAGTTGGGGCTGCTCTCCCTCTGGCTTGCAGTCTGGGGATTCTCCTGAATCCTTAGATAGCAGGAGTGCCTTTGGTTAGCTTCAGCTGGTGTACCAACTACACCAGGGGTGGGCAAACCTGGCCCTCCAGATGTTGTTGAACTACAACTCCCACTGGTATGTTTCTATATCAGGCAGCAGAGAGATTGGAAGATGCTGAAAGGCATCATCTCATACTGTGCAGAGGATGGCAATGGTAAACTCCTTCTATATTCTACCAAAGAAAACCACATGGCTCTGTTATCATCAGGAATCAACACTGACTCAACGGCACTTTACTTTACACCTATACCTGTAGAGGCAGACCTGGCTTGTTGATTTATTTTATCCAATTTATATACCATCCTTCCTAAAGTGGCTCAAGGCAGTTTGCACTAAAATAAAAAATACATAACAAATAATATAAAAAACCAATTAAATGCAGATTAAAATTACAATTAGTTACTAGGGATGTGTGCAATGATCTGGGTACAAAATAATTTGTAACCAAATCTGGCTGATTCGGGTAATTTGTAGACAAAACAAATCACCCCTGTTCTCAATTGCCCAGATTTGGGTACAAATCACCCCAGATTAAGACCCCCAAAAATTGGAGATTCAGGCCTCTATTTTGTGGCCAAAGTGGGTTGGGTGGTAGTGCTCAATGGGTGGAAGCTACCACCCAGGTTTCAAAGAAATTGGGCAAAGGGGTGATTTTTTAAAAGAATTTTTGAAGTTGGCATGTCTTTAAGCTTTTTCCAATACAGAATAATAGGGATTTCAGCAGCCTTATAGCTCCACGTGGGGGGCACCAGGGTGGCCCCGAATGGGTTGTGGTGGGTGGTAGTGCCCAATGGGTGTAAGGAAGCTACCACCCAGATTTCAAAGAAATTTGACAATGGGTGTTTTTAAAAAAATTTTTGAAGTTGGCATATCTTTCTGGCAGATTTGGGGCAAAAGGGGGGTTTGGGGGGCAGAAGAGTGGTTCAGGTGGTAGTGCCCCAGTGGGTGCCTGCTACCACCCAGATTTCAAATAAATTGGTGAAAGGGGCAATTTCTATCTTTTCCCTGAAGTTTGCACATCTTTAAGCTTTCCCCCCATAGGGAATAATGGGGAATTTCAGCAGCCCCATAGCTCCACTTGGGGGGGGGCACCAGGGTGGCCCAGAGCAGGTTGTGGTGTAGTGCACATAAGGTGCCAGCCACACCTAGAACAACAAGTCCATGGGGCACTGGGTTTTGTTTTCAATGTCTGAGGTGTTCTGAGAAAATTCTGAGATTAAAAATCACCCCTTTGCCCAATTTCTTTGAAATCTGGGTGGTAGCTTCCACCCATTGGGCACTACCACCCACCCAATTCATTTGCCGCGGAACCTTTTTTGTTGTTGTTGCTCCAAATCAATTCAGATTTGGAAAATTTGGGTACAAATAAAATCTGGGGTGATGGTGGCAGATTTGGACCCAAAACAAACCAGGGTGATTTGATTCGGATACAAATTGAATTGAAAAAATTGATTCATGCACATCCCTACTAGTTACCCAACCCATCCCTTAAAATTATTTACCCATCCCTTAGTATTATCATATGTGAACTGTAGCACACTTGTGACTACTCTTGAAGCATATCCAGAAATTTCAGCTAGTATAAAATGTGGGCATGAGGGTTCTCACTGGGACGACGAGGTGGGAGCATTACTCCCATCTTTAAAGAGCTGCACTAGGGCCTGTGTGTTTTTGGAACCAATTCAAGTTGTCAGGGATTACATTTAAAAGTCCTTAATGTTTAGGCCCAAAGCATTTTGAAGGGCTGCCTTCCTCAGGTTATTTCCCACCACACAACAACTCCAAGGGAGACTCAGTTCTTGTGCACATGGGACCAGAACATCTCTCATTGCTCCCAGACTGCGGAACACTCTCCCCGTAGTAGTTTGCCACTTTTTGTCAGCAGGTAAAGGCAGTAGTGTCCTCCCATGCCTTTGGTTGCTGGATTTTGTGGTTATTACTGGTTGCATTATGCTGTTTTCGTTCATTTTATATGTTGTATGTCAATCTTTGTTAGCCACATTGAAATTTTATCTCAAGTAGCATATTGCGTATAAAACCAGCTGGGGGGGGATGTTCTCCATTGTTAAGCCTCATTTATGGAATTATCTTGGGAGAGAGACTCACTTTAAGTCAACTTTGCTGTTCTTTCAGTACCAGGGAAGATCTTTTTACTCACTTAAGCCTCTAAAAACAGTTTTAACTATTTTCAATCTACTGCTTTAATTGCCGTCTTATTAAAATCTTACTATACACACAAATGAACTCCTTTTAGTAGGTAAAGTATTGCATTTGGTTCTAGTAGCAGTGTATGTTATTTCCTTTAGCACGTCCAAAAGAATACAAAACAGAGTAAGTCATATTCAGGATTTCCTGTATGTATGTAAAATGCACATATACACACTCAGGCTTAATCCACACTGATTTCATTACACTTTCATCATGCTTTGGCCAAATCAAAGTTTGTGCATTAATAAGGACATACTAGGTTGTATGTACATCTAGGAGCTGGCCCCACAATTCTTCTTTTTTTCAGAATTGGATCTGGACTAGTAATTTGTCAGAAAAAGGTCCAGAAACCATGGAATGGCAGGGCAAACCAGGCAGTTCAAGAAACTCTTCTGTGGTAGTTTCTGATGGTCTGCATAGCAGTTGACTATTGTGTAAGCCCCCTCTTCCCATTTAAGATCCTGCTGGAGATTAAGGGTAGTGACACTTGTGAGCTGTCTGTCATATCAATATTAACATTTCAGCATTGCTGAGTTTTATGTATGTGTCTAAATTGGGACAAAATAGTAATTAAAATAAGGTTGAAAACCAAAATGAAGGCAGCCATAATCCACTCTACATTGTCATATCTAGGAAGCGTTAAAAGTAAAGTAATCCTCCAAGGTGTATTAATAAATTTGCAGAGCTTTCATACAAACTTTATTTGAAAATATTGAATTCATTTTTAAAAACAAAACAAAACAGTATTTGGAACATACTGTAAAAAACCAAATCTGGAGAAAGCAATTGCTTAGTTGTTAAACTCTGCTGAATGTAGCAGAAAGTGAGGCCAAGCTGTGGATGGAATCCCTTGTTGAGAAAAGTTGTGGCAGTCCCCTTTCTTGAGTCTGGGAACCCATTCTCCTCAGATCGTTGGTCCTCTGTGCTTCTATGGGAAGGACACCTAATTCACTAGCAACTGTAAACCAGTTTTCTTGGTTGGGGAAAATAGCCAGATTTTCCAACAGGGGTTAAGACAACAGAACTGAGAGGGCAAAGCAGTAACTAGCTGTTTGACAAGGCTGCAGGATTGGTATTTGGCTAGCTTAATTTTAAAAATGCAACACTACACAAAATAGGTGTGATGCAATCAGGTAATTTAAGAGTCAAACACTTAACTCTGCTTGCAATTCTCAAGTAAATACAGAAGAAAAAGTGATAATGCTTAAGTGGTTCAAGCTATAGGAAGAACATATTTAAGCACCACTGTTTTGACGAAGATCGCTCTAATGTGTCAAAGAAAACAAGACCAAAAAGCTGCTGGGCTAGGACTTTATTGTTTCAGAGACTGCTACAAGCATAGTAGATTGGCAAAGGGGAAGGAGAATAAAGTTACTAAACTGCTGTGTCCCAGCAGATAAACAGATGAATAACACAGCAGTTGAGAGTTCTCAGCAATTTCCAAAATAATATTTATTCTTCCCAATAAGTTGCATCTGTTTTCCCAGCTTATAAAAATATTACATTTGCCAAAGCATGGCTTTTGAAATAAAAGGAGACCCTGAGTGAACATACTTTAGGAATAAGTTGCTCATGCAAGACCACTTGCTCCTTGAAATAAAATGAAAACAAACTGCCAGTTGGATGGCAGTATTCTGCAAGAATTGGAAATACAGAGGAATGTAAATTTGAAAATAAGTTATGTTGCAATTAGACTTTAATGAAGGAACACACAGGCTTTAGGGTCTCAAATGGATGCTTTATTCCTCTGCATGGCTAGACAAAGTTAGGAACCTCCTTTCAGCAGGTCTGTTTTGTTTAGACTTGAATATTGTTTCTGGTATTTCTTAAAGGAGAAGTTTCACTTAAAGTTGATGATAGTTGTACACCACCAACCCTGCCGCCCCCCCACCTTTCCTGGAAAAAATGCAAGGAGATTCCAACAATTATCCTCTTCGAGTTTCAACTTATTTGCCATTTAGATCACCGGTAACAAAGTGCTGTGTTTAGTCACTACCACATTTCAGCACAATCACTTACTGTTATAAACTTCTCAAGAAATACCTCTCCTTCTGAAACTCAGGTTGGTTTAAAACAGTGCCCTTTCTGGCTTCTTCTATATACAAAGTGAGATTATAGCATGGCATACAATTTCACTTTTCCAGAGCATACATCTGCTACAGATGAACACATTGAAATGAATTAGTTTCTCCATTAAAAAAAAGCCCAAAGTTAAGGAGAAAAGATTGAATGGTAATGTAGTTTAATTTCCACTCATTTTTTTTAAAGTTTCAAATAGGAAGCCAATATTCAAATAACATTTCACTGAAAACACTGTAAGGATCATGTTGAAGTGCTCAGAACATCCAACTTCTACATGATAGCTGCTTGTACACAACAGGAGCTTTATTCAATATTATGCACTAAGCAGACAAGCCTATGTGTTTGATGACCACCTATACAGCCTTCCTTCCAACAAAATGACGATCTATTTCCTTCTGCTGCCACCACCAGCCCCAAGCATGGTGGCCACTCTGATAAAGATGTTGAGAGTATCCATGTAAATACCCATACACCTGAAACACAAAAAGAGTAGCTGTCAGTTCAATATTCTCTAGCAATGAAGTACACATTTTTTACTGATCCTGCATTTAGTTTGTCTCAGCAAGTTGGGCATAAGAAACAATACTACTGTTAAGTTGCCATGGCATTCGATCACTAACGGACATAAATTCATTATACAAATAAGTCTGCAAAAACTACTGCCCATATGAAGTAGTCCTTTGCAGCCAAGAACCACCAGGTTTTGTGAAGTTTCCTTATTATACAGAAAGCCCTCTAATATCGTATGTCCCACAAATGGTGAATCTGCAATACTGGAGTGCTTAACCTAACCCCCCAAATGAGGGTAAGTTCTGCACAAAGGCAGTGTGAGTGGCTGGGACACAAATAGTGGCCAGGGATGCTTCCCAGTGGGGACGGCTATAAGATGTATCACAGGAAGGCATCTAGGTACTTGCACTCCCTTTAAGCTTCCCCACGTACCAGCTGAGAAGCAGAGTGATGGGCCATTAAATTGCCTCTCCACTTCCCAGTGGCATGTGGGGAGGCTTAAGAGGCCCCACAAGTGGCTGGGACAAAATTAGTTACAAATAAGCAAGACTTTCCCCATGGTAACTAAATTGCTATAGACAGCTGGCCCACGAATTAACAGTGGGAAATGAACCTGTGAATATTGAGGGCCATCCGTACTCACTCACCACAGGCAACTGTGACAATCTGGCAGCTGGCAACTTCTTTATAAGCCTGGAACGCACAGTTGTGTGTTTTACTAGCAATGGGTTTTAGTTAGGATTCAAAAGTGAAATATTAGGTATTTCTTAGACGTTTCTTCACTTTCACTACATCTCCTACCGTTATCTGCTCAGCTTCTCAACATTAGAAGCAGCAGGCACTAAATATATGATTTGCATAAATCCCCATGAGAAGAAATTCTTCACTAAAGGGTTTACAACTCACTGTTAAAGATAGACCTAAACATCTAATACTTCAGAGCCAGTTTGGATAATACTCTAATATGACCGTTTGTATGTGTGGGGAAGAATGGATGCACACATCTCTCCACTCACTCAGCACAGTAATCCAATTTGGGAGACGGGTCGATTAATCTGAACTGTCCTCCTCGATGAGATTAGGTGGTAGCAGAACATGCATGTTCACACTCCTCCCTCATGCACTTAAAAGTGCCATAGTATGTCTGAACTGGCCCCATGGAGCCAGATGTTAAGACAGTTTAGCCTAAAGGTGTGTAAAGCCATAATTCATCTTGAATTAACTTTGGTAAAGATGCCCTTATGGCAACAGGGACAATATCGTCACTCCTCTACCAACAGCAGATCATTACACAGAGTGGCTTCACTATAACCACCATGGATTATAGCCTATCAAGGAAGTGGACATATTGCATGTTGTTCAAGGGGCCAAGTAAAAAAGCATTATACAGCATATGTGTGTGCTTAAGGCAAAAAAGCCTGTACTCCTCACCTGTTATTGTAGTCACACACTAACACCAAGAGAGACAGCAATTGGGGCACAGAAGAATTTGAGACCTCAAAGTAGGTGCCTGACTGGGGAAGGAACAGTAGCCTTGCTCCAATCTACTGAAGTGACAGGAATGTGTGGTGCAGTAGAAATTGCAGTGCTATGTAGTACAGAATGTTCCAAGCTCAGAACATTCTCACTCAAAATGGGCTGTTGCAAGTGTTCCATTCTGAAATGGAACGCCATTCGAATGAAGGATGCCTTCCACTGGAACAACTGGCTTGACCAGTTGTTCCGACGGAACGTTCCAGGCATTCCCATGAAATAAAAATGCCCGGAACGTTCCATTGGAACATTGGTTGCGCCAGTTCTGATGGAATGAGCCCTTCATTTGAAGGGCATTCAGTTTCAGAATGGAACACTCACAATGACCCGTTTTGAAATGAGAATGTTCCAAGCTTGGAACGTTCAAAGCTCTGCACATCCCTAGTACTGTGTGTGTGTGTGTGTGTGTGTGGTTGGTGGGTAGCAATGAAAGCAGCTCCCAGATATCCAGAGATTTTGGGAAGTGACTGGCTGGCTTCCCTTCTCATGTTCACGTTAGTGCTCACAAAGCAGTGTTTAGAAGCTACACTGCCAGAATTGCTCATGTCAAGCTCTGACTTGGCTTTTTGCAAACCTACTTCGAGCAATCTTTGGTAAGATCAAATGTTTTTCATGAGTCATGGCAGCGCTGTTTACTATGTTTCTAAGGTTAGAATCCAAAATTAAGTTGACTGGTTGTCTCTCATAGAAAACTCTATTAAAAATTTATTCTATGAATTTATGTAAAGATACTGTCAATTGAGATTTACAGTTACCACATGGAAACACTTACGAGTTGATGGGATCATACTTCTGTATTCCTGTACCATACAGTGGTTGAGTCTCTGCACGTTTTATAACTTTCTGAGTATCATAGAGCAGGAACAGGCTAAAAAGTACCAATCCACCATAAACAGCAACAGAATAGAGGCCAGCTCCAAATGCAGATGTAGGAGGAAAGAACATGGATCCTGGAATAGACACACAAAGGCCATCAAAAATAAAATAAGGCATGCACTTTGTGAATGCAGACTCATGCTCTAATGAGTTCTACAGACATTGCATTTTTAAATGCAATGCATACAATGCAATGAAAAGCATTAAATACGATTAGCCAGGGTTCATTGGGAGGCCTTCCATGAGATATAAATTAGCATATCAACCAGCTTTTGTTATTTCTCAACTTGGAAGAGAAATCTTTGCTCTGTCAGATCACCAGGAAGAAGAGCTCAACAAGTTGGGGAGCTCTAATTTCAAACTAAATATTTATAACATGGCAAGGAAATGTATGCATGCAACTGCTTGGCTCCAGTGGAGCTTCATGTCTATCAACCATCTGCAGAATGTTTTATGTCATAAGCTTTAACATTTTGAGCAGCAGAAGTAAAGAATCAAGTAAGCCAGATTCTGAGAATTGAAGTTCAATTCTAACACATGATCAATTTACCAAGGGAAGAGGCAAACACGAGGCCAAAGCCTACTCCTAGAGGTGCCCCCATGTTCAGAAACTTCTCGCTTGGTGCACACATGGCTACAGTTGAGAGACCACCAACGATTCCTGTTGTATACCAAGCAGCTCGGATAAGCAAGGGGCCACCTAGAAGGGTCAGAGGAGCCACCACAGCACCCATAACACCTAAGTGAAAAGAAATGCTGCTGTTAGTTCAATCAACATAAATGCAGATCTTAAACACACTTACTAAATGGAGTAACATAGTCCCATTTCACTTACTGGACTTTTAAAAAATAGTAATGTTAGTGAAATGCCCAACATCATGAACAGATGGGTGTATGCATGTGGATGACCAGTCTAGCAGAAACCTTAGGTGAGTGGGAGCTTGCAAACCATTGTGTGCAGACCACCATATCACCCTCTCTCAAAGCTCCCTGTCAGTGGAGGCCAGACAAGACACTGATGAGGCAAATACAGTTTGTCCCCATAGCATGTGTCACTTCTCCCTCCCAAGTTGGAGTGAATGGCAACCATTATTTTCAAATGTATGAGTACATAAATAGGGGCACCCCCGAGTGCACCCAAACCTTTCCCTAACCTCTGGTGAACAAAGTGTCTGAGGTGAGGTTCATATACCTCTTCCCCAAATATGCTAAACTGTAGCTTATTGTGTCTCAGAATTCAGAGGAAGTCATCCCAAACTGACCAATTTTCAAGATTCCAGCTCTTAATCTGGTAGAGTTTAATACCAACATGTGATGGAACCTTAAACTTTTAAGAATGTAGTTACGTGTGGTCATTTCTCTTTTAGAATAAGAGACACAGAAGGTGCTAGCTGACTTTAGATCCCAAACTAGTTCATTATCTATCATCACTTGTCAGGGTTTTCCCCTATAAAAAGCCTGTGGTAAGCTGGCTTTTGATAGCCATTACAAAGCTACTAAGTCACTGTTACAACTGCCAAGTTATGAACAGGGCGAAATTCCTGAACCAAAGTTTTCCAAATTAAGAGTTGATTCTGCAGGAGTGAATACCATCAAATTAGCAGTCAATTTGCTAGCGTGGAGGCCTTGAAAACTGAATCTCACAGCTGCAAGGTGAAGAGTATGTCTGGACAATTATTTGTGTCTCTGAAGAAACATCAAATAATCCAAGACAGTTAACTCATAAGTTTGAAAATGAATCTTAAAAATGTATACATGATTATATAGTACTTTCACACACAGAGGTGATTCCCACGATCACTACAAAGTGGGATAAAGGAGCCTAGCCTGCTTTCTAATGACTGGTGGTTCCATGGCGGCTAGCCCACCTGAGAACCCCTCCCCTTAAACCAGTTTAACCAGAGTGAGCGCTCCGTTAACCTGATTTGTTTGGTTGTGAGACACTGTGGTGCATCTCCGCACTGCAGCTGCTTGCGAGGAGAACCCTGACCGGCAAGCTCAAACAAACCTCCTGGCCTCAGGGGTCTCCCCAGAAAGCCTTGTGTGGGGCGTTCTGGGGGCCGAGTGGCCACCAATTTCCGCAGCCCCTACTGGCTCTGTGACAGAGCCTGTGGTCGGCCAATCTGGCCGCCCAGGTCTAAGAGACTGCTCACGTGTGGAGAGAGCGGGCTAAGCCTGCTCTCCCCAGAGAAGCTCCAATGGCACTTCACACTAATTGTGTGAAGCACCTCATTAGCTCAGAAACCTAACAAAGGCCAGTATCACCCCCATATTACTGGGAATCTAAGTGACAGTGGAGCTCTTCTCACAAGCAGTGAGAAGAGATCCGTGGAGGTCTGCAGGGAGAGCAGGTTTTACTTACACTCCCCACAGACAATGGCTGACGCTTCCCTGGGCAGGAGGATCACCTGCCCAGATGAGGACTGGCTCCTGCAGGTGGCTCTGGGGGTCGGGTTCATGGAAGCGCTGTCATGCAGCACCCCCACCCCCTGGAGCCCCAATAATGCACCATGCATTTTAGTAGGGGGCTACATAGGTGGGTTTGCTGCTGTGTAGCCACTGGGATTGAACCCGATTCCAGTGGTTCACACAAGCGTGCAAAACCAGGCTGGGCTCCCTTAGCCCAGTTTTGCACACTCATGGGAATAGCCTCAGTAGCTTTGAGGCTCCCAGCAAGTTCATGGCTGTGATGGAACTGAAACAGGGGAGAGGAGACTTCCCAGATCATAACTTAAACTCTTAATTACTACTATATCAGCTCTCACATTATACGCTGGTTATAAAATTGACAAATGCCTCTGGAGCACTTATTGGTTAGGATCTAGAAAGGCCTGCATGTAAAGCATTCCCAAGAACTCAAGACGTAGGAGCTGACAGACTTCCAGTAGCAGCCCTTTGCTCTTTATTGGGTGCTGCTCTGCAGGAACCTCATTTTTTGTTGTGGAGGATTTTTTTTTTTTTTTAAAGAGATGTGTGTAGGGTGGTGGTTGTCACTCAGAGGTGGAAGCCAAGATGCTCCCATGTGAACACTGCGCATTGCACTTTGGTCATTGCAGGCATGTGTACCTAGGACAGTTTCCTCAAATGTTATGAGCTTGATCCTCATCTTCTGGAACAATTCTGCTGTCTTCCCCCACTGCTGAAACCTAGCATCATGCAACCATTCTATAGCAAGACACGAAGAAACCCTTGTATGGAGTTCTGGATGCGGAAGCCTGCTGTGTGAAGTGATACAAAACTGAAATGAGTTGTCTCTGCCCCCTCCAAAAAGCAGACAGGGGAAAGGAAGAGCTCTTCCAGGCCGGGAATAAGCCACTTGTCTCAGAATCTTATTCCTGCCAGGAACGTTGAGAGCGCGCGCACACACACACACACACACACACACACACACTTACTTACTTACGGGGGTTCTGTGCCTGCAAAGGAGACTGACCCATAATTAGAGAACAATGCCTCTAGAGTGCTTATTTTTATACATTTGATGAGCTAAACATAAGCTTTTAGGTCAAGTTTGACAAGTCAAAAGTGTTTTTGACCATGTTTTAAGTGGAAAGTGAGTGTCCTTGAGTGAGTCAGGAAATCTTTTCAGAGGACCTGCCTGAAGGAATTCTTAACAATGGAAGAACCAACTGTATTTGATGTCATTTAAAAAGATAGCACAAGGAAATTAAGTCACATACCTGCATAAAGCATCCAAGCAAGATGTTTAGGTCCAGGGCTATGTTCATAATCTATTGCTCTAACCAACATTCCAGCCCCAATCATAGCGGCAAAAGTTGCACCTATTGCCTGTAAAAGACAATTACTACAATTAACAAGTCATGCCTATAGGCTGTGTACTGTCAAGTGCTTCATAGTTGTTTAAGATTCATTGAGGATATTCAATGTTCACTCAGGTATTTCCTGCACTTTCTATGGCAGCAAACCAGAGTACGTAACCAAATGTACACTATCAACAGGGAGTTACACTCAATTCTAGTTCTTTGCTGGGCATACTTTGTTTCCAAATCAGCAGCAGCCTCATTCACACATTAGGATCTTTAAGTATGCACCTAAAAATGTAATATGTGAAACAGCCCTAAGAGCACAGCTTCAGGCAACTTCTATAAAACACAACTAAGGAAGGAATCATGCTTGGAATGGGCTCAGCCGCTGCTGGCTTGCAAACAGGTATGAACTGCACATGGCACAGTATTATGAATGCTTACTCAGAAGAAAGTGCCAGTCGTTTAATGGGACTCACTCCCAAGTACAGCTGCATTGGATTGTAGCATGCCTGTAAATGAAAATAGCCAGTTTCTGAAATCACTTTCTCAATTCCTTGTCTATCGTCATTTTACTTACCCAGCCCACTGTTACGCTATCCTCTAAACTGCCTAACCTATCCCACATTTCTTCTACTTTTCATCCAGCCATTCTGGTGACAGAGAAGGGGAGAGGAAAAACACATAAAAGTGCATGCTCTGGTTTTTGTTGGTTACAGCAAGTTCCATCAGTTCCGAAGTTAACCGATCCCAGAAAAATAAGGGTACAAAAACTTTTCATTAAAAAAGAAAAGAAGAAAAATGGTTGGTTAATGCTAGGGCAGACAGAGCAAAGGTGGGAGTTAGTCTTGTGATACCTGGTAGAATGGTGGTGGTCTTCATGGGTAGGGTCAGCATTTATTGCTTTTTTCAGGATCTAGTACTGGCAACCGGATGGCACAGTTTTATTGGTCAGTAATTCACAGTAAATTTTTCATAGCCTGGAACCATTAAAGCATGTAGCAGGAAATGGCACTCCAGGACTTGCAGATTCACTTACCACTATTTGGCATGTGACACAAATGGCTGCACCTACTGCTTAGTGACTACCATCCAAGATATTTATGCAGTTGTGTTTATATCCAAGGGCAATGTTCCATTAAATATTAACAACGACTCCCTCTAGTGTATACAACTGATCTTCAAAAGGCATTTCCTGGTATGGAGGCAGATAGTGGGCATTAAGAAACAGATATGGTAGTTTTTACTCTTTTTTCTTCTGAGGTATTTTCACTTAGCACTGTGGTTGCATTCTATAATTAAGAGTGTGTTCCAAAAGAAGAAAAATCACTGTTCTGCAAGAATTTACACCTTATCACTTTTTGCATGGATTCAGAGATACCTTTTGAGACTTATTTTCTTTTTGTAGCAAACACCAGGATCTCCATGGTTGGAAAGTTAGAGCAGTAAAGCAATAGTTCAAGTGCACCATTGAGCACAGTTCCACTTTAGTGCACCACTGCAACCCCTTCCATTCCATTCACAGCAGTCATGATAAACTGAGGGGCTTGCGCTATCATGGAATCCTCTTTTGCTTCATCACCACAAATGTTCTGACAATACTGACAGTTGGAAAGATCAGCTTAAAGGGGGTTGTGTCCAAAGGTGGTTAAGCTAGAGCCAGCCACAGAATTAATCACAGAGGTAATGTGCTTCTCACTCCTGGCAAAATAACCCATTTGTACAAGGAACAAGGTCCTCTTGTTTTTGGAAGTAGAACTAACTTGTGTTAATACCACCATGTAATATCTGAAATCCACTGAGGACACAAACTATATTGAAAATCCACTCTGTTCACAAAGCTGTTGAACCAGCATTAGGAAGTGTTAGGCTGGGCTCTGTACTTATGTTAACTATGCCACTCTAGAATCAGATGCCCAGAAAGTGACCTATGCCCATATCTCATTCTACACTTAGGGACATAGGAAGCTGCTTTATACCAAGTCAGACCATTGGTCATCTAGCTCAGTATTGTCTACCCAGGTTGGCTTCTCCAAGGTTGCAGGCAGGAGTCACTCAGCCATAGACTGGAGATGCCAGGGAAGGAACTTGGAACCTCCTGCATGCAAGCATGAAGGTGCTCTTCCCAGAGCAGCCCCATGCCCTAAGGGGGAATATCTTACAGTGCTCACATCTAACACTAACATATTTATACACCACTATTCAACAAATATTTCCAAAGTGGTTTTACAGAGAGAAATAAATACAGGTTGAGTATCCCTCATCCGGACTGCTTGGGACCACAAGTGTTCTGGATTTTTCCGAATTTTGGAATATTTGCATAATGAGATTATCTTGGGCGTCAAACTGAGCATGCACTCTTTGCTCTCTCTTGCAAGTAAGGGATGGAGGAGCCTCCTTTGCTGCCTCCTGCCAAGGGAAGGCCAGTTTAAGGGTTAACCTGAGGGAGTCCAGGTTCCTAGAGAGGCGACTGGGAAGAAACATTTGGCACGGGCACCTTCCCTTCCAGCCCCTCCCCTGAGAAACGAGCCTTTGTGTCTTTTCCTGCCCATGGGATCTGCAGTCCCCCTTGAAGAGAACTCGGTGGTTGCCAATGTAGGTGGGATGCGTGGGGACCCCAGAGCCGTGGGGTGAGGCAATGCAAGGGAGGAAAGCAGGGAGTGGGCTTGAGACGACGGAACCAGGGGAGAAATGTCCCGGGTGGGCAATGAGAGAGATGAGATGTGTGCAGCCTTCTGAAATAAGTAAATTTTGATTGCATGTTTAAAAGCAGCAAAATTGGGAATCTGTGAGTGAGGGAGCTGAGGAGTTTTGTTTTTTGTTACAGCATGGTGTCCGGATTTTGGAGCATTTCGGATGTCCGGATAAGGGATACTCAACCTGTAAATAAGATGGCTCCCTGCCTAGAAAGAAACACAAGACAAACACCATCAACAGTCACTGGAATACTGTGCTGGGGGTGGATAGGGCCAGTTACTCTCCCCCTGCTTAATAAAGAGAATCACCACATTAAAAAGGTGTCTCTTTGCCCAGTTAGCAGGGGTATAGTCTCTCATTCAAATGCAAACCAGACTGGGCCATGCTAAACAAAGAGGACAATTCATATTTGCTTCCACAAGACCAGCTCTCCTCCCATAAGGCAAGCAAGTGGTAAAATAAGCTATAGGGCATGATTATGATGCAAGCCCTAGGTTCCCTTGAGGTAAGTCATGTCATTCAAATAGGTTTAAAGCCATGTATTTATATACATTATGAGGACCAAGCCCCAACCCAAAGACCCCATTACCTGCAGGGTCTGGGGAAGAGCCAGGGAGGAGAAGCAGTGTGAACAGCTGAAGTGAGCCTGGCAGCCAAGCCGTGAGGAGACAGGAAGGCAGTGATGCAAATGCCATCTGATGGCATGTGGGCGCTGGCATGACTAGAGGGAGGCAGAGCACCCAGGCTGGCCTTGGGGGGGCAGGGTCAGAGCAGTATAAGGGGAGCAGACTGAAGGGAAACAGGAACAGGGGACACGGTGGGGCGGGACCTGAGGGAAAAAAGAGTGGCAGCCTTTATAACGAACTGATGAAGGCATGGGTGACAGGAAAGGGAAGAGCACGGGCCGGAAGGATTGCCCTGGATAAATTGGCAGAGGATGAAGCCAGCCAAGTTGAAGGGAGCCTGAGACCTGCAGTGAGAGGCCAGGCTGTGAGGGTGGCCTGGGAGCACTCCAAGGCCATCTCTTTCCTGCCCAAGGGCTTCCACAGAATGGCCATCCCGGCTCAGAATAAGCAGGGGTTCGGACATACATATATAAAAATATATCAGCCTTTTCCTGAATCTTGGGAGCGCTTGCAGGTTAGAAGAAAACTAAACCCAATCAACAAGGGGTTGAAGGTTTCTCAAGAGGTGCATTCTATCAAATGTTATATAGATAACACTCAAAAAGGATCTTACCAGCCAAGAACCTCTCATCATTAGACCCATGAGAGCAGGAGATCTACTGACTGCTACAGCAGACAAGGCTGTCAAACCAACACTTCCTGCAAAATACATGTAGGTAGAACGGATTCTGTCTTTCACATACTGTGGCCAAATACTGGAAGACACAACACACACATTATGAACATTTTGAGATATAAATCTTGCAAACAGCCAGTTCTTATCTCAACTGAGTAAGAACTGTCTGCACACTCCCACAAACTTTGAGTGCTACAGTGAGGGAAATAAGTATTTGATCCCCTGCTGATTTTGTCCGTTTGCCCTCTGACACAGAAATGACCAGGCTATAATTGGAATGGTAGGTTTATTGTAGCTGTGAGAGACAGAACAACAACAAACAAACCCTCAAAAGCCCAGTGCCCAAAAGTCAGCGATGGATTTGCATTGTAGTGAGGGAAATAAGTATTCGATCCCCTATCAACCAGCAAGATTTCAGGCTCCCAGGTGTCTTTTCACTATATGCAGGTAACAAGCTGAGATGAGGAACACCCTCTGTAAGGCAGTGCTCCTAATCCCAGCTTGTTACAGTACCTGTATAAAAGACACCTGTCCATAGAAGCAAGCAATCACTCAGCTTCCAAACTCACCACCATGCCCAGGACCAAAGAGCTGTCGAAGGATGTCAGGGACAAGGTTGTAGACCTGCACAAGGCTGGACTGGGCTACAAGACTATCGCCAAGCAGCTTGGTGAGAAGGTGACTACAGTTGGCACGATAACTCGCAAATGGAAGAAACACAAAATAACTGTCAATCTCCCTCGGTCTGGGGCTCCATGCAAGATCTCACCTCGTGGAGTTGCAATGATCATGAGAATGGTGACAAAGCAGCCCAGAACTACACGGGGGGAACTTGTCAATGATCTCAGGGCAGCTGGAACCATAGTCACCAAGAAAACAATTGGTAACACACTATGCCGTGAAGGACTGAAATCTTGCAGTGCCCGCAAGGTCCCCCTGCTCAAGGCAGCACATGTACAGGCCCGTCTGCAGTTTGCCAATGCACATCTGAATGATCCAGAGGAGAACTGGGCGAAAGTGTTGTGGTCAGATGAGACCAAAATCGAGCTCTTTGGCATCAACTCAACTCGCCGTGTGTGGAGGAGGAGGAATGCTGCCTATGAGCCCAAGAACACCATCCCCACCATGGAGGTGGACACATTATGCTTTGGGGGTGTTTTTCTGCTAAGGGGACAGGACACCTTCACCGCATCGAAGGGACGATGGACAGGACCATGTACCGTCAGATCTTGGGTGAGCACCTCCTTCCCTCAGCCAGGGCATTGAGAATGGGTCGAGGATGGGTATTCCAGCATGACAATGACCCAAAACACACAGCCAAGGCAACAAAGGAGTGGCTCAAGAAGAAGCACATGAAGGTCCTGGAGTGGCCCAGCCAGTCTCCAGACCTTAATCCCATAGAAAATCTGTGGAGGGAGCTGAAGGTTCGGGTTGCCAAACATCAGCCTCGAAACCTTTCTGACTTGGAGAGGATCTGCAAAGAGGAGTGGGACAACATCCCTCCTGGGTTGTGTGCAAACCTGGTGGCCAACTACAAGAAACGTCTGACCTCTGTGATTGCCAACAAGGGTTTTGCCACCAAGTACTAAGACATCTTTTGTGAAGGGATTGAATACTTATTTCCTTCACTACAATACAAATCCATTGCTGACTTTTGGGCACTGGGCTTTTGAGGGTTTGTTTGTTGTTATTCTGTCTCTCACAGCTACAATAAACCTACGATTCCAATTATAGCCTGGTCATTTCTGTGTCAGAGGGCAAACGGACAAAATCAGCAGGGGATCAAATACTTATTTCCCTCACTGTATGCCTTCCACAATGTAAGATGGGTGGGGCAGGACTTTATGAGAAACAGAGTCCCGCCAAGCCCCGGCACCACTGCAGAAGGCATCCATGGATTGCTGGAAAGTGTAGTCCTTGCCAACAGTTTCCCCAGAGAGCTCTATGGGGAAACTGCTGGCAAGGACTATGTTTTCCTGTGTTTCATGGACACCTTCCAAGATGGTGCCGGGGCTTGAGAGAGCTTCATTCCCCTTAAAAGGAGTCCCACCAGTGCTGGGGTAAGCACAGCACTGTGCGGTGGTACTTCCCATACCAGGGAAGCTGTGTGGAATATTTGGCTTTGGCTGAAGCTTTGGACAGGCTGAATTAACAATTAGTCAGGGAGCTGCACTTAGTGTCAGTGGGAGATGCCACTGGCTCCTGGGCCTTGCAATTAACAGTGCAATATGTTCGTGACATTTATACGGTTTTAGCCTTTAGGCCTGATGGCCTCCTCAAAGTGTCAGGCATTACAAAACTGTCATAGTTTTTACAGTGGGCAGCAAAATACAAATACCACATTTCCCTGCAAATGTTCCTTGAGCCTCAAAAGGTACCCTGTTTCTCCAGAGTGGGGGGTGTAGTTTGAGTAGGTTCCTTTTGATTCAGAGTTGTTTTTTAGTTGATCTATCATTTGCTTTGAAGCAATCAATTGAATTTAAACAAATCTATGTTAGCTCAATACAGGCGCCATTTCATTATTATTATTTATTATTTATTTGATTTCTATACCGCCCTTCCAAAATGGCTCAGGGCGGTTTACATTAAAACAAAACAATTAAAAATCAATTAGCAGTTAACAACAGAGGTTGTAACACACTATCAAAACAACAGTAGTTAAGACATTCAAACAGTTTAAAAACCCCGAAAAACCAGGTTACAACATTAAAATCATTTACAACAATTTAAAAACCCTGGAAGGCCAGGCCAAACAGATAGGAGAGCCCTCAAAACCTGAAGGCCAATAATTCTGAGATATTATAATACCCAACTTAACAAAAGCTACCTCTCAAAAAGCCTCTATTTGTTCTCATCCCCTACTGCAGCAACACTACCAGTGTTACCTCTAAGGCTGCGTGCGCACCCTCACATGTTTTTTGATGTCCACTCAGTTAATTATAGATCCCACTCAGGTTGCGTCAAGAAGGATCCATTCGGAATGTGTGGACACATTGCCTTGATATGCCACCCTGAACAAAATTCATTCCGCACACAGATGAAAAGAGAGAGAGAAAGAATACACTGACCACCACCAGAATCAAAACAGCCATCTTCCTACTTTGCTGCTGCATATATGTTCTTCAAGTGATCCCACCCAAACAAGGATTACATATGGGAAGTGATGATGTCAGATGTCAGAATACTATGAAATCAGATCTGGCTATGCCAATGTAACTACTAATAAAGTGAAACACATTTAGAGAATGGTGTACATGGTCTGATTTGTTATGATCTGTCCTGCAGTCAGGAATCACTTTACAGCAACCCCTGAAGTTACATTAAGGTTACCCTTTTGATGCCAAAGATTTTTTTGTAAACCCGTTAGCTCAGCCTACCTAATGCCTGTTCTTGTGGTTAAGCCTAGATTAGCAAATAATTTTCACATCTCTTTTCGATACCAACTGAGCTGACATTTTAAAAAAATTGAGCCAAGAATTTTCTCCTTGATTTACGTTTCTTGAAGCAATGTCTCCACTGAACACAGCAGCACAATTTCTGAAGTACACATTAAAGCTAGTTCTACCTAGAAGTTAGATTCAATAAAAATCAGCTTAACAGCCTTGCTTTGATTTAAGAAGTTTCAATGACACATTTTATTTTGCTTACATAGCTTTTTCAATGGCTCCGATCTCATTAGACATCCCCAATCCATAGTAACACACAGCTCCAAGACCAACAACAGCACCCCCGGCAAGAATCCATTTTCCCATCTGATCAACTGGGAAAGAAAAGAAAACAAAGAAAAGATAGTTTAATTCCCCAAAGTATTTTCCACCTCATTTAGGGATCATATAAATTCAGTTTTCTATTTATTTATTTTTTGCAGGAAAACGTGTTTAACGCATGTTAATTTAGTTGCATTTAACACATTTTAATACTGCCCCATACACATGTCATAGGTTGCAATCAGAGGACCAAAATTTGCACGCAGAGTTGAGCACAACTGCTGAGGGCTGAAAGGATAATTTTGAGAATGTACATCAAGCCTGCACAACTTTGAAGTCCAAGATAGAGTTTTATCAAGGCCCTGGAAATACATGGACTGATGAGCTGCGCTCAGTGTCATCAGTCATAACTTGGCTTGATATTTTTCTCATTTAGAGACCAGAGACCAATAACTTCCAATTGCTTGTGCACAAAGGTCTAGCTTCTGGACTCTGCAAGATCAAGCACTTCTTTGCATAACCATAATTCACACTTAAGACTGAATTATGCTTAATCAAACAGCATTTCCGAAGAGGGAAAATTCTGCTTTTGATATTAGCTTATTAACAGATACCTTCTTTAGATTTCAATTTCATCCTTCTTGAACAAGTGTAGCAATTTTCAGCATTAAAAACCATTCACAACTTCCGAATATATTTACCAACACAGAAGATAACGGCCATAAACCCTGTCAATTCTATGCCTGCACCATTCTGTAATATGCACAGACTTTAACATTGATAGTTTAGACTTATAAGAGCTCCCCCGCCCAACTCAGAATTTGAGAAATGACAACACTGCAGAACATAAGAACACAAGAGCTCAGTGGATGATCATGATGAACTGCAGGATAGGGATTTTAGTGTTGATTTACAGTCCTCGAGTCCAACAGAAGTGTTTACAATAATAAATAAATATGACCTGTGAAGTTACATCTATAGCAGATCACCACTTTGCCCCCCACCTTCAACTGCATAAAAATACAGGCTAATGCCACTCCCCTACCTTCTCAGGTATTACTTAAAGACCTGGTATGCCCCAAGTCAAAGGAGAAAAAGCCAGAGAGTTCAAGCCATTTGCCCCTGAACAATTCACCAACGGCCAGAGAAAACTGTGAACAGCCTTGGATGCATTGGTAGATGTAGTAAATAAATCTATCTGACAGAGGGTCATACATTAATTATGAATTATTGTAAGCTAACACAAGCTTATATAATAAGCCTACCATGTTGTAGATTTCAGTTTTTACCTAAAAGGATACTACAGCAGTGATGTTAAAAAACCCAAAAAACCCTATCATTTTTTTTTACCTACCCTGACTTTGTTCTACTGCTTATTTGCTACCAACATTCAATTCTATCGATACTGAAGTTCAAAGGGAAAAAACACAAGTGACAAACTCACACACCTTTAAGGGCTGTCTCCATTGCTGGTTCAAAAGCTGCTTCCTTAATCTCTTCACCAGTTTTCCCCCGGCGTAAACCCATCCTGGCTCTGGAGGCATATCCCTGTTACAATCAAAATCAAGAGAAGAGGAGGGGATTCTAGGCTGTCAAGTAAATTTAGCAAATTAAGTCACCTGACCCCCAAAATCCACACTTGAGTTTGACTGCATATAAGGTGGCTTGTTTGCTGAATATCGGGTAGGTAAACTAACAAAGAGACAGTTAGTCCTAGCCCACAAGTTAAAGTTTGGCTTCTGAAGTTTATGTCACAACCATTACTACATTTTTTTTTAAAAAAGTAGAAATATGATTTGCTCATTCCATCTTGATCCTTTCCGTCAAAAATGAGCATTAAATTCCAAAAACCACCTACCTTGTAGGGCTGTGAAAGCCACTGATTTGTTTTCAGAGTGGAATTCCTCAAAAGAGGTGAACCTTGAGCAAGTGCAGAATGTAGAGTCCGGCACGGGAGAGCCCGAAGGCACACCAACCTTGCTGCCAACATGGCTGCTGCAGTCAAGTTAATGACAAATGCTACCTGAAACAATATGGAAGCCAACAGGATAGTCAGTCAAATGCAACAGTTGCAGATATTACATTACATACTTTTCTTCCATCATGGAACTCAAGGCAGCTATAGAGGATTCCCAGATAACCAGTCCAAACACAGGACAGAGCAGAGCGAGACCTGCTTCTGCAAGATACAAGGCTGTATCATGTGCCTTACACCATGCTGGAGAAAACAGTTTGGAATAGCAGGCCACTTGGAACACCATATAATAACCTTACATCATCTGGTCCCTCTAGCCAGGCAGCATCTCAAGCAGGATTCTCTCTCAGTCCTGTACCAGGAATACTTTAAACTTGAGAAGCAGACACTGAGGCTATTCTCATGATCGGCTAAAATCAGGCTAGGGTAGCCTAGCCCAATTTTAGTGGACCATGAGAACCACCGGGCTTGCAGGCGAGCTCAGTTGCTTCACAGAGGGTAACCCGCTTTTGCAGCCACCCCCTTAGCCCAGGTTAGCAAAGCGAGCGCTCTGCTAACCAGGGTTTCTGGATCTTGTGTTGCCATGGCGCAGCCCTGCACTGCAGCAACTCACAAGGAGACCCCCTGACCGGGAGGCTAAAAAGCATCCTTTGAGCTCGGGGGGGTCTCTCCAGCATGCTCTGCGCGCTTGTACAGAGCATGCTGGAACTCCCAGGGGCCACACAGCCCCTGAACTCCCAAGCTCCCACTGGCTCCATGACAGAGCCGGCAGTTGTGTGGGCGGTCAATCTGGCCGCCCGGGGAGGGCTTAATGATCGTCTGTGTGGAGAGCGGGATTAGCCTGGTCTCACCGCAAACCCTCTATAGGCGGGTCTCACAGATTGTGCCAGGGGTGCCTTTGCACGGCTTCGGCTAGTGCGCCAGTTGCGTCCCTTTCTCGAGAAGGCAGATCTGGCCACGGTTACCCACGCCTTAGTCACGTCGCGGCTGGATTACTGTAACGCGCTCTACGTGGGGCTGCCCTTGAAGAATATCCGGAAACCACAGCTAGTGCAAAACGCGGCAGCGAGGGTTCTATCCGGAGCTGCCCGTTGGGAACATATCACCCCCATTTTGAAAGAGCTGCACTGGCTGCCGGTTTGTTTCCGGGTCCAATTCAAGGTGCTGGTTTTGACCTTTAAAGCTCTAAACAGTTTGGGCCCGGGGTATTTGAGGGACCGCCTGCTCCCAAGGGTTGCTGCCCGCTTGACTAGGACATCTGAGGGGGCCCTGCTCCGGGTGCCGACAATGAGGGAGGCCCGGCTGTCATGCACTCGGGACAGGGCCTTCTCTGTTGCTGCCCCTAGACTCTGGAATGCTCTCCCGGTGGCCATTCGTTCCTCAGACTCCTTCACAGCTTTTAGAAAGCTTTTAAAGACTTGGCTTTTTACCCAGGCTTTTACATAATCGTCTTTTACTGCTGTTCTTGTGTGTTTTTATCTGTTGTCTTGTTTTTATGCCTGTTTTTAGCTTGATGTTTTTACTGCTTTTTACTGTATGTTTTTAATTTTTGTAAACCGCCTTGGGGTTTTCTTTTAACGAAAGGCAGTATAAAAATGTAAAAATGTAAAAATGTAAAAATAAATAAATAAATAAATAAATAAAATTGTGAGACCCACCTCTATGAGGTTTATAAACCTGACACCTTTAGCATGCAAAGCACATGCTCTAACACTGAACTAAGCTCCAACACGAACAAAGAGTCAAGCTTTAATAAGGCTTAACTCAACTCTATCAACTTTATTCCATGCTATCAGGTGTTAAAATGTCTACTTTGCCCCCTATGGAAAGAAGAAACAGGAAGGGCTCCAAGGAGGGAGATGGAGGGATTTTCATCTTGCTACCTCTTCACAACTTTGAACAAGTTGTTCTAGGAAGAACTAATCAACCTACTTTCCTTTCACTGTCTCTACATCTGGACTAAATTTGGTGCAAATTGAGATCCACAAGTTATATCTTTTGTGCCTCAAATGTTTATGTGTCCACCACCTGAGACTGGGGTGGATGTCATCATTACAAACTACGCCATTGAGGTGTCCCTGTGTGTCACTCACAGCAACTGTGCCCAATTTGGTTCTAATGGCTTAGGCAGTCCACAAATTAGCCTGCTTGAGCCTCATATGTTCACGTGGCTGCCATCTTGAATTGGAGTGGATGACACCACACATGCATCCCTATGTGTCCCTACAGCTGTAGCAAATTTGGTTCAAATCGGTTAGGCGGTTCACAAGTTAGCCCACTTGTGTCTCAAAAGTTTAAGCATCCGTCATCTTGGATTGGGGTGGATGACATGCCGTTGAGGTGTCCCTACAACTGTACTCATTTGGTTCATATTGGTCCAGGCGTTGTGAAGTTGGGAGGGGGAACCACACACACGGATGGATGGATGGACGGACAGACACACAAAGAATGCTGGGTGATCTCATAAGCCAACTGGACAGTTGGCTAAAAATGGCAAAGCTAGAGGTGTACTACCCCCTTCTCTTGCAGTTGTCCTTCCTCAACATATTGTAGTTCTCGTAGAAAAAAACAAACATTGTTACAACATAGTAAGGGGAGATACTTGCAAACTAGTTGATCTCCACACAGGACTTGCCTAGCTACTCCAGGCATTAGCACAAATCATAGGAACCAAAAGGTGTGCATTTATTTATTTATCATATTTATGTATCATATTTTTACACCGCCCAAAAAAACTTACATCTCTGGGCGATTTACAACGAGATTAAAAAGTAAAACATTAATTAAAAAGAAAAAAAATTAAAAGCAAGAAATTTAAAACACAATTTAAAATTTCAAAACAATATTCTAAAAAAAAATTCAAAACAATATCAGTTAAAAGCCTGGATGAAGAAATACATCTTTAAGGACTTTTTAAAGGATGTCAGAGATGGGGAGGCTCTTATTTCATTAGGGAGCACATTCTAAAGCCTCGGGGCAGCAACGGAGAAGGCCCGTCCCTGAGTAGCCACCAGACAAGCCGGTGGCAAATGCAGACGGACCTCTCCTGATTATCTCAATGAGCGATGGGGCTCATTACAAAGAAGCCATTCTCTTAAAAACCCAGGGCCCAAGCTGTTTAGGGCTTTATAGGTTATGACCAACACCTTGTATTTTGCCCGGAAACATAACAGCAGCCAGTGTAACTCCTTCAATACGGGAGTAATATGGTCTCTCCTAGATGACCCAGAGACCAGCCTGGCTGTGCATGGACTGGCTAGCACAGATTGGTCCAAATGCAAACTGAATTCGGACTGAACTGCAGGTCCCTGAACTGGTTTGGCCAAACGGATCAATGAACTGGCTCAAAGCGGTTCGTAATCGAACCGGCCTGGTTTGTTACTGAACCAGTTCTACATATCCCCAATAGGAACCAGACAGTTCCTTTTACCAGCTGCTGCTTGTTGTGTTTCCATGCATAGACAGATAAGAGATAGGATCTCAGTCAATGAATGCATCTCAATGCAATGTTAGGCAAGTTCAGCAATTTGAACATTTTAATAAATGTTTTTCAGATGATTATTCCGTGAAAGTGTGTGAGGGTACATGTTTTATTAAGTATTGAAAAAACCCAACCCTTCTTTCTTTGTAAACCTTTGAACATGTTTTTAGTATCTCTCACACACACAAAAAGCCTTTACTGATCCCCCCGCTCCCCATCAAACATTTCATTTCAACTACTTTATACACTTTTTGAGATGCAGTGTGGGAAATTAATATGGTGGAATCCCCCACCCCCCCCTGCAAAAGTCAAGCAACATGCCAAATCAGATCACAATTTATTTAGGGCACCAGGAACATTTGTATTGTATTTTTTTTGAGAAAATTTGTTTTAGGCAAATGAAAGGGAAAATTACATGGGAAAATTTTCCAATTCAAAAATTTCCACATCTCTATGGGCAAGAAAAGGATATGACCAAGAAAATGCAACACAGAAGCTTCTCTCTAGTTAAGCACTGCCCCCGCCCCAACAACTTTACTTTGAGCTTCTTCAGAGTCTAACAGAAGGAGGCAGCTACCAATGTAGTGTTGCAAGAGAGAGCAATGTTTCATGGCACAGGGCCTACTATGATGTGTTGCTCCTTAACACTTGCATAGAGTGCAAGAAATCTAGCAGGTTTCATTTTACTCTGAAGAGAAGAAATTAAATAGGGTTTGTACAGATTGATGTGTCCTCTCACACCAAGACCAGAACATTATTGTGTATATTTACATTTATACGGATTTACAACTCATGATAACATTATTGAGATGTTAGGTTGTACCTGCCTTCAGATGCCTGCACACTCAAACATTTGTGTGTGAATGATGCTATCGACATTCATTTTAAAAGCAAACCTAGGCAAAAGTGTACCGCTGTACTTGGGTTCAGCATGGTCGTTCTCACGGCTGGGTGGGTGGGTGGGGCAAGGCTTGGTAAACTTACTTCCTCCTCAGACGACTGAGTACTCCTATTGGGAGCATGAACCACACTCCCAGATGAGCAGCACTGCATGGCTGCAGCATGACGATGCATCCCAGCCCCGAAAATGCACCATGTGAGTGAACATTGCATTGTGGGGATCCCCTCAGCAATGGGCAGACACACAATCAAGAAAATGCAGCTAAGGGAGCGCTTACTCTCTTAATCCCATTTAAGAGGCGGGCTCCCTAGGTGGGTTTGCCACCAAAGCACCGCTGGAAGCCAGTTGGCTCCTATGGGTTCTCATGGGCAGCCAAACCCAGGGTTAGCTGCCTGGTCTTGGCTGCTCGCGAGAACAGCCTCAACATATGAATGACTGTACCATACAGTCATTCACATGTTCCGTTGAACCCAGGTTCTGTACCTGGGGACACTGTACACAGACTGAACAAGTGTTGAACACTGAATAGGGATGTGGGGGGGGGGGGGGTCAGTGTTTTATCTTTTTGGATCACACCAACAAGGAAATATTTTTGTAAAGAAGCATTTCATAGTGAATACACTAGTGTAGCCACCTAATGGTGCAGAGGGGAAGTAACCTGCCTAGGGCACATGAGGTTTCTGGTTCAAATCCCCGCTGGTATGGGAAACACCTATATTGGGCAGCAGTGGTATAGGAAGATGCTGAAAGGCAAAAGATCATAGTGTGTGCGAGATGGCAATGGTAAACCCCTCCTGTATTCTACCAAAGAAAAACCACAGGGCTCTGTGGTCGCCGGGAGTTGACACAAACATGATGGCACAACTTTACTTTTACATTCTTTAGTATATTACACAAAATAAGGAGACAATCAGCAATATCTAGTTTACCATAAAACTGAAGAAGAAAATTCAACTCTATACCACTTCACATATTAATTTTACATAGGAGCATAGGAAGCTGCCATATACTGACTCAGACCATTGGTCCATCTAGCTCAGTATTGTCTATGCAAACCAGCCGCGGTTTCTCCAAGGTTGGAGGCAGGAATCTTTCTCAGCCCTATCTTGGAGATGCCCGGGAGGGAACCTGGCACCTAGATGCTCTTCCCAGAGCGGCTCCATCCCGAGGGGAATATCTTACAGTGCACTACCTTAGTCGCACAGCATACAGAAAACATGCCTGAGAACTCAATGGAGGAGACAAACATGACAGTCTCTATAAGACGTATACTCAGCCACAAACCAGGTCATTCTTAGAGGCTGAAGACGGTCCCTTCAATCCTTCCCCCTCTCCCGATTAGGGAGCCCTGTCCTGACCCAGTACCTTATTTTGAGAACCAGCAACGAAGGAGATAAGTCAGTGCGCCATTCTAGCTACTTCTAACTATGCAGCAGCCTCTCCCAAAACAGAGAAAGGAAACGAGACAACTGCGGTGGGAGGAGCGCCCCCCACACCCCACGAGAGGCGCCCCTTCTACCTTGAACAAGTCCGACCATACTCACCTCTCCCCTCTTAGCGTCCGCCCTCGCGTTTATTGCGTATCCACCCGACAGAAAGCCAAGCGCAATGGGCAGGAGGAAGTGATACGACTTCGCTTCTTCATTGGCTGTGTTTTATTCACGTGCTCCACCGGTATCCAATGGTATTCAGGTTCAAATGTGAGCAAACGAATACTTCCTTGGCCATCTTGTGCAAGGGCAACGGCAGTGCCTTCCCTGCGTTCTCCTCAAAATGGTTGCCGCCATTCCTTAGGCTGCAGAAGAGTCTGCATGGGCGCATCCATCTTGATTGCGGGTCTAGGGAGCTGCCAACTGGCGTGCTAGATGGTGTTACCGGAGAGGCTTTTCGAGGCTTAATCTCTAAAACGAAAGCTGCCTGGAAGTGAAGTCCTGGAGCAGTTACATCCAGGCAGACCGATTGTATTCATGTTTACTTGGAAGTAAATCTGCTTGTGTGTTCAATGGGACGTACTACCAGATCAGACTGTACGGAATTGCAGCCTAACAGACGTCTTAGTACCCGTCCGTAATGGTTCCCTATGAATACTTTATAGCACAATGGATCTCGTTGTAGTTATCGTACAGTTGTAATTCAAAGGCATCCAGCAACATTTACTTATCAGCATAGGTAAGCTGCCGTGGTGGAGCCCAGGGGGGAGAAGAAAGACAGGCGTGCGCTGGCACACTGTGTGTCCATGTGAGTGCATTTTTACACACGTAGAACAAGAAGCAACCCGATTCCCGTTAAGACACGTATCTTTTCGAGACCCAAGGGTGGGGGGTGAAACGGATCCTAGAGTGCGTGTATGAATACAGAGCGATTTTTCTGAAAATAGAAAAGTGGGGACACTGATTTAACAGCATGGATACAGTAACAATAATACAGGCAGTCCACGGTACACCGCGCTTTGAGTTTTCTGTATATACATGATATTCTGTACAGTATTCTGTAAATAAGAGCAGTTGGAGCATACGACATTCTGGCATCCCAAGCTAACTGCTTTCGGGCATGCAGAGTGCTTTTCCTAGGAGTGGGGACCGGGGAAGGAGAACGCCGGCTCCCCTTACCCCCACGGAATTAGGAAGGAAATGCCTTTGAACATGTGCAGATTGTCTTATCAGTCATGAGCAGAACCAGCTTATTTTCTTAAATGGGAAATGACACAGGACCTCTGAGCATATACAGAGTGTGCAGTTCCTTCTTATAGAAGCAGCTCTCAAAAGAAACTGATATAAGGGCAGGATGCCCTTGATTCAGTATGGAGCGTAATCCGTTTCTGTTTTGCTAAATAATGGGACCCTATACAGGAGAGATAAATGACAAGAAAAATACTGTACAAAATGATTTCCCCATGTTTTGGCAGTTGGTCAAGAGGAAGAAATTAGCTAGTTGGTGACCTTGTGGCTAGTCGTAAATGAGAAAAAGGCTCTCTGTACATTCTCAAAGACACTTTTTACTTCACAGGTTCCAGATTTGTAGTTTAAAACAGTTTCTGGGAGGAAGTCTTGATGAGTCCTGGTGCAAAATAAGCCTTCATGGTGCTCATACTTTTTAAATTGCCTTCTTATATCATACTTTACTTCACCCCAAAGCTATATCTATTGCTTATTACCAAAGACCCTACATTAATTTCCAATAATAGAACTGTTGAGTTTCGAAACAATACCCTCTGCCATTAAATACCTGCCTGAAACTCTAGATATGTAGACAGGCTTTATTTATTTGGAAGTTTTTCACACCCAACTTTTAGCTCGCATCTCCTCCGGAATGGAGAGTCTGTGTCCACATATTGGCCAAATTTACCCTGAAATCCCTGAAAGCTATTGGGGAACACTTGACACACAATTCGGGCTTTTCATTGCACATTAAGAGTGTCATCCAATTTATTTCTGAGATTAAAAATTCCACTTTTTGCGTCGGGTTTTTTGCGCAACTTCAGACTCGCAATAAAGCCTCGCAGTAAATCTGCAGTAAAGCCTGCAGTCTGGGAAAGCTCTTGGTGGTGAGGAAAAGGCTCTTGGCACATGCTTATAAGTATTACCTTTCTTATTATTGCTCCAGAACTTATTCCTTCTTGAGCAATGGCATATTTTAAAATTGGTGATTATCTTTATTGAACAGGGGGAGAGCAACTGGCCTTATCCAGCCCCAGCACAGCATCCCTCCAGTGTATCTTGCTGGTGTCTATCTTATGTTTCTTTTTAGATTGTGAGCCTGTTGGGGACAGGGAGCCATGTTTGTTTATATATATAACTAGTATTTTTAAGCCCGTTATGATAACGGGCGCTAGCTTTCTATCCTGTCTTTTCTGTCTCTCTCTCTCTCTTTCTGTCTCTTTTTCCCCCCCTTGTCCCCTCTCTCTTTTTGTTTTTGTTGTTGTTGTTGTCTCTGTTTTTGTTCTTCCTTATTTTGCTTATACTTTTGGGGTGTGTGTGTGTGGATGAATAACGGCCAAAATGGCCCATGAGAAGGTGGCCGCCCCCGCCTATCGCCCTCCCGCGCACCCAGCTGCCGGAGCCCACCTTACCCGCTCCAGCCCGAAGGAGAAGAGAGGAACTCGGGAACAGAGCTACTCTCTGTGTTAAGCTGCTGCCCATACTGTCGCAATGGACGCAATAGGCGTCCTTTGCGTCCATAGCGGCAGTTTGAGCAGTGACTTAGCACAGAGAGGAGCTCTGCTCATGAGCTCCTCTCTTTTCCCTCAGGCTGGAGCGGGTAAGGTGGTCTTCGGCAGCTGGGTGGGCGGGAGGGCGATAGGCGGGGGCGGCGACCTTCTCATGGGCCATTTTGGCCCTTAATCTTTTTGGGGGGGGAGCGGGGAAGGTGATTTTGGGCAGCTGGGAGGGCGGGTGAGCAGGCGGGGGCGACGGTTGTGAGCGGGCGGGGGCCTCGTTGGTGGCTTCGCCGCCACCTCGCCCAGCCTCCCTGTCCCCCGTCTCGGTCTTCCCCCGCCGCCATTGCCCTCGCCTTTTTCAGGGCGGCCGCTTCTGGTTGCCTCGGCCTCCTCTCGCCGTGCCGCAGCTCATGGCCGAGGCGGCGGCTCTGCCGCCGCCTCGGCCACTTTCCCCCGCCGCCACACACCGGCTAATGGCCGCCCGTGGCTGTGGGACACTGGTGTCTGCAGTCCTGTGTCCCTTGGACTCTTCTGGGCCTGCGCTTCGCGCAGGCCCAGAACAGCCCAGGGAGGCAGGGACGCAGATCCCCAACGTTCCAAAGCCACGGCCACTCACTTAGCCTTTTATTATATAGGACTAGTATTTTTAAGCCCGTTATGATAACGGGCGCTAGCTTTCTATCCCGTCTTTTCTGTCTCTCTCTCTCTTTCTGTCTCTTTTTCCCCCCCTTGTCCCCTCTCTCTTTTTGTTTTGTGTTTTTGTTGTTGTCTCTGTTTTTGTTCTTCCATATTTTGCTTTTACTTTTTGGGGGGGGTTGTGGATGAATAACGGCCAAAATGGCCCATGAGAAGGTGGCCGCCCCCGCCTATTGCCCTCCCGCGCACCCAGCTGCCGGAGCCTACCTTACCCGCTCCAGCTCGAAGGAGAAGAGAGGAACTCGGGAACAGAGCTATTCTCTGTGTTAAGCTGCTGCCCATACTGTCGCAATGGACGCAATAGGCGTCCTTTGCGTCCATAGCGGCAGTTTGAGCAGTGACTTAGCACAGAGAGGAGCTCTGCTCGTGAGCTCCTCTCTTTTCCCTCGGGCTGGAGCGGGTAACGTGGTCTTCGGCAGCTGGGTGGGCGGGAGGGCGATAGGCGGGGGCGGGGGCGGCGACCTTCTCATGGGCCATTTTGGCCCTTAATCTTTTGGGGGGGGGAGCGGCGAAGGTGATTTTGGGCAGCTGGGAGGGCGGGTGAGCAGGCGGCGGCGGCTGTGAGCGGGCGGGGGCCTCGTTGGCGGCTTCGCCGCCACCTCGCCCAGCTTCATTTTGGGCAGCTGGGAGGGCGGGTGAGCAGGCGGGGGCGACGGCTGTGAGCGGGCGGGGGCCTCGTTGGCGGCTTTGCCGCCACCTCGCCCAGCTTCCCTGTCCCCCGTCTCGGTCTTCCCCCGCCGCCATTGCCCTCGCCTTTTTCAGGGCGGCCGCTTCTGGTTGCCTCGGCCTCCTCTCGCCGTGCCGCAGCTCATGGCCGAGGCGGTGGCTCTGCCGCCGCCTCGGCCACTTTTCCCCGCCGCCACACACCGGCTAATGGCCGCCCATGGCTGTGGGACACTGGTGTCTGCGGTCCTGTGTCCCTTGGGCTCTTCTGGGCCTGCGCTTTGCGCAGGCCCAGAACATCCCAGGGAGGCAGGGACGCAGATCCCCAACGTTCCAAAGCCACGGCCACTCACTTAGCCTTTTATTATATAGGATTCTCCTGGGTGTGCCTTGGAATGTGCGTCCCAGCGCCCAGCTGATTGGCTGGGCAGTGGACACGCCTGATTGGCTGAGGCGCATCCAGGAGGATTGGTTGCCGCGGCGGCAGCCCAGCCATGGAGGCCAGAGGTTGCGGGCCCGTCCTGTCCAAGGAGGCAAGGCCAAGAAGGGGGGAAAGAAAGGGGGGGCAGAAGTGGCAGTGAGGAGGAGAGGTGGCTGGACCCGGAAGTGGAGACTGGGGCAGAAGGGGCAGAGGGAGAGGTAACCGCCGGCCCCAAAGAGCACACAAATGCTCTGTGCAGGGTCGGCTAGTTTATTTTTATTTCTCTATGTAAGCTGCTTTGGGAACTTTTGTTGAACATCGGTATATACATATACGTAGTAATAGTTATTAAAGCATATGTGTTTGGGTGCTCTTTTACATAAAAATGTTTTATACAGTCATCCCTTGCCAACCACAGTTTTACCAACCACGGTTTTGAGTATATACGGATAGGAAATAATCCCTATATACTTGCCAACCGTCATCTGAGTATCCACAGTTGGAGAGGTATTTTAGTGATGGGGGTGGGTGGGTTTTCAGCTATTTTGGGGGGTTCACAGTTTCGATCTGCTCATTCCTCTTGGTGACCCTTGCTGTCCATTGCCAATTTAAAATATATTTGAGGGGGTTTTTTTGCAAGGGAGGGTTCAAAGGTTTTCCAGAGGTTCGATCTGCTTGTGACTCTTGGTGACTCTTGGTGATAATACAGGATTTTTTGGTGATTTTTTGGGTGGGTTAAAAAAAAAAAACCAAAACATTTTCCCCTTTATTTTTAGGTCTTTTTGTGGTCGTGGTTCCCCTAACCCCCTGTTTCCCATAGACTTTAATGCCTCACCAACTGTGAATTTGCCAACAGTGAGGTTTTGCCAGAACGGAACCCTAGTGGTTGGCGAGGGATGACTGTATTTCTGTATTATACATGTGCCATCTATGAAATCAGAACCAGAAATGTAACATGAAAGTGAGGAATATCTGCACTTTCTATGACCTTTCTTTTCTTTTCCTGAAGAGTGAAACTGGATTAGTGAGTCATAAGATCTCCTCCTGTCTTGTGCAAGTGTAAGTTAAGTAATATACTGTACCCTGCTATGGCACCTTAAGTGCGTAGTGTGTTTGACAATAAACCAGAGACTGAAATCAAGAAGTACAAAACTAATGGAAAAGGAGAAAGTTTAGCCAGCATAATATGAAAGAGTTAAAGATTTGGACTCTGTTCTTGTCAAGGTTGCCTCAAATAATATCCCTTGAAAGAAACAAAACAAAATCTGGTACCTGGGGTTGGAGTCTTCTGTGCTCAGAAGTGAACCTTATAGGTTTTGGAGGGGCATGCAGTGGAGCCCGACGTTTTGGATTATCGAATGCAAAAACGGCCTAATCAGTCACCTAAAATGTACATTTTCATAATACATACAAAAAGCTGAATTGTGTCGAAGGGCGTGCTCCATGCTTTCCTGACACCCAGCTCTTATTTTTCTGGTTGGTTAACAATCCTAGGCTCAAGCTGTATTACTGTTCTAGGTGATAATTAATTTTGCTTCCCCTGCTATGCACTCTGCTGTTTCAGCTGTGGTGGGGGGATGGTGTCCATTCCCTTGCTCCACAAGTCAGTGGAATAGAAGGAATGCATTTTGGAAAACAGTAGCAGTAGAGGCTGAAGCTAGTTCATTTATGGTTTGTTACAAGTTTCTGGGATGAAGAGGGAGGCAACTGTGTAGGCCCTTGCCTGATAATGTTATCAGACACTCCAGGCAATCTGCCTCTTCTGCTCACTTAGTTGGGACAGCTGGTTCAGAAAGGTGTTTAAATGATATGGAATGTGCTTCCTAGAATTCCATATGCCCTATTTTCCAGTAATAAAAGGAACATGGATTGGTTTCTCCAGTAGCCTGTAAACTTGGGGAGTCTTATCCAGGCACCTGCAGTTGATTTTTCCTCTCCTTACTCTTTAATGTGTGATGTGAACCCTTGTGAGACAGGACACCATCATCTATCTTATTTATTTATTTATTTTTATTATTATTATTTCTTGTTTACACAGACAGGTGTTATTGACTGGTTTGTTTTATCCAGACATCAAGTCCTTCCCAAGGACCTGGGATGGGTGAATTTTATCGTCAATACTGTTGGTTATTATAGATATTGTCGCAAAATATAGGCTGTTCCCAGTAAAGTTGCTTTTTGTAATTGGCTGATGGTGATTTCTGTGGCCCCTATGGTGTTGAGGTGCTCTTCAAGTTGTTTTGGAATTGCACCTAGGGTGCCAATTACCACTGGGATTATTTTGGTCTTTTTCTGCCACAGCCTTTCAATTTCAATTTGTAGATCTTTGTATTTTGTGATTTTTTTCTATTTCTTTTTCTTCTGTTCTGCTATCCCCTGGTATTGCTATGTCGATTATTTTAACTTGTTTTTCTTTCTTCTTGACTACAGTGATATCTGGTGTATTGTGTGGCAGATGTTTGTCTGTTTGTAGTTGGAAGTCCCATAATATTTTTACATCTTCATTTTCTTCAACTTTTTCAATTTTATGGTCCCACCAATTTTTGACTACAGGTAGCTTGTATTTTTTGCAGATGTTTTGCAGATGATGATGATGATGATGATGATGATGTATTTGATTTCTATACTGCCCTTCCAAAAATGGCTCAGGGCAGTTTACTCAGAGAAATAACAAACAAATAAGATGGACCCCTGTCCCCAAAAGGGCTCACAATCTAAAAGAAACACAAGATAGACACCAGTAACAGTCACTGGAGGTACTGTGCTGGGAGTGGATAGGACCAGTTACTCTCCCCCTGCTAAATAAAGAGAATCACCACATTAAAAGGTGCCTCTTTGCCAAGTTAGCAGGGGTTTATTACTGTATGTAAACTGCTTTGAGAAGTTTCTGATGAAAATCAGTATATACATATTTGCAAGAATGTTTGTGAATAACTAGATGAAGTGTTTTTTCCCCCTTTCCTGGCCAGACACAACAGCATTTCCTTAGTAGCATTCCTTCAAGGCACTCTGCACATGATAATGAGTACTTTGTCTTCTGGTCATTCTTTGGAATCCTTCTTTACGCTTTGAGGGGAAAGGAAATTTTATGCATGTGCATAGATGCCAAAATGTTTGTAAACAAAAGGTAGCAAGCAACCTTTTTCTGGTAAAGCTTTTTGTTTTTAAAATAGACATAGAGAAGCACTAAATTAATT